>NC_087294.1:16087963-16394476 GCF_015220805.1 Pogoniulus pusillus
GAATTTGACAATAATCAAAGCTCTTTCTTGTCTGCAATCATTTTCCTCAGATGATTTTTTCTTCTTTCTACTCATCGCAGACAAAATCTTAAAAAATGAAGAAAAAATGATGTGAAAAGTATTTCACTTCCAACCTTCCCACAGCAAATCAGGAGTGAGGAAGTTCTGGATGCCAATCAGCTTAACTCACGTCTTGTGGTGGCTCTGTACTGATTTCCTCAGGCTTTGGCTCACCAGTGTGTCCAAGAGATTTCAGGCTTCTGCCAGACACAGACTTGTCAGTGGTGTGTTTTATTGCAAATAAATCTACTGTTAATTACCCCCTGCAGGGAGTCAGAAACACAGCTTCAGTTAGCTGATCTGTTTTAAGGATGTTGATTATGATACACATAGCCTTAAACTGCCAGCACTGGAGTTCTCCAAGGGGGAATCCTCTTCCTGTGTCAGACTTCCCAGAAAGTGGTCAGCAGGGTGCTTGAGATCCATCTCACTCTGCACAGAGGAGGCTGTTTCTGGCACAGCTTTCTCTGCATGCATTCCAAGACTTGGAGCTCACTCCTGCCCTAAGTCCAAAACAGCCTCCACCTGCCCTTGGTCCAAAACACCCTCAATCTGGGGACCTTCCAGAGCTGCTACGAAGAACATCTGCTTGGTAAGGGGAGCTGGACAAGGACACAGCAGAGAACAGGAGAAGTGAGCTCTTGTGACTGGCTCGTTAACTGGTCCTGTGCTGGGCTGGTCCTCCAGGTGCCAGCTCAGCATCACGCTGACGAGCTGCTCGGGGCTGAGCCTTGGAGAGAAGGCTTTGCAGCTACTCTGCAAAGGAGTGGCACAGCAACTAAAGGCAGAAGCTTGTGATTCGGCACCAGCATTTCCTGCCATGCACACTGCTCACAACTTCTAATGAGTGAGGAAAAAACAATGCTTGAAGACTGTGGCACTATGACTGTGGAAATATCATCAGGCACAAATAGCTGCACTGTCTAATGGCGTTGATTAGTTTCCTTCTGCATCTGTCAGGACTCCCCTGTCACTCTGCAGCTGCACAGAAATGGGTGAAGGCTAATTTGCTCTGCGTCACTATTGAGCTTAATAAGTGATCATAACAAATGCAGAGTAGTTTTCAGAGCAGCATTTCTAAGTCTAAACAGGGAAGACACTGAGTGTGTCTCTGCCACAAAAGCTGAAAAGCAGTGACAAAAAGGAAGCCCAAACTGATTGTCTACACCCTGCCTTCTGTAGTTGGCATTTTAAGCTTGTCATCAGTATTAGAAGGGTTTATAATATTTCTGTGGAGCATCTCTGGAGACCTCTGCGCACCAAACCCCCTGCAGTCACAAGACAGTGAAGAAACAGTTTCAGGTCTTACTCTTAGCAGAGCAAAATAATTGGAATTATGTTACAATCTGATGGAGAAGTTCTCCTCACTGTGTTTGTCTGCTCTTCAGTGTGAGTGCCATAAGAATGGCATCAGGAATCCCACCAAGCTTTCAGATGCTTCTCCAGAAAAGGATTTCTTTTTGCTTGCATTCCTAAGCCTTTTGCAGATGTCTCAGATGCCACGAGGCACCTAAAATAGCTTGGATGTGTAAGCTGAGGTGTCTGGATCCCATCCCCTGCCAGCTGGCCAGCTGCAAGTCTCTCGAGAGTCCACCAGCAGAAGAGAGGGAGTGGGAGCTGCTTCAGCTGCCATCAGCTGTGCAAAGGTGTTTGAGCCTGGAGCTGAGTCTTACGTTTGGTATCAGAATGGAGAACAGATTTGGGGAATTTGTCAGAGATACCCCAAACTGAGTGGACAGCAGTGGGATTTCTCTGCATTCTCCTCTGGGCTTTTCTTCAGCTCATCTTGGAAAAATGACATCAGCTCTCCAATGAGTACTCTGCAAACCAGACAGACTTTTCCACAGATCTCTTCAACAGCTGCCTCAGAAAGTCTGGGGAAGGCATCCATCGTTTTCCTCTTTGCAGTGGTGAATGATGTTTGCATTCCTGACTCTCTGAAGGATGTGGCATCCTCTCTGAAAGGTAGCAGATGCAGCAAGCCTTTTGAGTCAGGACTCTCATGTTTTCACATCCCATGAGGCAGGACACGGGCATGTGCTTCCATGCCTCTCAACAGCATCGTTTGACAGCTTTTAGAGTTTCTGGTGTGTTTATTCTGAAATCCCTGAACAAATCATGGTACAAGAGAAGGAAAACAGAGCCTGCCTTTAGCCCCACTCCAGAGAATGCTCTGGTTTTGAAAACGCTAGAAAAGCATTTCCTTTTGGTTGCCTTTCTAAGCCTTTTGCAGCTCCAGCAGGTATTCAGCGTGGCTGAGAGCAGTCATGGGTCAGGGTCAGTGAGCCAATGGACTAGCACTGGGGGAAACTGCAGTCTTCTCGACCTGCCTGGAGCTGGTAGAAAACACAGAATCACAGAGTCACAGAACATGTCTGGTTGGAAGAGACCTTGAAGATAACCCAGTTCAACCTTCAACACAGCACTGAAGGGTCAGCACTAAACCATGTCCCTAAGCACTAGCTCCACAGACTGCTTGAACACCCCCAGGGATGGTGACTCCACCACGGCTCTGGGCTGACCATTCCAGTGTTTGATAACACTTACAGTGAAGGAATATTTCCTGGTATCCATCCTAAGCCTCCCCTGGCACAGCCTGTCACCTCTGGCCCTTACTACCTCCTTGACAGACTGCTGCAGGCAGTATTTTGTAGTGTATAAGTCTCACTTCTTCCACATCACTGGCTCCAGTGCATGGTCTCTGCTAAACCTGAGATTTGGAATACTGCAGACTTCAGAGAGAATTAAGCAGGATGAGATAAAATGCAGACTGGTGTCTAGTTGATTGGCCAGGGCTGGGTGCTAGGGTGGGCTGAGTGAGCCTGGAGGTCTCTTCTGACCTGCTTGGTTCTATGATTCTATTCAAGTACACAAGAGGAGAAAGCCAGCTCTTCCAGAACGGAGTTGTGGCCTCCTGCCCATGCTTACAAAGGAGGAAGGTGCCAGGAAAGCACTTTCTGTCACCCAAGGGCTCACCTCACCCCAGGTATGGATTTAGCAGAAATGAAATCCAGCAGTTCCCCCGTCACCAGGCCAAGAATATGTATTGGGATAGGAGGTTGCTCATTCATAGCCTTTAACTTCAAAACAAGCTGTGGATGAGTACAAAACCCCACTCTTCTAGGAGGGTAAAACCTTCGGCGGTCTTTAGGAGCCTGAATCAAGTTTTGCTCACTTCTGTACAAATTCCATCCTTCAGCAAGGGTATGGCAGAGTTCTACCTCCAACACCATTTTGGGTGGTTGTTAATCCATAGGGATGGAGGCTTAGGCATATCCCCCAAGAGTGAAAGATGTATTTTTTTGGCCATACAGAAGTACTGCGGCTCTCAGCAGCTGGATCAGGACATGAGGAGCACTGTGTCTGCCCTGTAGAAGGAGAGGTATTGCTTTCAGTAACAGCTACACAAAATCCCTCTCCTTGTTCAAGCAGAAGCTGGGAAGCTAGTACCAGGCATTTGCTACTGACATTTTTAAGATTCATTTCATTAGCTTTAGTTATGTTCAAGCTCCTTTTGGATTTGCTCTGCATGAATATGCAAGTGATTGCATTTCATGTTCATGGAAAGTGGATTTCAAAGCTACATTTATAAGTCACTTCCAAAGCCAAATTTAAATGCAAGAAGGCATGGGGATTGGAAGCCTGCTCCTGTTTGCCTAATCAGGGAACAGGACAGGCAGTGCCATATGCCTCATCCACACCCTCCTGTCATCTCAGCAGCATCACTCCCATTCCTAAAGTTGGGATCATTCCATGGAGTAACAGGTTCAGGGATTGTTAGGGGGTACACTTGAATTACAGGTGAGTTAGTGAGCAGCAGATCTGTTCACAGATGTTCTCTGAGCGGAAAACAAAGCTCTTTAGAAAGGCTTCATCACAAGATTTATCGCTTGGCTTCTCCCAAGCGTGGAACAGGGTCTGTTAAGCCCAGCCAGGCTTCCCTGGGCAGCACAGGTATTCCAGGACGTTGAGATAAAGGCCACCTGGCAGGAATTCCTCTTGCATTTAGCTCCAACAGAAGCTTGATAGAAACATTTGTTTAAAACAGTTCCTTTTTCATCACAGGAGAAAGCCTTAAACCTAGACTGATATCTCAAACGTAGGCAGGGGATTTCTGCAAGCCCACACAGCAGTTCTGTGCCACAGCCATTCCCACTTGGCATCAGACCAGGTCTTGTCTCTGCTGTTTTTGAAATCACAGAGAAAACCACAGGCAGTTGGATCTCTCCTAGGGAAAAGCTGGATGAGAAACAAAGAGTTTAACGTTCTTCTATCCTTTGGTCCCCAAAAGAGCATTATTTTTATTCCTGTTCTTGTTTTCACTGTGCAGTGGTTGTAGGACTTAGAAAGGGAGAAGGAAAGATATGTCTTTAGCACTCGGACAGTGCTCCATTCTAATCCTGAGCTCATATCCATCCCCTGGGCCTGCTGCAGACACCTGCAGAGAAAGACTGATCTCTGCAAGGTGGCCTGTGTGCTGCTACCGATGCGCTAACTCTGAAATCCTTGGGTGGTCCTGCACAGCTTACAGCTCCATTCTGGACAACAAAGGCACAGAATTAACTAGGTTGGAAAAGACCTCTAGGATCATCAAGTCCAACCATGATGGAGACCTCTAGAGCCTCACTGCCTTGGGCAGAGAGCCTTCTAGAAGACGCTAGTGGGAAACCCAACGTTGGTGGGATGGTCACAACTGCACCAAGTATCTTTCTTAGGGCTACAGAGAGGTGCTGGTGCCTGCAGAGGATGCAGGGCTGGAGCCTGCTGAAGGCGTGCACAGCTACTGCCCGACATCCCGGGCAAAGAAGGGCTCCTCCCTGCAAGGACCTGACTGGTGAGGGAAGAGGGCATGGAAATGGGAAGGCAGACTCGGGGAAGACTTTCAGAGACTCCTCAAGAGAAGTGATGCTGACACTCTGCATCTGAGCTCTGTACACTGGGGACATTCCTCCCCTGGCACTCTGAACCCGCGGGAAGCAGAGGCATTTCAGACAGCAGCAGCACTGCCAGCAGTACCTGAGAGAACCACTCCAGTGTCCTTTCCTCCTGAAGCGCTGCCTTTTCTTCAAACTGAATTATTGAGGAGGTAGTTCAAAACTGATCAGGATGAAAAACCACAGCACAGCATGAGACATCAAGGATGGAAAGGTAAAGCAGATCCTGATTTTCTAATTGAAGGCTTTTACTGTATTTTGTGTTAGGCAGATCTGGAACAGAAGGCTCAGGACAATGGGGACAGTCACCAGAAACCCACATGCCTTCTCAAAAGAAACCACTGCAACCACTGACTTAAACAATCATCCTCTCTGCTCATCAAACAGATGGGCTGCAGAGTGCCTCAGCTTTCACAGGAGCTCTGCCTTCTAAATCATGGCGTAAGGCATGAGAAATGAGGATCTGGATCCCATGGGGGCAAAGCAAGGCAGCCTCTTGTATGAGCACTCCAATTTCTGAGCTGGAATGTGGGAGGTGTTTCACATCTTTGAATTTCTTCCTCCAGAAGTTGTACTGCAAATCTAAGGAAAGTTCCTCACTGGATTTAGGTCTCTGTCCCTTACTATGCCTAGAGAATTCTCTACAGAGTTATGGAATCATAGAATGCTTTTGGTTGGAAGGGACCTTTAGAGGTCATCCAGTCCCTTGCAGAGAGCAGAGGGGCTCAGAGCCTTGTCCAACCTGACACTGAATGTTTCCAGGGATGGGGCATCCAGCACCTCTCTGAGCAACACGTGCTGGTGTTTCCCACCCTCACTGTTGAACAGTGATTCCTTCTACCCAGTCTAACTGCACCCTTTAGTTTAAAATCCTTACCCCTTTGGTCCTATCACAGCAGGGCCTGCTAAAAAGATTGCCCTCATTGTTCTTCTCGGGTCCTTTTGAGCACTGAAAGGCTGCAGTAAGATCTTCTTCAGGTTGGATAACTCCAGTTACTGTCTGAGCAGAGCTTCTTAGGGTAGTGATTGGAATTCAGGTCACCAAGCACTGTCCAAGTCATGACCTTGGGCACTTTTGTTGCAACCTAATGTGTAGCTCTAGTTGTAAAATGCAGTGGGTTACAAATATCTCTACAGTTCCATATGTCTCTGCATTTCTATGTGTCCAGAGAGGAGTATATCCAGTGGGTAATACACACCTTAATTTACTACTGGGAGATGTAAGAAGTCTGCAGTAATGGCAGAAGCTCAGCAGCCAAGCCATGACTTCTGACACATGTATAACCAACCTGGGCCCCACACAGGTCTGGCAGTGAGCAGTCACAGCATGAGACTGTCTCCCCTTGTTCTGTTGCTGGTTGCCTGGCAGAAGAGACCAACCAGGAGTCAGTCCTCCTGCCTGCATGCTCAGCTGCGTGGACTCACAGGCGCCTGTGTCTGAACCCAGACTGTGGAGCTGTGCCTGAAGGGAGCACAACACATGGCAGCTCCCTCAGAGAAGGAGGCAAAGCAATGCAAGGAGCCAGAGAGCTGAGCTGTGGGTAAGCACATCTTTCAGTGTCCAGAGCTAACAGCTCATCACTGCACCAGGGGCTGCACTGACTACAGTTTGCTCTTTCTTTCTGTCTCTTTTATAACTGGGAGTAATTTGGTGGTGAGATCCTCCAGCAGAGGCAGCCTGCAGACAGCACAGGCCTAGAGCACCGCAGACCTTGCTACCAAGAACACAACTGCAGTGTTTAATCTGGGGGAGGCAGAGCTAAGGCTTCACCATTTCCCCCTTTGTGTCTCTTTCTGTCAATATAAATCTAAAGCTATAACGTTTTTCAGTGCTTTTAAATGCCTGCAAATGCAGATAATTGGTCTGTTCTGTTTTAATGTGTTCTCTATCCTAAGCTCCAGCTTCTTCTTGTTGAAGTCCCAGTGATGTTCATGTGAGAGCTGTGGGAGTCACTGAGGCAGCTGGTTAAAGGCACACGGGAAGTGGCTTGGCACTGGGATGTGGCTCAAGGCAGCAGGAGCTGACTGAACGAGAGCAGGGGAATTACCTACCAGCTGGAAAGCAAAAGCTGTCCATTTTTCTCAAGCCATATTGTCTGTCTGTGTCTTTTCAATGACTTAAAAACCTAGGTCAGCTAAAATTTGCCTGGCCCAGAGTAAAAAACTGTGGATGTTCAGTGAAATATTCAGTTAGCTTGGGGTAACTTTGATCTGTCATATTCAGGCTGTGTAAAAAGTCACACTGCCAGAAATTGGATGATTTCATATTGGGAGGGTCTGAATTCATGAAAGCCAAAGGAGCAGGGCACGCAGAAATAGTGTCAGGCCAAGGCCTATGAAGATGAAGGTAAAGAAACCATGATCTAACAGCAGAAGCTTTGGAGTGGAGCAATAAAGAGAATGGTTTCAAACTGAGAGACCTGATGATATTCATCCAAGCACTCAGGAGCTGTTGAGCTGCTCCCCGCAGCATGTAACCGGCAGCTGGAGTCAACCAGAGGCATCAAAGCAGCAGCAGTAACCAGAAGTCTAAAAAGCCTCCAGCTCTGCTCCCGGGAGCAGAGCTATGAGCCAGCCTGACAGCTGAGCTGGACTGTTGGGTGAAAACAAAGCTTTTCTGTGCCCATAAATAATAGAAGACAAAAATTATCTGCTCAGGCTTACGTTTTTAAAGAGAACCAACACCCCATAGGACAGCCTGGAAGGAGACAAGAACATAGTTGTGCTGGTGAAGCCACCTGGACAGTCACACAACTCTCTAGGAGGACCCTCACAGCACCATCACAGAGAGGGGCTAAGGCAGGTCCAAGCTGGAAAAACATGGGAATAAGCCAATTCACGCTGCAGGCAGATTTGCAGAGACATCCAACATGAGGACAGTACTTGTGAGCACAGTGGGGTGAAAATGCTGCTGGTGAGACAGGCTCAGCTGGGGCAGTTAACCTGGGAGCTTTTGCAGAGCACCGGAAAGCTTGCACTAGCAGTGAGGGTCTGAGTAGTGCACGGCAGGCGGAATGCACTGTGGGTGCATGGGGAGTCATGGACGAGGGGGAGAAGGCCTCTTGGGCTACATACTCTTTGATTCACAGCTCCCAGTCAGCAAAAGGGTCTATGAGACATCACCAATATCTCTAAAAATGTTGGCTCAGCAGAGATCAGAAAGGTAAGGAAAGAGCAGGATTTTGGGGGAAGGAATGGAGAACGAAGCAGAGGACACCAGTTAGTACCCCTGCTCTAATTGATGCATGCAGTTACAACCACCCAGCTTCAAGAGGAGGCTAAGACAGAAAGGAGATAAGAAAACCAGTGACAAAAGTGACACAAGGAACAAAGCAGTTCTGTCCAAAGAGATTTAGAACACAGGTAGGAAAAGCAACAATTGGGGTGGGGAAGCAGTGTGATGATAAATCATGAGGGGAATGAAGAGGGGCAATTGAGGAGTGGTGGTTTGTTGTTTCTTACGATCACATCTGGCCCAGCTATTGTTCACTGGAATCATTGTGCAGCAAAAGGAGAGCAAAAGGCATGGAAAGAATGCTGGGGGGAGTATTACTCAGTTTTGTCCCAGGTTTTATCATCTCTCCTGGCTTTCAGGCTAGGCTGATCCCGGAGGCCATCCAAGCCCGCAGACTTTGTGGCTTTATGTTCAGCATGCCCAAGCAGCTCAGAAAAGTACCTAGATAGAAGAGAGGAGAAGAACATGGTGATCTGCACTCAGAAAAGACAGGAAATGAACAGGTTAAAGCCTACTGCAGATGGCCTTTTAGAATGAAACCCTCTCCAACCACAGGATTCTTCATTCAGCAGTGCAGTTTGTTACATTGCTCTTTCCTTTTGTGGTGCACGTGAATAGAATTTGCAGTCAATGCATTTCTCATGCAGTTTTCCTAATGAATGTTATTGAGTATTTGAATAATGATGTTTTATCAACTGTCTTCAGAATTGTGTCATGGTCATTAACATACAGACATGGAAAGCTGCAGCTGAATCCTCTTGTTCCTCTTGTGCTGAAAATGCAATATCCACTGCATCACATAGAATCATAGAATCAGCCAGGTTGAAAGAGACTTCCAAGCTCATCCCATCCAACTTAGCACCCAGCCCTATCCAGTCTACCAGACCATGGCACTAACTGGAACATCAGCAAGACAGCAGCTCATGGAGGCTATGTTTGAGTTCATGTGGAAGGCCTGGCTTTGGATAACAACTCAATTAATTGCTGGAGGAACACCTGAACTTCTCCGCTTTGCTTCCGAGCTGATCACGCCTTCCAACTTAAACCTGGCAGCGTGAGATAGGCTGTGAGGGGGTGGCAGCCTTGCACTGCTCTCGTAAACATGTGAGTGGGGCTGCTCTTCTGCAAAGCACCCTGAGGAGCCCTGCAGCACGACTCATGGCTTTGCCCTGGGTAAGGTAACAGAAGAGAAATCCTAGCGGGGCTGAAGCTGCAAGTGGGGAATGTTTTCCACGGTTTCTAATAAGGTAGAACAGTAGAGTCAACATTTCTCTGCTCTAAGTACCTCAGCAGGACTCCTGCTGCAGGACACTATAATCTGGCCACAGAGTTCCTTTTGGCCACCATCTCTTAATTAAGTGCTAACAACAACGAGCACAGCAAGCAACAGCAGAACTTACTCGTGACCAAAGGAAAGCACAGGCAGAGGTGTGGTGCCTGGTGCCACAGAATACCTGCGCTTAGCTTCCCTCAGCTGTGCTTCATTTTCAGCATCCACGAACAGCACAATCCAGTGATGTGCTCTTAGCCTTTTCACTGCAGGTAAAGAACAGCTTCTGAATTACATTTCCAAGCCCACTTGCCTCAGGGATTAAAAAAAAAAAAAAAAAAAAAAAAAGAAGTAATAATATCTTGGATCAATGAGTTCATAGATGTGAATTTAATCCATCCTTAATGTCCCATGGATGTGGCTCACCAAGGTTCCCTGCCAGCAATTTTCTGCTGTTCCTTTAGAAAAAAAAGTAATTAATGAACAAGCTGAAGCTTGTCCTGTAATCCTCTCTCAAAGGCTGTATTCGTACATTTTTCAATAAGAATCAGGAGCTGATTAAAAATGAACCTGCCTGAATGCTCAGAGCTGTTGGAACAGAATCTGTTGTTTAATATGAGGCTTATGAATACTGCATTGCACTTCTTTTCTTTTCCCCTTTTCCACTCGTGGTAGAATGTGATTTGCTTTCAACAAAGACATCCTCGGATAAACTAAAGTTCATTAGACAGCCCATGCATATCAATGGCCTCTATTAAATGTGATTGGAGTCTGAGAGATTACATCTAGCCCAGATCCAAGATTTCAGAGAACAGAAATCTCTCTCCTGGGAGACATGGATATGAACCCCTTTGCGTGACAGAAGCCAAAGACACTGTTCTAGCAGCAGGAGCACTGGTTAAAAAGCCATGCCATGGTATCTCAATGCTCACCCACCTCTGCCCGTGTGGCTCACTCTGCCCTCTTTGAATTCCTCCACTGTCTGCTGCAGTCCTGAGGAGGTAAAGGTACACCTGAAAATACAGCAGGCAGTGAGCACAAAGCTGTCAAACTCCAGCAGCACCCTCACAGTCTGTAGGGGCAGAAGCAAAGATGGGGAAGAAACAGGTGGATGAAACAATCATGAAATAAACATCCATTCCAACTTTGGTAAGTAGGGGACATTAGAAATTGGGGTTGTGCCCTTTTTTCTGTCCTCTACCTCCAGTCTGTTCTCCTGTTTGTCTCTTTCTGCGGCTGTGTTTGGAGGACCAGTTTGGAGCAGGAGATTCCAGACTGCACAGATTTGGGAGGGCATTAAATAAGGACAAATTAGCAGAAATGCAGTAAGTTTGACACAGTTCCTCACTGGCCCTAAGAAGTCCTATGGGACAAGAGGAAATGCTCTCAGGCTGTGCCAGGGTAGGTTTGGATTGGACGTTAGGAAAAACTTCTTCATTGAAAGGAGCATTAACCATTGGAACTGGCTTGCCAGAGCAGCACGGTGCAGACATGGTGCTGATGGACATGGGTTAGTGGTGACCTGGGCAGTGCTGGGTTAATGGTTGGGATCAAGGATCTTAAAGGCCTTTTCCAACCTAAATGATTCTTGGATTCTGTTTGTTTAAAATATGTATAGAGAGACTCTCTGAGCTTTTTGTCTGTGTATTGCAAAGGTGTTGTGCTAATTCCAGGGCCTGGGCATACAGGCATTCACCCTGCAGTTTGGCTGTGCACAGGTTAGTTGTCACCCCAGAGCTGACACTGTGGCTGTGGAACACTCACAAGTCACTGCAAGAGTTACTGTGCACATTGTGCACTGCTTTTGGTTGGCAAAAATGAGCAATTTTAGCTTTTCAAAACAGCACCAAAGCTCTGTCATAAAACTCAAAGCTGTGTTTCAAAGTGAAGGCCATTAGGAACAGTGGTTCTAGGACCAGGCTTGTTTCAGGGGATCTGGTGCCAGATTTCAGCCCAGAGATTTCCTCAGTGTCTTCCACAAAGCTCAGAAGTTTCAGGCTTCTGTCGTTCTCTGTGTTCAGCTCTGTGCTGAAAGCTGCCACTTTCCTACCAGCACTCACGAGGGCTGGAGCCACTCTGCTGTCAGCAGAGACTGAGGCAGTTGGGGCTGTGCAGTCTGGAGAGGAGAAGGCTCCCAGGTGACCTCATTGTGGCCTTCCAGTATCTGAAGGGGGCTACAAGAAAGCTGGGGAGGGACTTTCTAGGCTGTTAGGGAGTGATAGGACTGGAACAAAGCTGGAAATGGGGAGATTCAGCCTGGATGTTAGGAAGAAGTTCTTTAGCACAAGGGTAGTGAGAGCCTGGCAGGGGTTGCCCAGGGAGGTGGTGGAAGCCTCATCCCTGGAGGTGTTTAAGGCCAGGCTGGATGAGGCTGTGGGCAGCCTGCTCTAGTGTGAGGTGTCCCTGGGCATGGCAGGGGGCTTGGAACTGGACAATGTTTGTGGTCCTTTCCAGCCCTGCTTCTGTGATTCCATTCTATGATTCTATGCCTTCTCTGAGGTACCACAAGACATGCTCAAATGTTTTGGTCTTCTTGAGGCTCTTCTCTTTGCTGTACCTCTTTGGAGGAATAATAAAAGTCACAGTGTTCAAAAGCAGAGAGTCCTCTGTCAACCCTACAAGTCTGTCTGCTCTAGACCACTTACTGCATTATGATTCCTGCCATTACGAGTACTCGGGCACCTTGTTAGCACCAGCCTGTGCTAGAGGAGCTTATATATAGCAGGAATGTACATGGAATCAGGCTGCTCAGCTATGGGACAGAAATCTCCATGTGCCAGGAGAAACAGAAAAAGATTCCAGTGAAAAAGATCCTGGGCTGCTGAGCAGGGCAGATACAACGATGATAAATTGGATAATGGTTGGAAAATGGAGTGGATTTAATCTCATTTCCTAACTGCTTGTGCTAGCTTAGAGGATGGGTTTGGCAAATAACTTTTGTGATCAAATTCCAGCCTATTGCTCCTGAGTAAACTCTGGGTTTTTTTCACATCCACTTGAACTGTGCTCTTGGTCACTCGAAATCCAAGGACTTTATGTCTGCTGAAAGTTGAGCAGATTGTTTAGCTGAAGTTTCCTAACAGATGGCCTAAAATCTCCCTTTTTTTAATAACGAAGCTATTTCCATTTCTGCCCAGAGCTAATTTGTTTTACTCAGGATCTAAATCTGATTTTCTGATTAAACAAAGCTTGCTCCTAGGCTTAACTTCATTTCGCAGACATCCACACAAACAGTGTTCCAGAAGTTCTTCAAAAGCAAAAGATCTTCTATCGAAGAGTGCTCCAAGTGGAGATTTCCTAAGAAGCTTTCCAACTAACCACAAGTAATTGTTTTATTGTACACAAATGGCAACTCCCTCTGCCTTATTCCATGGGCTTCAGGGAGAACCACATCGGATCATTTGATCTAGTTCTGGCGACAACTGATCAGGAGCCCCTGATTTTTTCTCCTGGGGGCGTTTCTCTAAGCCCTTTCCTTCTCAGTCTGCAGATTTCCACACCTTAATTGCTAGCGGGCAGCCGCTCCCCTCTGAGACTGCTGTTCTCTTTTGCGTCGGCTACTTCTGCACTCAGCTAGTGGGACCTGAGCATGCCCAGCTGCAGCACCCAGCAGAGCTGGCTGCTCACCCCACTCAGAGGAAGAAGTGTGAGGAGCTTTCAGAGAGGTCTCCAGCACTGCCTTCCCCGTGCCTAGCTGCAGCCTTCCAGTGCTTTTCTTCCACACTGCCCCCAGGCTTCCCATACCTCCTCTCCTGCCTGCCACATTCACCCCGGCTCTGTGCAATCACCCCAGAGTCCTTTTTCCTGCTCTGAACAGTGGCACATCACTGCCACCACAGAAAGAAGCTGTGTAGAAAGCAGATACCCATTCCTGTGGGCAGCACCCTGCCCTCCCCCGAGCTGCAGCCATACGACGCTGACGCGGGCGGCGGCTGGCGCTGCAATGCCACCACGCACATCCCCTTCCCGTGCGTTCAGGGCACTCCCATGACGTGTGTACGTGACAACACGGGAGTCAGGGTGAGCCCAGATGATGGTTTGTTGTTGGTTTCTTCTTCTTTCTTGTCCTCTTTTGAGGATCGACTTCTCACCTGGAAGGGTGACGGCTGCTGCCTGCCGTCCCACGCAGCGCTGCCAGAACGGCCTCCCACCCAGCTGCGCGGTGCCCGCCCGCATCTGACCAGCCCTCTGCTCCCCAGCAGGGCCAGAAAGGTGTGAAATCCAAAGGAACCAGGAACGACACGACAAGTCTGCACTTCTAGGCATCAATATATCTGTTCCATTGCACTAAGTATGCAAGGTGACTGTTTTACTGTCACACCTTAATTATTTGCACCTGTTTGGACAGGCTAACTGTGATGTGACAGACACCTTTTTTGTTTCTTTCTCTTCTTCTTCTTTGCACAGCAGGCCTGTTTTAGTTTAATGTTGTGTTTTAATTCAAAACTAGAAAAGTCGAGATGACAAATAAAAGGCTCATGTCCCGATGGGATTCATTTGCACATAAATCAGTTAATCTTTTCCAATGGAACCCCTTTAAATAACGTCTTCGACTTATCAGCTGTGTCGCTGCCCTTTGTTTGCCGTTGTTATGGAACCAGCAGTGTCCCAGTGACGCACCACGCTGGCAGGAAGCTGTCCCAAGTGTGCTTTGTGACTCATGTGGATTTGCTCTCCAGAGCGTTTGCAGTTCGCTCATTAGCATCAGCATTGGTGCCTAATGGGGACTCAGCAGGGAGTCAGGCTTTCCTGAGCGTTTCACCCAGCAGCAGGAGTGAAGGCACAGAAGGACTCCACTGGTGGCACATCGGGCTTGTGGCTACCCAGTGGCTCCTCAGGACCGGGCAGCGGCTGAGCATCACTGCCTGCCAGGCCAGGAGCCACTCCTCTGCAAGCGTTTCTTGTTGCACCTACATTACCCAGCCTTTGTCTGCACACAGCTCTCGTGTGCTGACAGCACAAACCAGAAAGGGGGAAATGATCCCTAGGCTGAAAGAAAATCGTATCTGTGTACACTGATGCTTGTCCCTGCCCCACAGTTGGGGTATCTGAGTGCCATGGGTGTTACAAACTTGCATATAGAACAGACCTAGAATCATAAAATGTTCAGGCTGGAAGGGACCTCAAAGCTCAGCCAGTTCCAACCCCCTGCCAAAGGCAGGGACACCTCCCACTAGAACAGGCTGCCCAAGGCCTCATCCAACCTGGTCTTGGCTGTATAACTTTGCTCTACTTTACTTGAATCATTTTTTTCTCACTTTGTCCTCATTTTTTTCCCTTTCTATTTTACTTTCCAAAGAATACACTGGAAGAGACACTGCTTTTTGTGCTACTCACTCAACAGAGAAATCACTAGCCATTCCACAACCGGGTCTTCTGGCATAGCAAACCAGACTTGGGTTCACTGTTTGCTTCCAAAATGAAGAGAGAAAGACAAGGGGAATTTTGAAAAGCACTCCAGTACAGCAAGCTGGTTAGCATCTACAGGAGCCACATAAATGTCTTCAGTCTGCTCCTACCCTTCCAGCCTGGGTCTGTCATGAGGCCAGGGCTGCTTCTGACCACCCCTCCATGTATTAGGATGCTTCTGCAATACAGGGACAAAAAAAGCCAAACCAAACTAAAACAAAGCAAACAAATAAAAAGCCTCCAAGCATCAAAACAAAAGAATCCCAAAGCACCACAAACCTACAGAGCCTAACTTGGCTGGGTTTTCATAGTGCCTCAGGATCTGCACACAGTTTTCATGAGAGAAGAGCAGATAGCAAAGATACATCATTTAGTTTTGGGGTCTGTAGCCAAAAAGAGGGCCAAAACCACTTCCCTGCTTTGTTTAGTAGCTGCACACTGTGGCTGCCATGGCATACTGACACTGTGGCACACTGAAACTACTGATGACTGTATCTGAAATAGAGATTGGAGTGCTCCACCTCTGAGAGTTTCATTTGCTTCACTCCACAACTGCCTTGAAAATATGGCATGAAAGAAGTGAAGAAAATCTGCTACTGGCTGATCCCAGAGGGAAAAAAAAAACTCTGCTCTTGCTGAATCCTAGCTATACAGAATCATAGAGTCAGTCAGGGTTGGAAAGGACCACAAAGGTCATCTAGTTCCAGCCCCCCTACCACGGGCAGGGCCACCCTAACCTAGATCAGGCTGGCCAGAGACTCATCCAGCCTGGCCTTAAACACCTCCAGCCATGGGGCCTCGACCACCTCCCTGGGCAACCCCTGCCAGCCTCTCATCACTATCATGCTCAACAACTTCCTCCTCACGTAAAGTTTACCTTTAGTCTCTAAGTCTGTAGGCGATGGATCATGTTGAGCCTTCTGCTGTGGAAATCAATATTCTCATACTGCCTGAAAAGATTTCCCTGCACAGCTGTTTCTGCACTATTCTCATATTATTCCTTAAGGCATTTTAGAAGAAAAAGAACCTTATTTTTAACACACAGGCAGTGTCCAAACCCAGATAACTCCAGGTCTATTCACTGTGCCTTGCCTAATGTCTCTGTACCTTTTGTGAAGTGTGGACACCAGATAGCACAGGACACTTGTGCCTCTGCCTTTGTTTAGGTTCAGACTCTGTTTCACTGCGAGCTCTGGTCCTTTGGAGCTTGGCAGTAAAATCAAGTTAGCTCATTCCTGCGCTCTGATCTGCAGGGAACCACACCCTTCTGTCCTCAGCGAAGCTGGAATAAAGAAAGGAATGTAGTTCTGTCCAGAGCAGCCTACAAGCAGCACAGATGCAGATTCCCAAATGCTTCTACTCGAGACAGTCCTGCAAAACATCTCCAGTAGGATCCCACCCACTGAACCCTGGGCTGCTGCCCAAGGAGAGTGCCTGCTCTGCAGTACATCACCAAAGCAAGTATGAAGCAAGCCTCTTACTTTTCCACAAATTCAAACTCTGGGAAAAAAGAATCAAATCTTGGAGAGCTGCAAGTGTCAGAGTGAGGCAGAACAGAAATCATCACTCTGGTCAGTGCCTGCGGGGAAGGCAGCCCAGGTGGTGCATCGTGCTCCCTGAGAGCCCATATGGAAGCACCAGCAAGGCAAAGGGCTGAGGTGCAGCTGGATGCAGCAGCAGATGCATCCACAGCCCACTGCATACCTCTCCAACAGCACTACCTCTGCCAAAATGGCACCAGAGGCCCAAGGAACACACAGCCCCACTGCACATCCACAGAAACAAAGCTGCTCTTTGGCTGAATTCTATCTTCTGCCCTTCACACTCCATCCACCCATGGTCCAGGGCCCATGGTCCAGGAGGTGCAGGCAGAGTTATGGGGGGAGTGGGAGGAATGAAGGTACAGCCTTAGATTTGTTCTTTCAGGGCAGCCTCTAGATACAAGGATCATCCTCAGGACTTTCTGGGAATTCTGCCTTTCTTGAGTCACTTCTTCCATGGTATGCTGGGTATGGAGGCACTCAGAATGTGTGCTGCAGAAAAACTGCAGCAGACACTGCAGCCAGCTGTGTGCTTTCCAGTAGTGACCCCAGTGCTTTCCAGTGGTAAGAGATCAGTCTGTTTCTGGATGAGAACCAAGGTAAGGCCTGCAGCAGCAGCACGTCAGGCAGGGAGGACACACAGAGCCCCTTCTCTCTTACAGGAAGGACACACAGAGAAGCACAGCTTGAGATATGCTCCCAGTGAGCTGCACAGACATTGCACAAAGTCACCACAGCAGAGCCTAGACACTTTCTTCCCCCTGCCCAGCTATTCGCCGCACTGTCAGGATTTCTCTCTTCCCATGAACTCCCACAGAGATTCCCAGAGGAGATCACCATGAAGCCATCTCCTGCGATGCTGGAGACATTTGCCCGTAGCAAACATGCTCTGAGACACCTTGTGGGAATATCACCTGCCCCAGAATGAGATCAGCCCAGGTGTCTGCACACCAAACCTGTGCAGCCTTGAGATGCACTAAGACCATCACAGGTTTCCAAGTGTCACTGTGTGCTGCTACCCTCACTAAAGCCATGTCCAGACACACGCCTGAGGAGCAGAAGACTTCCAGCACCGGCCAAGAGCACTGTGTGGCTGATTTCAACCTCTCACAGAGGCCTCCAGTTAGGTACAACATGCCTGACTGCGACTGAACCTGAAGTTTAAGTTCCCACTCATGAGTTCTGTAACTGTTTCACACCTTCTGTCTCCAGCTGTGAGCTATTCTGATGTATCCTGAACTTTCACACTTCCCTTCAAAAGAACATGAATTGTTCCAGCAGTGAGGTGAACACCTAAGTCAAGCTGAAAGATGAGCTTATATCTCATCCACTGCTGTTTCAATCTAACCTGTAATAACCTCAGAAAAACTTGGTCTGCAAAAAAATCGCAGACATTAATTCTCTATGCCTTTAATTTTTTATTGACTTTGTTTTGCAGCTGCCTTTCCATAACTCTGTCAAGGACAAATATCAAGTTGTCTATTTTCTGCTTATGTGGGTGATGTTCCTTGCCCATCTTACATAAGGACCCTGCAATGACTTTTTTCTCGTTTGCAGCACTCCTACAGCATCCTGTGGGGTGAGCTAATGAAAGTGTTTCTAGCCCTATTCTTCCAGAAACTTCCACAGTAATTTATCTATTGCTAAGCATTCACAATCACCTTAAGGTATTTCTTCTCGTGACAGGCCTTTCCAGGCCTCCCTGGATGTGTTGCTGTGTGCCCTGAGCAAGATCATGTGGTCCTGCTCTGGAGTTGGACTAGATGAGTTTTGGAGGTCCCTTCCAGCCTGGACCATTCTGTGATTCTATGATTTACTATTTGTGTTCATGATCCAGAAGCATCCCTCTGAAAACTGCCTTGTTTAGGGCGAACATCAAACCCCTGCTCTCGATACGCTCTGTATGATACCATCAGTAGGATCCTCCTACCAAAGAAACCCTTTGTCAAACCTCTGTTTCTGAACAAGATGTTTTTCTGGTATGGGCAGGAAACATTTGGCTAAGCCATTCCCATTCTGAAATGAAGGTTCCGGCAACAAAAGCGAGGGGAGCCCTGCTGCAAGTCAGTGTAAGGTGTGAGGCACTATCCCCTGGAGCAGGGAGAGACAGAACACCTGCTTGGACAGGGCACATTAGCACCAACCTCTGCCCAGTCACTACATTCCCATGCTTCTCATCATGGGGTGCTAGCACAGCTTTGGCCAAAGTTCTCTGGACTGGCTCCAACGGTTCCATGTTCTCCAACAGTTCAGTCTTCTCCCTCTTGGTTTGCTGACTCATTGAGCATCTGGTTTCTGCAGAAATAAATCTTAACACCCTGGTGTGTTCAATCCTCCTGTTTCAGTTATCTGTCGGGCAGACCTCTGCTACTCTGCAAGGCAGAGTCAGCAGCTCACAGTGACGGGAGCAGGAAGGAGTCGGAGCCTTGGTCTGGGAGATAGCCCTGGCAAGCATGGCATTAACATTCACAGCAAATGACAGTGGTCAAGGCAGTTCTCATCAAAGAGGCTTTCTCCACCGATTGCCCTTGGCACTTGCCAAAGCATCAATCCCAGCATCTGCTACCACAGGCTGTCATGTCATTTATTGCCTTCTCCGGACTCTATTCTGCAAGAAATAATTAATGCCTACTTCTCCTATTGGCAGGCTGCTCTGGAGCCTCACTGTGGTGGTGAGAAAATCGTTTCTGGCTTCCAGTTTCAGTTTATTCATGATCAATTTAAAAGCATTTCCTCCTGAGCCAACATTGTCCTTTAGCTTAACCAGCCCCTTCCCCTTCCTGATGTTTATCCTCTTGAGGTATTTACACAGGACAGATGCATCCCCTGTTAGCCTTTGCTGAACAAGGCAAGCTCTGGCAGCCCCACTTGTGGGATTATCAAATCGCTTCTCCTGCCCAGTGCTCAGCTTTCTTAAAGCCCTGTCTGTATTTGCTCTTCCCAGGCAGGTGCTGGATCCTTGTCTTAGGCTTACTGCAGCATGGATGTCAGATGACTCCCATCTGATTAGATCTTCTTCTAGTTCTCTCAAAATCCAGGTTTCATATGATGAGAAGGAATCAGTTTGGGAAATCAGTTCATGCCACAGAACCCTGCATCCCAGAAGCTCTATCCCTCCAGCCAGTATCCTCAGGAAAAGTAGAAACCCAGAGCTTTTGGACATTAATTTAGTTGCCTTGGAGCTCCCTCGTTCTCCTAATTCTCTATAGCTCCAAGTGCAGCCTGTAGTGTCTGAGTCTCTCACCAGTGCCACAAAAGGAATAAACAAGAATGGATCTTTTTGTCCGGTGGGGAAGTGTGGTGGGAGTTTGTATTTAGGATCATGCTTCTTCACTCCTCTTCATGCATAATTTCCCTCTCTCTTCTGCCCATACCTCTGCCTACACACATGGATGCTCCAAGTCCAACCTGTTGCTTTGAATCTAAACAAGCCTGTGTATACTGAGAGTAGGGATTCTGAATGGACTGAGTCCACAGAGCTCAACAGACAGCAGTTTTCAGCTAAGTGAAAATCCATGGCATGCTGCAGCTGTAAACAGTTATCTTTGGGCCTTTGAAGCTCAATGTATCCATCAGAACATCCTGAGCTGCTGGGCTGACAGGACTCAGGGATTCAGTAACCATACACCTGGCACCAGAGCCAAGCTGGGTAATGTTTTCACAAGTGGGTCCTTTCCACTTGCAATTCCCTCCTGCTAGATGGAGACAATGTTTTAGCAAGGCCTCTTGCTACAGGACTACTACTCTCCTTTAAACTAAAAGAGGGCAGACTTAGGGTAGATGTAAGGAAGACATTGTTTACAACGAGGGTGGTGGAACCGCTGGAAGAGGCTGCCCAGGGAAGTGGTAGATGCCCCATCCCTGGAAACACTCAAGGCCAGGTTGGACAGAGCTCTGAGCAACTAAACTGTAATTAAAGATGTGGCTGCTCGCTGCAGAGGGGTTGAACCAGATGGCCTCTGAAGGTCCCTTCTAACCCAAAACGTTCTATGGTTCTGTGATTTCAGCAGCAAACTTGCTTATTCTGGCTGCTTTGGGAAAAGCCTGACAATGAGAAGCTGCTGCTTTCTGGGAGGCTCCTGAGAGAGACTGCTCCCACTCTTGATTTCTAGACTCCTTCTCACCTTTTCCTTGGAGGGGTTGGCTGGCAGTCATGGAAGCAGCTGCACAGGAGGTTAGGGCTTTGCCTGCTTTATTCAGCATTTGGACTCTTTGCCACAGCTTCACTGTCAGCAGTTGTCTGCAGGAAAGATGAAGCAATGTTAGCATCCTGTTTGGAAGAACAGAAATAGGGAATAAAATGTCTGGTTTGGCTGAAGAGTGCTTGAGGAAGCATCTGCCTGTAACTTGTGATGCTTGGCAAGCTTACCTTTGTTGGTATCAGAAGTAGGACCCAGAGGAATGCCAACCTGAGACCCATCATCCTCCTTTCCTGCCCACTGTGGTTTCAGGAACTCCAGTCCTTTCATTAGCTGTTCAATTGTCCTGCAAAGGTCTTGAGTCAATATTTGTATTTCCTGATTTTACCTGCCAGTAGTGAACAATCTGCTTCCCTTTTCAGGGCACCTAACTAAATTTAACAGGCAGGACAAGGAGGGACATTCCTGTGCCTGATTGAGTGGAAAATAGTAAGTGTACTGAACAATTCAAAGCATGCATGCATGCCTTGAAAGCAGCTGCTCTGCTCTGAATAGCACTATTCTTCTGCAGGCTTTTTATTCGATGCTGTAGAAGTAAAAGGGTTTGGATTATATCGGAAATATGTAAAGACAAAAACGATAAAGCTGAAAGTCTAAACTCAAAGTGTTAAAATGAATATTTGGAGGATATCTTACATCCTGTAGTTTCTGAAGTGTGCAATCAAATTGGTTAGAATCATGGAATGATAGAATGATCTGGGTCGGAAAGGACATCCCAGGGTCATCCAGTCCAACCCCCTCTGCAGTCAGCAGGGGCACCCTCAACTAGATCAGGCTGCCCACAGCCCTGTCACTCCTCACTTTGTGTATCTGCAGGCATGGGGCCTCATCCACTGCCCTGATGGTAAATAACCTGTTCCTAACAGCCTAACGTGTTCTTAGATGCTGAGCAATTAGAACTGGAGATGTGCAAACTTTCTAACTCTTTCATTTTCTTTCCTATAACCTATCCACGTTTTATCCAAACCAGTGACTCATCTGAAAACCCTTAGCCATTGCAAAAGGGCCAGCAGCAGTCCTGGAGAGGAAGGGATCTCCACTTAGGAGACGACGACCACTCCCCAGGGCTTCACATTACAAGAAGCAGAGCGCAGCAGAGCTGCATCTGCTCTGCAATATGCACTGCCTGTGATGCCCAGTAAACTGCCTGCTACACCTGGCTTTGCTGGCAGAGTCTATGAAGAGATAAGCTACTACAGTGTTGGCATCCTGTCTGGAACAATGGATTTGGAGCATAGAGTTAGCTTTGTGGGATGCAAAACAGGAACAAGCCAGAGGACTTTTCCTTAAAACCCCTAGTCCAAAATCCGAGTCTGGTCTTGTTATCAGTGAAGAAGGGGAAGGAAAAGGGCTGCTAGCAATGCTGTAATGCCAGAACTCAGCATTCCTACCAACAAAATTAGTCCCCTGTTCTTTTTGTAGTGGGAAAGGAGCCTCTTACAAAGTGGTGCTGCAGAGGACTGTTGGATATATCCTCAAAGATAAAAGAGAAGGTGATGCACTGTAGCTTTATTTTGGAGAGTTTAGAGGCGTTCGACAGCAGACTCTGCAGTTTCATAAGGAGGAGCCAGCCCACCAGTTCTGAATCAAGCTCTACAAAAATGGGGGCTGCACATCTCAGTAAGGCAGCCACAGGATAAAAATTCTAGCCAGAGGGGGTTCCCTTCATGTGGATCCAATTTTAATAATCCCAACTTTTTTGTTATTGTTATTGCTTAGATCCCAGCTGCAGAATGTTGTCATGGAAAGGGGCACAGAGACAGCAGACACACCATGACTGAGTCCTTCACCCTTTTCATCTAGCCTGTGATGTGTTGGCACCTCCTCACTGTTCAGCCATACAGTTTAGTGTTTCCCAGAGCACCTGGAAACTCCCTTGCATAACCCAAGTGAGCCAGGAAGGATGCTGCTGAGCTTCAGAAGTGCTGGCAGTGGACAAAGTCTGGAGCTTGGGTGTCGAGATATGCAAGCAGGCTCTAAGGAACAGAGCCTTGCCCTGGATCATGGCAGAGAGCACAAGCACGGTGTGAGGAGTGCTTGCCTGCTGTTTCCATGGAGCCAGCAAGTTACTAAACCAGTGAATGTGCTCAGAGGTTTTGACACAGGAAAGCAAACCTGCCTTGCCCAGCACATCTGTTTCTCTGATTGAACTCCGTGCTCGGTGCTGTTAGCAGCGGATCAGCGATTTGGCAAATTGCACCGCAGCCCACATCACTGAAAGAAAGGCTTTCCTGGTGAGAGAAACACCCTTCTGAGCCCTTGACAGGAAGACAGCTAGCAAACGCTCTTATTCACCCCTCTGCTGGGCTGCAGCACAAATCTTACATTAAAGAGCCTGGGGGGTTAGGCCCATGGTTGGACTCAATGATCTTAGAGGTCTTCTCCAACCAACACAACTCTGTGAGTGTGTGGAATAAAAGGAGACCTCTCTCTTCCGTCTCCCAAGATGCTTCCACAGAAGGACTGTGACTATTCACAAGGTGCTTGCAGAGAGGTAACAGCATGTGCAGAGAAGGTCAACAAAGCTGGTGAGGAGTCTGCAGAACAAGGCTTATAAGAAGCAACTGAGGAAGCTGGGGTGGTTTAGTCTGGAGAAATGGAGCCTGAGGGGAGACCTCATTGCTCTCTACAACTTCTTGAAAAGAGGTTGAAGGGAGGTGGGTGTTGGTCTCTTCTCCCTAGTATCAAGGGATAAGACAAGAGGAAATGGCCTCCAGTTGCAGCAGGGGGGGGTTACACTGGCTGTTAGGGTAAGTTTCATAACTGAGTGTTGAAGCATTGGAACAGGCTGCCCAGGGAAGCAGTGGAGTCACCATTCTGAGAGATGCCACAAAACAAGGTGTAGACATGGCACCTGAGGACATGCTTTAATGGCTGCAGTGGTGTTAGGTCAATGGTTGGGCTCAGTCACATAGAGGTACTGACCTTGTTGCATCTCAAACCGTTGGCTTCCACACATCTATCTAGCCTGCCTAGATCTCTCTGCAGAGCCTCCTGCCCTCCAGCAGATCACCTTGCCAACCCAGCTTGGTGTCATCTGCAAACTAGAGGTGCACTTGATCCCCTCACCCAATCATTAGTAAAGATGTCAAACAGACCTGGGCCCAGTGCTAAGCACCTCAGCACAGGAGCTCCTCCATGTCTCTCCAGCTGTGCTACTTTCTGGCCAGTGCCTCTTTCACCCTTCCCCAGGAACACTGCTGGTGCTCAAGTGAGGAGGAGTGGCTCTGTGTTTCCAGAGCTGGCATTGAAGCCTGTGTGAAGCTGGCTAACAACCCATGCTGTCTGCGTGTGTGCACTGCTGGATGGTGACACAGCAGTGGAACACAGTATTTTGCTCAAAACCTGTCTGACTGTGTTTGGATCCTCAGTGACTCTGTGGGCACCGAGCCATGGCTGGTGCTCACAGGCCTCTCAGAGCAGCACCGCAGAATAAAAATAGCTTCTGTTCAAGGTTGTGCACAGACACTGAAACTGCCCAGTGCAAGACTGGGAGCATGACAGCATCCCTCAGACCTGTCTGCAGGGAAGGATCAGGGTGGTCAGACAGCACCACTCCTGCTAGAGCAGTAGCCTTGGACTGAGTGTCCAGCCCACCCTGAACATCTGCATGCTGATAAAGCATCTCCTGCTCCTGGGACACAGCTGTGTGGAACATCTGCTCAGCCTTCAAGGAATGACACTTCCAGGCTGTGCCTGTGCTATGAGGCAGAGGAGATCCTGCAATGCTTCCCAGAATGTTAGGGGTTGGAAGGGACCTCCAGAGATCACCCAGTCCAACTCCCCTGCCAGGGCAGGATCACCCAGGGCAGGGTGCACAGGAATGCATCCAGGTGAGTTCTGAAAGTGTCCAGAGAAGGAAACTCCACAACCTCTCTGGGCAGCCTGCTCCTTTAGCCCAGGAACACTTACTGGAGCTGTTAATAGGACTGCACTGCCCTGTCAACCTGCATATGCAGCAGGCCACACTGAAGGAAGGTGCTCACTGCGCTGACAGTGCCAGCCCATGCCCAGGGTGCTGCAGTGGATGCAGCAAGTGTCTTTATGCGCAACACAACCTCCTAATATCTTCCCCAGGTGCCTTTAAAGACACATTTGTTACTGCAACAAAGACAACATGAAATACATTTGCTGAGCCCCTGGGCTTCTGCAGTGTCTGCTGGGCAGAAACATCTAGAAATCCCACAGCAGAGGGTAATGTGATCCTCCTGATGGGCAGCTCTGACGTTTGAGGGGTTTTTAGCCCTGAGGTTAGGAAGGTTTCTTGCCAAGAGGAGAGGGCTCTGGCTGCAGCAGGGTCTTGCTCAAGTTGGCTTAGATGTGACATGAAGCAAGTGAGGGACCGTAACTCAGTCAGCGTGCTGGGACTGAGTTAATTCTCTTTTAAGGTGCGTGTGGTGTGCTGTTCACATGCAGCAGTCTGCAGAGGGCATTTCTCCAGCACCAGCAAGCTGCCTACCCGGCTGTGGTGTGCTTGCATATCACTGGGGCTCCCAACAGGCTCTGCAGAGACACCCTGGCCAGCACACACACAGCTGGGTTTGGCTAAAGCTAAAAGCAAGTTCTGTGCTTTTATGTAGGAGCAAAGGCATTAGCTTGGCAGTTGCTGGTGGTCAGTGTCTCAGAAGGAGCTGCAGTCTCTGGAGCGTGTTTGCTGGTCTGTGCTGCAAGGGCAGTCTGACAGGGGATTAGCAGGGAAGCAGTTCCAGGGTGGATTATCCCTGTGCACCATGGTAAAGCAATTTCACTTACAGCAACACGTCCTGACACCACATGTGGGAGGCTGTCTCTGGCCGTGCTCTCCTAGGATTAGCACCGTGGTGTCTTTCCAGGTCTGACCAAACTGGCTCAGGATTCTCTCCCGGCCACGGCACGCCTTGTCTGCCCTGCTCTGTCCCAGCCACCTAAGCAAACCTTCCCAAACTGTGGCTGCTTCAGAAGGCAGTTTTCCCTCTTGAAAATCCACAACAGCTCCAAGGGACACTTCAGCTGCATTTCTGAAAGCTTTGGTTAGTTCATGGTATCCACACTCTGTGCCACTTCTCACAGGCATCGGCCTGGTGTTGCCAGACAGAGGAGTGAGCAAAGGGAAGAGTAGCCAAGGTAAGCCTGATGGCCTGAGACATCTGAGACATGTGGTGTTCATTTGTTCCTACCATCCAACATGAACGAAATAAATCAGTAGCAAAGTGCTACACAGAGCCACCACAGAGTGAATAGTGTTGTGTGCTTGGTCAAAGCACTGCCTAATGACATCCATGAGGGTCAGCCCCTCCAGCTATGCACATCACTCTCTGTGTTCAGCACACTGCTCATCTAGATGCTTCCATTTTTCTTCTTCCAACACCTTTACCAAAGCGACAGTTTCTGTTCATTTCTCTTTCTATTTTTATCTTTGGGGTTACAAGCTCTGCTGATGTTTCTGTAAGAGCCAGAATGCAGTCAAGAGACAGGAACCCACTATTTGTCCTCCTTTGTCAGTTAAATGCAAGACTACATAAAAATGACAGCAAATTGCAGAGAGGAACTGGCAGTATGACCACAGACTTCTAATATTTATTCCTCCATCAAGAGACATACACAGAGTGACTGGAATTCCTCTGCTCGCATCCAAAGCCAGTTTGGCATGCTTGGTGACCAAATATTGTGAAGGAAGTCAGATGTTTTTCAGCTGGTCATAACCAAGCCACAGGATGAATGAGGTGCAGTTAGAAGAGGAACTGACTGGTACATGATCTGCTTTCACTGCAGCCATCACTGCTGTGTGGAGTGAATAAAGCAGTGTTTCTCCAGCTCTGCCTCTGTGGATGAAAGAAAAGGTTTCTTCATATTGTCCCGGAGGAGAAGCAGTCTACCCTTGCTGATACAGATGCCTATAGATGGAGGAATGACATTTCTGCTTATGTTTTTGAGTGGGGGAACTTTATCCTTTTGTAGTAAAAGCATTATTGATGGCTGAACTCCTTTCCTGCCCTTTGTAGGCTGCACTACTCTGTTCACCTCCTCTACTTGATTGGGAAATTTAAATGACAAAATCTTTACATGCTCAGAGAAAAACAATCAGAGCTATAAGAGACTTGAACAGGATGATAAATAGAACTAATCTTTAGCACCACTGCTCTTTAGAAGTACTAAGCATCCTTCCTGTACTGATTCCTCTGACATTAGCCTATATAGGTAGCTACAAAAGTTAAATGGACACCTGTCAACAGGCAGTGCAGGCCAGAGAGACAGTGGAGCTGTGTCAATATTCAGGGTTGTATGCTTACCACAAATGGGGAGTGTGAAGTACTGTGCCAGAGACACACCACGGTGATATAGATACAATAGGTTGAAAATAGTCATCAAAAAATTCCAAAAGAAAGATAAAGTCCTAGGATTTCCTCCCTGGCTTTAGTGGTAGCTCTCTCATATTTCCATTTGCCACATCATCTGCTTTATTTACTCAAGAATCTGAGGCTGTTAGCTCTCCCCCTCTAAGCTTGGCACAGGCAGAGACAGGGAGAAAAACTTAAGACAGAAGCATCCACGTGAGAAAGCAGCTACACCAGGGCTTGATGCTGCATGATCTTTTCATCCAGGGAAGGAACCCAATTGGAAAAGCCTCTCTTTGGGCACTTGTTTTCTGCTTGCCTGTTTTACAGCAACTGCATTTCTTCAAGCTGTGTCTCCTCTAGCCCTCTGTTGTCCAATACTGTGATAGCCTTAGAGTTCTTCTTCCCTCGACCTCACTCTTTGCATCCGTGCTTATTGACAAGTTGTCACCTGTGATGTGTTTGCTGTCTTACCAGACTATGGATGGCTGCTGCCTTGCACTGCTTGTCTTCTGCCTTTGCCTCTTCCGTACTGAGTGGGTTGTTTCCTGGGCAGTGAATAGCACCAGAGAGCTTATATTAAATGCTTTTTTGAGCATTTCTTTTTTTAATGACTTCACAGATTATGTCCTGGAAAAGTGCAGGGTAAAGATCGTAGTGTAAATTGTTGGCAAGTCCCAGTCACATCTATTTCACATGTGCTGTACAATGGATGACAAATCTTTCTTCTTCTTAAAAACCTTCATTTGCCAGCTGCAAAACTCATCACTGGAGTGAAGCATAGCAACAAAGATGGGTTCCCTGTACAAGGGCATGCATATCTGTTCCCTCTGCAACCTGGATTCTCAGAACCCCATCATAGCTAAATCCAACAGCCTGAACTGTTGTAGCACAACTGCTTGATTCACACGCTGGGCATCCACTGGCACGAGTGCTCAACAGACACTGATGTTCTGTTTCACAGGAGTGGTGCTGGCATGGCTGTCCCTGGAAAGCTCTCTGTGCTGCCATGTTGAGTGTAGAGTCACTGAAGAAGAATCATAGAATGGTTTAGGTTGGAAAGGACCTCAAAGCTCATCCAGTTTCAACTGCCCACCATAGGCAGGGAGATCTCCCACTGGAACAGAACCCAAAGATACCAACAATGTTGTCCGGATGACCTGTCTAGCTGAGCAATGAAAGCTGCAGTGAAGTTGCTGCATAGCCCACAGGAGGATGGGAGAGTGACAAGAGAGCACCAGGGCTCTCGGCTGCCATCAGAAACGTGCGAAATCAAGCTGCAGCCATACCTGCTGCTCAGGAGTTTGCCTGTCCTCACACACTGGAGTGCTTCAGCACTGAGGGCAGCCAGCTGCAAGGTGCAGAATAGCATTGGTCAGGCAGACACAACAGTGGAGGCAGTGCTGAAAGAGGAGGTGTGCAGGCACACGCCTGTGTGCTGCTCCTTTTTTTCATTGGGTATGCATACTTAATTTCAGCCACAGAGGCTCTATTGCAGCAATTACTCTATTGCAGCAATTAACTGAAGTGTGACACCATTTTGATGTCTTCATACACAAACAATCCCCTTCAGTAGGTGTACCAAGTCACCTGAAATCTTCATCAAAGTTGTATGAGGAGACCTTGAAAGCATGTGAGGGTATTATCACCCCTTGACAGGAGGCCATCAGAGAGGCACCCTCTGCTCCTCTGGAGCTGCTTAGGCTCTGCAGTGGAGGGTTTCCCTACCTTTCTAGTTACATTCTCATCTAGCAACCTTCTGCTGAGCTACTGTTCAGAAAACAGCTTTAGCAAATAACTAAACCAACTCAGGGCTGCCAGCTGGGACAGGCAGAGTGCTTGCTCTGCCAGCATGCTTGCTCTGAGAACATCTGCCCCTTTCCTGGCACCTAGATCACAGGTTGCTGCCAGTGGCCTCTCAACTCGTAGCAGCCTTCCTGCACTAGGCTTCTATGTCCCTGGCCCCTAAAAAAAAATCAGAAGAGCTTAGAAACTTCTTTTCGTTTTCTTCTTTTTTTTCTTCTTTATTGAGCTTTGCACAGCTCTGGAAAAATGTCTGCAATATCTTTCATAAACATCATCATTTATTAATGTACTGCAAGTCTGAGGCAGCCCAGTTGTTTGGGTGCTTGGTAACACCTGAGGTTAGCTCACTTGTAAAGAGGAGCAACACTGCAAAGTGTTTCTCTTTGCAGACCCATGCTGATGAAAAGTTGTTTAGAGCTCATCCAAAAGTCTGTCTCACACCAGATCTCTGACAAGAGTTTCTTTTGGATGCACTTAGACCATGTGTAGTTTGTTTCCCCTAATAACCACCAGTATGTTTGGGTGCATTATTTTAGCACGGATTTTGTTCTCATGGGATGTGAGAGAGGTGGAAGCTGCACCTGAGCAATGTGGCCAGCAGTTCTGGAGAGCACACACAGCAGTCTGACAGCTTCACCGGGGGGCACTGGGATCCAGCTTGCTTTGCTTCTCATCTAGTGATTCCAAATGCGGTTTGAGTGCTCACAGGAAGCAAGGCAGTGACTCGCTGAACGACGCATGGTGCTCTGCAGGGAGAGATGCTGTGGGAATAGGCAGAACTCTTACAAGTCAAAGAGACCACGTACAGCAGAGGCTGCAAAGGAAGGACACATCACCTGTCTCTTTTGAATCTCTGCACAAGGAGAGGGTTAGGATCACCATGTAACATCCAGCAGAGTGGCATAGGACATACATTTCCCATAGCAACAGCTGGTTTAGACGCCAGAGCAAGATTAGGGAGAGCCTATTCCACCCACCCGATGTTGTACATGAATGGTTATCTGCCAGACCAGCAGGTCAAAGCAGGCTCTTCTGTGCAGACAAACATCTCTGTGCAACAGTTGTGTTTTCTGAGGCTTTGGGTTTCTTGCCTGACACTGGGCAATCATGTTCCATTCCTCAGGTCTCTGTGCCATTAGTAATCCACCATTTCATGCACGTGGTCAGCCAACAAGGCCCTTAAATAAGGAAACAGGAATTAAGAAATGCTAATGAATTCCAGATGTTAGACTCTGATTAGTACCTAATCCCATTAGTACATGCAATTGAAATCAAAATGGAACTGCTGACTTTCTGGGGAATTTGACTTTAAAAGCCAATGAAAAACAGAATTGTGTAATAAAAATGAGACAATGCAGTTCTCTTATCTATAACTCTGTTAAAAGAAACCCAGAGGCATTAAGGGACAAAGAGGAAAGCTTTGACTGTGCTGAAACTAGGCTCAAATTCTCAAAGTTTACCTGCTCAAGCCCTATCAAGAGCTCAGGTTCATTTCCTCTAACCGAAGGATCCTAAATTAGGAGTCAAATTAATACAGGCTGCCTCTAAAATTCCTGAAAGGCAAATGAGGGGTGTCAGATGATTCAGCTTCCCTGGAAGCCAAATAGGCTTCTGAGAGAGTCTGATGTCTGCTTCTGGGATGCCTGCAGGGCTAAAATCCTACTGAAGGCAAGACACAAGCACCTCACTGCAACTGCAGTGGCTCAGTAGAAGTTCAGCTCTGTGACACTTGTGATGAGCTTGACCTCTGATGTGTGGCATGTACCAGGTGCCACTGATAAACAGGGAAGGGACAGAGAAGCTGCATAAAATGTGTGGAAAAGTATTTTTCACCCAGGCATATCCTGGCGGTGCTTGAAAATCTATTAATTAATACACTTATGCTGATGATAGAATTATAGAATCAATTATAGAAATTATAGAATCAACACCTCCAGGCACGGCCACTCCACCACCTCCCTGGGCAGCCCATTCCAATGCCAATCACTCTCTCTGACAACAACTTCCTAACAACATCCAGCCTAGACCTCCCCTGGCACAGCTTCAGGCTGTGTCCCCTTGTTCTGATGCTGGATGCCTGAGAGAAGAGCCCAACCCCAGCTGGCTACAGCCTCCCTGCAGGCAGCTGCAGACAGCAATGAGCTCTGCCCTGAGCCTCCTCTGCTGCAGGCTGCACACCCCTAGCTCAGGTGCTGCAGGCACAATGGCAGAAGCATGACTTTGGTGGTGGAGGGGTGTGCCATGTGTGTGACTCAGTCCAGGGAGGGCATTTTATACCTGCCACCAAAAGGGCTGAATTGCTCAAGCAGAGGAAGAAGCTGTTCAGTCTGTCTCTCATCCTTGCCAAACCTCTCTCATCTCAAGGGAGAGTCTTATTACAATGAGAGTTTCCCTCCTTTGGCAGAGCACTTCTAGCCCGTGGTGTGAGCTCTCTAGGTCTCACTGTTGTTAGAAATAGATACTCTGTTGGAGCTACGATGGCCCTTGCTGGAAACAAAACCAAGGGACCTGTCGTGTGGGAAAGCAGGAACTGGCACACAGAGTCACGGCTGCCAACACACACCGCCTTGCTTGCCAGTGGCTAGGACCCCACGTGGTGGTCCTTAGAGTACTGAAGAACATTTGCCTCTGAAAATAGAGAAGGATCCTCTATATTTATGCTATATCAGTGATTGTGTTTGGGAGGTTTGCCAATAATTGTCCAGAAATTTATTTAAAAAAAAAAAAAAGGAAAGGGAAAAAAAAAGGAAATAAAAAAAATCTCAACCTATTTTCCTGGGTCATGCACGTTACAGTCCTCAGCAATGTGCACCACCACCAAAGGATGTCCCAGACTGCTGCACGACTACCAGAGTGGAAGTTGTGCTGGGAAAAGGAGGGTATGAAAGGGTGCCAGAAGGCAAGCACTGCTGACCCCTTGGCTGTCAGCCGCCAGCACTGCGGGATGGCACTCCAACCACAGGGCGTGCTCTGCTGTGCCCCTACCAACCTGTGGCAATGGAACCTCCAACCATAAGAGCAAAAGAAGGCTGGGCTTAGCACTTTCTAAATGCTTATTATGGAGCGCAGCATGGCAGGGGCAATGCTCACTGCAGACCTGATTGAGGGAGCTCTGAAGAGGAGCTGCCGACACACCAAGGTTCTCCTGATGACATCTCCAAATTAAGACTAATTTACTGAAGGGAGTTGTGCTTGCCTCTCAACAGCTATCTCAGGCACGGGTTTGTCAGTTTTGCTCATGATCTCTTTGTTCTAAAAAGCAGGTTTATGAACATTTGCTAATGAACACATTAAATGTTGATAAGCATATCCATTCCTTCTAAGGACTTTTTGCCTCCTTACCCTTAACCATAAGAAGCTGAGGACAGCTAAGCACAGGAACAGATGGTCCAGAGTCTGTGCAATGTCCACACCCTTGGAGGTTTTCAAAACCCCTATAGATAAAGGCCTGAAAGATGTGGTCTGATCTCACAGCTTTAAGAAAGAGGTGGTCGTCCTGAGGTCCCCTTGCACCTGAGCTGTGCTATGATCCTTATGACCCTGAGACTTATTTACCATTCCATAGCCGAGTCGTGGGTTTAGTTTTGCATTGCCACCATAGCAGTAATTCAGTTGTTAACCACAGCAGTAATCCAGTCTCTGGATCATGAATCTTGGATCTCACAGGGCACTTTAACCTCCCTGACAGCTTTGATTAGGAAACTGCATCCTTGAGTAGGAAGGTTCCTTGACACCTGAATCAGGCTGTGATGTCATGAATTGCTCTTCTCTGCCAGGACAAGAGCTGAGGAGTTTCATTTTCAGGTGGTTTTAAGGAAGAAACTAAATGCAGCCACAGCTGTAACTGGGCTCCCTTTCTGCAACCTTCGTTTTTCCCCACGCTCTGTGCTAATAACTCATTAGGCACATTCACACTGCTTGCAGGTGATGAACTGTTTATGAAAACTTCCATGACAGAACTGCAGCAAATGCTTTTAAAACAAACAAACACAAAGAATTTGGCTCACTAGTGAGGACTAGACCATGGCTTTCCTCAAGACCTGATTCACATGCCCAGAAGGTTATTCAGTCAAACACAAAGAATTTGGCTGCACTAGTAAGGACTAGACCATGGCTTTCCCCCAGACCCAAGACACGTACCCAGAAGGGTATTCAATTGCACTGTGCTCAGCAGGAGCACAAAAAAATAACTCCAATAGTTTCACTGTTAGAAATAATTATTTCTAAAATATTCATACTCAGCATACTGCTGCTCTGGGAGAAAGAGAGGGGAAATGGATGGCAGAATGTGTGCAAGCTGTTGCTGTCCTGCACCAGAATCACCTGATGGAGATGCTCACACTCCCTTAGATTCCCAGCCAAGGCCTTTTTCAGTGTTTGCCCACGCACTGGGGTCGTGTTTGGTGGTGTCACATACAGATGAATTACATTTATCTTGCTCCTCAGCCCATGCATTGTAACAGGAGTTTCCACCTTCAGTGTTCCAGCCAAAGAGAACCTAAGCAGCCTCCTGAAGTGTCCTGTCCCACACATTCTTCATATCAGGAGCTAAAAATACTGAAGTCATTGGCACAGCAAACTGATGTGACAGCCAACAGCTGTGGTCTGCAGACATTAGAATGGGGAAACGCTGTCCTACAGACCTTGTCAGTACATCTGAGCAGCTCCAGTAGAGTCTGGAGAATGACATTTATCACAAGAAAGATGCAAAAAATATTTTGAGCCCCCCAGACGTAAAAGTTGCTTTACCTGCCAAAATATGAGGCAGGAAGAAGAGAAGAGTGGAGAGATTTGACAGGATTCATAAGTGCTCCAGACTTTAAATTTACCACTCCCCCCAGCTAATGCCACAGCTTGTGGCATAAGGACCTGCACAACTACATGCTCTGCCTTATCTACACTGGCCCAGTGCCATAAAGGGGTGTTCTGGAAGGGGAGAGGTGAGAGCACCCTCACAGCTCCAAGTGTGCCAGAGAAGGGTTGAGACGGGGCTTTGGGGCTGGGGCGCTCTCGTGACTGTCACCACGTCTCTGGGCTCTCTTGGTCTACCTGCCAAGCAAGCAGCTGCACAAGGACGTCAGATTGTTGTGTCAACCACATCCCTGAAGTGACACTCCCACTCACTAAGTACCTTGCACGTAGGACAGCACTCTTCTGACATCTTGGATAAGGTGTCAAAGGCAGAGGCAGATTCCAAACAGTATCTCATCACTGAGTGCTTCTGACTGCACTCCTGCCCAGTTTAGACTACATGAGTCCCTGAAACCTCATCCCCTACCTTGCAAATACAGCCTGCAGAGTGACTGGGGCCTGGACACCTTTTGTAGCATCGTTATTTTCATGTACTGCTATAAAGAGAGCCCTGGATAGAGACAGAATCATCTCTTTGCACTGAAGGCTCTAGACCCTTGGAGAAAATATGTGGGTACAGCCTGTTTTCATAGCAAAGAGAGACAAAATCCCAACTTCAGTGTTATTTGAAAGAGGAAAGCTGAATTCAGTTCCAGTGCAGGTCAGACAGATGTTCCACCCAAGGAGCCAAAACATTACTAACTATTATATTTCTGTTTCATTGCAGAGTCTCGGGGCCACAGCCATGGGCCAGGACCCCACTGTAGTAGGTGATATGTAGAACCAAAACTAATATTCTCCCTGACATAAAACGGAGCAACCTGCTGGCTCCAGTGAGATGGCAAAGCAGCAGCTGACTTGCCCTAACAAATAAACCACCCACACATTTTTTTCACACACCCCCACACAAACCCAACCCACAGCACCTGAAACAAGCAAATGAAACAACAGGGAATTGTCCCATACCAGGCAGTTAAACCTAGTTCTGCTATGAAAACAAATGCCTGGGTCTGAAACAGACAACAATGTGCCTTTCATCCATGGAAACAAGCAACAGCACGAGATCCCTCCCTCTCTCTGGCTTCGGCATTTGATGGTGTTGGTGATTTCCAAGGAGCCAGACTGGCCCCTACCTCGATCAGCAAACTGAGACAATGTAAGTGTTGATTGCATTAGTGCTTGAATGCAGCGTGGCATCACTTGCTTGCAAATGCAACTGAGCAATGCATCGAAACCTGCTAGCAAGTGCCTCTTAAACTGTGAGTGCGATCCGGCCGAGCTGCCCTGCTCTGCAGACGAGCTCAGCAGCCACCCACACAGGCTTGTTTTGCTGATGACCATGACTGGGTCGTACCCAGGAACTAGCCAAAATTGGAGACGTCCTAGAAGCTGCATGAGAAAACGACTTTCTTTCCTTCTTTCAGTCTGAAATAAATAGCAGGGCACTGTGTGTGCTGAAAGGGAATCATTTATTTTGGACCGAAACACAGGAGGGGAAAAAAGATGCGAAGGCCAGAAGAAAAGTCGGCTGTGTGCCCGGAAACAAACACGAATCTGGTAGAAAAATACTTGAAACCAAGGATGTGAAAAATGGAAAGTCCAACCCAAAACTACAGAAGGAACTTAACAGAATTCCATTTTATGACCACGAAGTGGCATAATGCCAACCTAAAGCAGGGCAAGAGTGCTTCTGAGATCTGGAAAAGGAGGTGAAATTCCTCCTTAGCTGCTCTGATGTGAGTCTCAAACAACTCCATTGGTTTCTGCAGATTTGCTTCACAGTTAGTCCCAAATGCTTTGCCTCAAACTCCTGTGAATGCAGGGTGACTGTAAGGTAACTGCCTTGTGTGGTGACAGACATTACCTGCCAGCTGCCCTGCAGGGGCACAGATTTTACCAAGGAGAAGGCAGAAGCTGGGCCCACCGAAAGGTGCCTTCACCACCAACAACTGCTTGAGTTTGCAACAGCAAAAACCTTTCAGGCTATAGCCAGAGGAATGCTCTTATCTGCCCGGGTGTGCAAGACAAACACCACATCCCTCTGTGGCAAAGGCACCAAGAGTGAAACAGCATGCACCAGAGGGCACAGCTCCCCTTACCTGCTTCTGAGCAGAGATTGGGAAGAGCTTTTCTTCTGCACTTTCCATGTCTTTACCATTGAGAAGATGAAGAAATACCAGACTGAAGCTATCAGGTGGTCATAAAAGGCTGAACACTGCTGTGGAACCATGACCTAAAGGAGAATCTTTCTGATATTCTGCCTTGGTTTTGCACTCAGTACTACAAGACACTTTCCTAGTTGTCTTGTGTCTTGGTGAGCAATATCTCCTCTGTGGCTGCAAAATAAAGAAGAGCTAGGTCACCAAGTTTGTTATAATGCACCAGGAAAACAGTGGTCTCTCAAAAACAGTGGAGTCTGGAAAGGTTACTGACAGAAGGAGCAAAAGACTTCTCTGACAGATTATCTGTAATTGGAAAAAAAAGAGTGACTGCAGAAAATTGTCACAAGCAAGAGCACAGACCAGAGAATCACAGGAAGGCCCAGGGAACAGAAAATGTACTGGACTGAAATACAGAGTCAAGGAAAAGGAAATTACCTACAAATGGAAAGGCAAAAGTGGAAGAGAGCTGGCATGCAAAACACTGAAACCAAAATACATTCAAAAAATGGTATTAAAAATATGACATCAGAACAAGGCTTCGGCACGAGCTGCATTAAAAAAGCCAAACACTGGACAAGCAAGAAAACCCACCACAGCAGAGGCTGGACAGGGAAGGATAGATAAGCATGAGGCTGGACAGAGAAGGATAGATAAGCATGAGGCTGGACAGAGAAGGATAGATAAGCATGAGGCTAGACAGAGAAGGATAGATAAGCATGTCTGAAGCGATCAGTGGGATGGAAAGACAAAAGGTAGGTTGCTAGAGAGAGGCAGTACAGGGTTTTAGACAAACACTGCAAATACTGAAGGACTTGTACTGTAGGTACAAGGGTAAATTATATGACAGGCAAAGGAGCAATTAGTAGAAAATAAGCCTGTGAGAAGCCAAATGGATGAGAAATGTGATTGAAGTGGATTTTCTAAGATCAGCATCCCAGAAGATGGCCTAAAGAACATAAACAGAAAGATGCATCAGTCGCACTTGTTGGAAGTGAAATGGCACAGAGATGATTTAGCTTAATCCCTGAGGGTTAAATGTTGACTGCAATTTTGCTTTTGGGTTTCAGCCTACATTTAAGAAGACTCCTCTGTGGCATTTGCTGCCCAAAGCCCTCAGCCTTCCCCTTTAGTTTCTCCCATTTCTCACAGCTAAAGGATCTGTGACCAGATCAAACCACCAAACGGCAAAGGCGTTCTCTCAAACACAAGAGGCAGTGTGCTCTCAGGACATCTTGCTTCTTGGCAACGACTGAGAGCAGGGAGGTGGGCCTGAGGCACGGTTCTTATTATTATTCTTGAGGAAGGGTATTCATTTTCAGCCATAACTTCCCTCCATGGCATCCTACTCAAAGGTTGCCACTCCAGCTGGCTGTGCATCACGAGCTCTCAGGGGAACCTCATAGCTTAAGTGAAGAAAACTCACTACCATATAGGCATCTGGTGGCCCAAGCAACTAAACACAGGCATAGCTTCTCAATTTTAAGGGAGGTATTGCCCCTGAGCTTCAGGCTACAGAGCATATCAGGGTGCTGCGGGTTGCTGTCAGCAGGGATCCCCACAGAGCCAGGGCAGAAATGCCTCGAGGCCAGATAGCACCTCGTGAAATGCAGCTGTGTCTTGTGACAGCAATTAAAAGCATTCAGTTATAAACGAAAAGCCAACAGGAAGGCTTCATCTGGAGAGACAATCACAGGTGAATGTGTGTGTGGGTAAGTGCACCCAGGCACACACACAGAGCTGTACGTGAATCTAGATGTCTCTGATAGGTAAGCCATGGCATCAGTCAGCACAGCTGTCTTGCCACATAGGATTAACAATTTCAGACCGTTCAGAGCTGCTTATAACCTGTGGTAATCTTCAGCATCAGGAAAAGGAGATGAAAAATTGTTCTCTCTGGAGGTAAATCCTTAGTGGTGAGATTGGCTTAATGTAGCTGGATGCTGCACCAGATGTTGATGTAGGAGCATGTGCAAGACTAGACCAGAAACAATTTCATGGAGACTCAGGTAAACTATCAGTCTGAACTTTTCTCTCAGCACTAAAGAAACTACTTGTCTGGAGTGAGGAGACAGAGTAAAGCTCCAAAGTCGTTTGGGGTTGGTTGTGTTAGGAACCTTTGGTGTGTCTGCTGCGGCAGGGACCTGGGCAATCTGGCCCAAACTGCTTTGGCCAGCACTACCCCATGGGGTGGCTACCCTCTATGTATCACCTAAATTGTCTGTAGACCCTTTACACTACACAGCACTTGCCACACTCACACAAGGTCCAAAAGCCTGCCTGCCTGCTGAGCCACAGTGCCACAGGCTGTTCCCACGTGCTTGCAGGGCACCAGAGGCAGATCAGACCCACTGCAGGGACACTCAAGCTCTGCCTGCAGTGAGCACCGAGAGCCTGGCTCACCCCAGCCCTGCATAATCCAGACAAGGCAGGGAGCTGGCATCCAAACCAGAGTGGTGTGGTCCTGCAGGCATACCCCTAGCTGCACCCCAGCTAATGCAAAGCAGTGATTTTGAGATGGTGCCATTAAACCTGAGCCTCACTGTTTCACCTTTTATTCATTTCAGGTTTTCCTCTCCATTGCCTGTGCACAATCAGTGTACCACAAAATCCCTTTGCATGGACATTCGTTTCTGTAGGCTCACAGAGGCATTTTTGGTATGCATCAGTGAGAAATGTAATCTACAAAATGTTTTCCCTTTTCTTGCATTATTTCCTTATTTATCTCTTAGTAACAACACGGCTGAACCCGACAGAGACTGGCAGAAATATCACTTACCTCACAGCTTTATTGACGTTTCTGCACCAGTTGTGATCCTTGGCAATCCAGTCCAGCCTGCCCCAGCCCTGGCTGGTGAAGTCATACCCACGACATAAACAAAGAGAGATTAGTCTCGCTCACATTAGATGGGCTCTCCCCTGTGCTCTTAAGAGAAAGTGATGCCTCTGGATACTCTGTGAGAAACGGCTGCAGTTTGTTCCCACTGTCACTGCTAACAACATCTGTATGCTACATACTCCCTGCCATGAATGCAAAGCACTGCTTGGGAGCTTGGCATCTAATGGGCAGATGTGGCTTGCAGTTCCCTGGTGTGCTGAATTGCTGCATGGCTGGTGGCAATGGTTAGGTTTCCTGGGAAAAGGTGGGAAGAGGCACACAGCACCTTTGTCACCTGCATCTGCTTTCCCAGAGAGAGCTAGGGGAAAGAAGGCTGCCGTTTCCATCCCGTGAGACTGCACACCTGAGTAGGTTTACTACAGCAGCTGATAACCATTGCAACACAAAATAAGAAAAACAACAACCACAAGGCCTTCTCCTCTGTCTTTATTTTACGTTCAACTCATACATCACAGAATCACACAGAAGCATCTAGGTTGGAAAAGACTCTCAGGATCACCAAGTCCAACCTATAACCCTACTCAACAAGGTTCACCTTAAACTGTGTGCATGTGTGTTTGTCCGTCTGCTCAGGGACCCATCAGCCCTTCTTCCTCTGTGGGGTAGATATGAAGCTGTTGGAAGCTCTCAGCTCACTTTGGCAGTAGAATGGAGGCTTCCCTTCTCTCAAGCATTTGATTACAACATGTAATCAAAGCCCTGGTCCCTGCACCAAGTGGTAGAGGATGACACTGCTGCTAATACAGGGCATGATCATTAAGGTCACTTCCTCTCTTCTACTTCTCAATTTCTCTTTGTCCTGGGCTGCAGCCCGCTAGTGGGCAGAGCACTATAAAGCAGAGGTGGGTGACCTACCAGCTTCCCAGAGGGAGGGGAGGAAGAAGAAATTGCTATCCCCAAGGACAAAAAGGCTACAGGCAACCACACTTCTTCCTGTACCTGGGCACTCAGCTCTCCTAGGTCTAGGTCTTCTGCTTCAGAGTCTGCTCCAGTTGCTGTCTTCCCCTTACTCTCACCAATGTCCCTCTTGTCACTGTAAGATATTAATGTGCCTTAACTGCCTCTTGCTTTCTAAGATTAGTTCCCAAAAAAGTGACTCTAAACTTAATATTTACTGCTGTTAGGATTGCCACAGACCACAGCAGACCAACACTGTGCTGCCTTGTTTGCCAACCTTCAGTGGTATTCCAAGGGACTGTCACACTTAGGGCAAAGCCTGCTTTTGTCTCAGGTGTGAAACACCTGAGAGCTGCCTTAGCTCTGACAGCTTGCAATGGGAGACAATGCAAATGAATAGTATCAACTCTTCAGGTGATGCCAAACTTCATCTTACTGTGTTAAAAAATTGCCTTTCAACAGTTTTCCTGGTATTTTGTTTTGACTTCTAGGTCATAATTTTAGCATTATGTTCCTATATATATATTTCATTTTTCACATTACAGTTGTGACATTATCCAAGGGAAATATTGCAACAACTCTAAACATATTTTTTTATCTGGAACAACAGCCCTATAACTCATTTAGACTCTCTTTATAAAATAACCTTCTGTTCAGCTCAGCAAATAACAGAATTTGTAGGCTGGGGCTGAACCAAAAAAAAAGAAGTTAGAAGAAGTCATTTCATTCAAGCTAAATTGAAACAATTTAAAACCAGGATAGGTAATTAGCAGAAAATTTCCCTTTTCTTTTAAAGATGTTAATGTCTCTGCTGCCCTTAGATACTCTAGCAGCCATTGATTTTCCACATTCAGACCAGCATCACAAAATGGATTCTGTCCATACAAAACCTTGGTTTTAGTGGACATAATAGGAAAAGACCTTCTCCAGGAGAGGATTTATCCTGTGCCACTCTCACCAAGCAGTCACTTGTATTTGGAGGCATTCAGCCAAGTTACTGCCTTCAGAGGTGACATGGTGATGGGGTGGCAGGGGCAACAACAGAACAGAGAAACTCAGTGGGGAAGAAAAAGAAAGGTAAGGCTTCACTGCTACTCCCTGAGACTTGCTGTGCAGCATGGAGGGGTAGAAACCCAAGCCTTTCTAAGGAGCTATGAAATACAGGGTCCCACTTTCTTGAAAGCATTATGGTAACATGATGATTTTCAGAGAATCCTGAATCAAAACAGAGCAGAGGTCTTGTCACCAGCTCATAAAAGTACTCTGATTTAGCCTTGACTTCAATGGCAGCTTTGATCACGTTCACTGCTGGTGTGTGGCCAGAAGGGCAATATCCACGGAATAGAGTCCAAGCCAGAGACTGCTCTGTAAATGGTAGCATCAGAAATATTTTCTTTCTCAAACATTTCCCTATTTTGAAATTCAATAAAAGCATTTCCTTTATAGAATATGAGTTAATTACTGAAGGCTTTTTCCCCCAGTCAATTCTTCTGAAGATATCATTTTCAGATGGAGCTGTTGTTGCTGCTTAGAACACTGTGGACAAAACAAAATGGGAGCAATTTTTGGAAGGAAAACGTTGTGGTTTCAATAGATGTTAACATTACTCCACTAACAAAAGCAGTGTTTGACTGCAGACTACTTTGGGCTGGTCACACCCCTAGCCTGGCTTGAGAAAACAGATCTAGGAAGCTCTTTATTTTCATCTGTTTTTCTTAGCAAAAAAACTGCAGCAGGGACTCCGTAAGATTTAAAACTTGCTGCGGTGCGAGCCACAAGGCTTTCTCCAGCTAGTTATGTTATTTCAGTCTGAGGCATCACCAAAAATAACTAGCAAAAACTCATTACTTTGAAAGAAAACAAAGTTATTTTTATAGAATTCAGAATACATACATTTTTGCATGGACTTGTAATATCAGCTGCAGCCAGTGTTAAAATTAAACAGCCTTTAAAAATATATGCCTGATTCCTGTAAAGAATTTGATGGATTTGTGCAGCCAGCCAGCTTGGATTTCTCCAAAGAATAGCACTCTAATTGTTATTATTCATATAGCAATAGCATCTAAATACTTCCATGATTCGTCAAGCCTCGGGGTGTTAAGTAATGTGCAAGGGCAACAGACACTGCTTGAAATGAATAAGCAGCACAAAGAGTAGGTGATGGGAAATAAAATGAGCCTCGCTGCAGTGCCTCGCCCACACTTAGGTACTGTCTGTGCAGTGATGGCACAAGAGCAAGGATGAAGTCTTAGCCCAGCAAAACCAGTGGTGGAACCATGCAGCAGTTTCAGACTATGAACTGAAATTTCAGGAGGAGACCTGCTTGAGTGAGTCCAGAGAAGGACCACAAAAATAATCAGGAGGTCAGAGAACCTCCTGCACGTGGACAGGCTGAGAGAGCTGGAGCTGTTTAGACTGGAGAAGAGAAGGCTCTGGGGAGGCTTTGTAGTGGTCTTCCCATCCTCAAAGAGAGTCTGCAGGAGAGGTGAGAAAGGGCTCTAACAGAAGTGCAGTAATGGAGTAATGGTTCTAAACTGAGGGAGGACAGATTTAGGTTAGTTGTTAGAAAGAAGGTCCTGAACTGTGAGGGTGGTGAAACACTGGAGCAGTGAATGCCTGCTCGTGGTGAGGTGGAGCTTTGAGCAGTGTGGTCTCGTGGAAGGTTTCCCTGCCCAAGGCAGGGGCCTTGGGACTACAAGATCTAAGGTCCCTTCCAACGTGAATGAGTCTAAAGGAAATTTGAAAGCTAAGACATTTCTGTGTCTGTCAAGGTCGTTGTCAAAGTTCCTGTTGACTGAAGTCTTGCAGTCCAAGTGCCTGCTCCCAGCACTTCTCTAACAGCTCTTCCCACAGAGTCACAGAAGTTTTATCGATACTCCTTCAGTCTCTGTGACCTTTCAAGTTTTCCACATTTGGAGTTTTCTGGAGGTTTTCAACACACAGAGGGAAATATTATAAGAATTGTGCCTAGTCAGGCTTTCAGGTTTGCCTAAATGTTGAGTTGCTGTGAAAATAACTTCTTCTGAATTTGATGCACACTTTAACATGTTTGGAATTACATTTTACTATCCTAAGCAGCTGCTTGCTGCATTCTGAAGTCCATGAGATGTATTCTAAAGACAGTGACAGAGATTTTCCAGTTCTTTTTTAGTGATGCACTGTTTGTGAATGCAATCTATAACAAAACCTAAACACAAGTGCAATGTCCCCTGGCAAAGCCTTCCCTCAGATTCCAGACTCAGAGAGACAGAGAGCCCAGCAGAGTGCAAAGCTTGTTATAAGCAGTGGGATGTTAAATGTGAACTCAGTCGTTTGTTTGCAATAATATTGATTGCATATATAATTACTTCTTTTCACTGTGAACAGCTGATGGGCTAATGGACTAGCTCATGATTCAGTTGGCTTTTTCTACTCATCAACGTTCATACAATAATCAGGATAATCTTCAGGTTGAGGGTGTTCACCAGATGTTCCCTCTGACTGCTCGTTGCTACTCGTGCTGTGTGATCAGCCACTCCAGCCACACGGCAGCATTTCTGACCCCGAAGCAGTGACAAACGCCTGCATCTGGACACGGACGAAAAACAAAAGTCTATTTCATCAGGAATCTTCAGATGAAAATCATGTCCCAAAACTCTTTATCCTGAATCGTGAATATTTCCACCCACGCCATGTGGGCCCTGCAAATAATGATCAATAGCAGGAGACACAAAAATCCTAAGGCAGAGCTTTTTCTCAGGGGCTGCACAGGACCACTCTTTGCTCCTTTGTCAAGCTCCAGCTTTTTCCCAGGGTCTGCATTTTAATGGCAGCTGCATTGTTTGGACTTTTGTTGCCATCACCATCATCATCATCACTATTAGCTTTTGAACTTGTTATTTCTTCAATTAGCCCAATGCATTGATTCAATCAACATATTTACTTTTCAAAATGTGCTTTCAAATAAATAGCTCTGGGCAAGACAGACATATTGGCTCCTTTCGTTAAGAAAATAAATACCATTTTAGGAATATTAAGGGAAACACACACTTTGCTTCAGCATTTCTGCACAGAGCAGCACATTTTTTCACAGTTCTATAAAAGTTAACTTCATTTGAACATTTTTGAGACAGCTAACACTTTTCTTCAATATCTGGAAACAATTCCTGCATAAAAGTGTGTCTGAAAGCTACTGAAAGCACTGTCCACATGGCATATTTTATAATCCTCGGCTATTCTATTCATCAGTCATCACCTTGGTAGCAAATGTGCAAAGTTTGAAAGAAAACTCGATGAGTTTTCCATTAAAAAAACTAAAACCTGGCTCCTCAGAGATGACAGAAAGTTACTTGAGATAACGTGCAAGAGTCTGCTCTAGTGCCAGCATCTTCACCCTTGCTATCTCTAAACGTGCACCCAGAGCAACAGGAGAATGTGGCTCCTGTTTTGATGCCTCACTTTGCTGCCTCGAAAGCACAGCTGATCTGGAGCAGAGCACACTGCACCACGGACAAATGCAGTGCGGCATGCACAGGAACAGTGACACAAGCCACGGACACCAACTGAGAGCTGTTTCCCTGACAGAAGAGAGTCTTAAGGCACAGGACAGGAAGAGCTTTTCTGACTGCTGCAGCTGTCTCCTGTTCACATAACACCCCCGTGAAGCTGCGAGATGCAGGAGAGCCAAACTGACATACCAAACAGCAGTAAAGTCTGCAGTTTGACCAGCCCTTCCACAGGCAGCAGGTTTCTGACATCATTCCGACTTTAATTCCATCATTCCAGAGTTTCACAAACAAGATGGCATTTCATCATGGGAAATCTTTTTGAGCAGGGGCAGTAGAAGGGAGTCCTGCTCTTCAGCGCTGTCTTTCCCTGTTGAATTAGGACCCTCCTGCTGTGCTGCAGTCACACAATTAGAACGATTTCTTTTACTGTAGCGACTGAGGAGTACTTCAGGAGCTAGCTGCTGTGACAAGCCCAGGAGCATGGTTTGCATCTAGCAAAGAAAGAAAAAAGGAAAAAGAACAAGGGAAAAATAAAGATAGCAAACAGAAGAAAGGGGAAGGGAAGGGAAGGGAAGGGAAGGGAAGGGAAGGGAAGGGAAGGGAAGGGAAGGGAAGGGAAGGGAAGGGAAGGGAAGGGAAGGGAAGGGAAGGGAAGGGAAGGGAAGGGAAGGGAAGGGAAGGGAAGGGAAGGGAAGGGAAGGGAAGGGAAGGGAAGGGAAGGGAAGGGAAGGGAAGGGAAGGGAAGGGAAGGGAAGGGAAGGGAAGGGAAGGGAAGGGAAGGGAAGGGAAGGGAAGGGAAGGGAAGGGAAGGGAAGGGAAGGGAAGGGAAGGGAAGGGAAGGGAAGGGAAGGGAAGGGAAGGGAAGGGAAGGGAAGGGAAGGGAAGGGAAGGGAAGGGAAGGGAAGGGAAGGGAAGGGAAGGGAAGGGAAGGGAAGGGAGAAGAAAAAGAAGCAGAGGAAGGGAAAAGGACAGTCCTGTGCAGTCTGTCGGGCTGGGTGAAAAGGGATGATGCCATTGCTCCTGTTTCTCATTACACCCCAGGGCGTTCCTCCTGCCACTTCCAGTGCTGACACCGCTCGGTCACTTTGCCCTGCACAGAACCACATGTTCTGGAGGGAAACCCACAGAGGTCTTACTGTGCTTTTCACCACTTCTTCAGCACTCCAACCATTTGTTTCTGTTCTCATTTAACTGCCCTCACTCTTCCAGTCCTGTTGAGTGCTGTCATAAAACTTCAATGCATTTAAAGTGTATTTTGGATGCTTCAAACAGATGAAGAACCTGAGAGGAGGCACTCTGACCTACAGGATGAAATAAACTTCCCAGTCCTATTTCTAGCCTTCTCCTTATCTTCAGGTGCTGGAATGTGTCCAGAGAAGGGCAGCAAGGCTGGGGAGGGGCCTGGAGCACAGCCCTGTGAGGAGAGGCTGAGGGAGCTGGGGGTGTGCAGCCTGCAGCAGAGGAGGCTCAGGGCAGAGCTCATTGCTGTCTGCAGCTGCCTGCAGGGAGGCTGTAGCCAGGTGGGGTTGGGCTCTGCTGCCAGGCAGCCAGGGACAGAAGAAGGAGACACAGCCTCAAGATGTGCCAGGGCAGGTCTAGGCTGGATGTTAGGAAAAAGTTCTTGCCAGAGAGAGTGACTGGCACTAGAATGGGCTAGTGGAGTCCCCATCCCTGGAGGTGTTTCAGAGGTGGCTGGATGAGGCACTTAGTGCCATGGGTTAATTAGAAAAGTCAGGTGCTAGGTTGGACTCGATGATCCTGGAGGTCTTTTCCAACCTGGATAATTCTGTGATTCTGTGATCTCTCCCAGCCTCTGAACTGATATTAATCACACACCTCCTGACTGATCACCATCCCACTCCAGCCCTTGTGGCAGCTCAGGTGTTTATGAAGATGCAGCAGAGGGTGAAGCTGGTGTGCTGCACAGAGAGCACAGAGCCCACGGCTCCGAGAAAGAAAGTGGTGCAAAGTGCCGTGTCATGTAAGTAAAGTCCTTAGTGAATCCAGCAACCTCTCTGAGCTCATTTCCATCTGGAGTTATGGACAAACATAGTACATCTTGGGGTTAGACTCGATGATCTATGGAGGTCCCTTCCAGCCCCTAACATCCTGTGATCTACAGAGATGTAGCAGGTTTTGTGGTCAGAACATTCAAGTCTTGCAGTGCCAGCCAGGAGCAAGAGACAGGAAAATTGCACACACAAGAAGCTGTAAAACTCACCTAAAGGAAGCTGGGCTGCAGGAGGCTGTTGCCTGGTGCACTATCAGCAATACCAGATCGGATACTCTGCTGAAAATGGAAGATCGTCTTTTTGCTTCCCAACACTGCAGATTCCTAACAGCACACCTATCATTCTCCAGGTGAAACTGTAGCTTGACTTTTACATGTGATATCTGCTTTAACCTAAGGGAGTGGAAGGGATATATTTTTCTAACTTTATGTGTGTGCCTAAGCTCAGATGGAAACAGAAAGTGTAAACAAATAACTGATTTATTTGAGTTTGTGTTGTGCCATAGAACGTTGCTGCAGGAGTCACAATCTCATCACTGCTTAGTTACACAGATTTTTAAGACACAATACTTTCAAGATCAAGCAACCTACATTCTGCCTTTCAAGGGATCCTACAGGAAGGCTGCAGAGGGACTTTTCATCAAGGTGCCTAGCAATAGGGTATGAGGGAATGGTTCTAAGTTGAGGGAGAGCAGGGTTACACTGGACCTTAGGAAGAAGATCTTCAGTATAAGGGTGTTGGGGACTCTGGAACAGGCTGCCCAGAGAAGCTGTGGATGACTCCTCCATCAGGGTGTTCAAGGCCAGGTCAGCTGAGGCCTCAAGCAGCTGAGCCTAGTTGAGAGATGTCCCTGCCCAGCTTTGGCAGGGGATTCCAGGTTTGAAGAAATGGTCATCCTCATCCACTAGAAAATTATTCATTTAGCATACAGACATCTAAGCAGCATTTAATCAAACACTGCTGGCTCTTTTTCAAAGGTGGGTGGGCTTGTTTGAATGGAAATCTACCTGCTACTTCCTTTCCTCTACTGCAGGGTGCTTCGCCAATGACCTGACATCGCAAGACGAATCTACCAACACAGCCACACAAATCTCAGGCGGTTAGCTAGAAATGCCCTACAAGCATTTCAGAGGCTTGATCCCAGTTCTGCCCTCTGGGATCCTCAGCATCATTGTGCATTTTGACAAATGGAAGGAGCGGCAGGAACCCAGCCCTTTCATGTCTGTTTGCACACTTTAAAACAACATTTGAAAGGGATGGAAAGGGAAAAGGAGAATCACATAAATGAGACTGAAGAGTATAACAAAACAAAATCAAACATAAGAGAAAAAGGAAGAGTAGGAGGCCAAGTTTATATCTTCAGCCTCACACAGGATTGTTTCCTGATGCATAGTTTTCCACAGCAGTGATTCTGACAAATAAGAATATCCAGGGGCAGTCACTTAGCTCTACAAAGTAATATCAGAAAGCCACCATGTGTTGCCTTCTTAACAAGGTAAGGAATTTTCTATTTGTTGAAGGGGCAAAGCGAAACAAAATTAAGACTCTAGAAAGTTGCAAACAAAAATAATTCTTTCTTGTGTCCCACTCAAAACAGACATCAGCTAAAATAAGTCTCAGCTAACTGATCTCGTCTTCAAGGGTCTCCCTTTGCTCATTTCTACTCTGTGGCCATTCCACAGCAACACCTTAGATGGCATTTCACAGGAGATGTTAGCTACTCCATGCCAACAAACAGTGCAACAGCAGCAAAACTCCTGGTTGGCAGTAACAAGGAACACGAAGATAAAAGTCACTCTCCCTCCACCCAGGTGCTGTCCCAGTGTAACAGGGTCAGGCAAGCACAGAACAGCACTGAGACCCCAAATATCCATCAGTCAGGATGCAAACCAATCCTCAGCATAAAGCAGCAGGACTGCTAATCCAGTGTATAAAATTCCTTGTGACCAAAGGGAGAAGATCTGTGCCACCCATTAATAGCAGACAAGGCTGTGTTGGCTGCCCTGCAACATTTGCAGTTGAGAATGACACCCCATCCTGCATGCAGACCAAGGCAATCTCCAGTCTCCCCACACCTAATTCCATAAAAGGCAGAATCTCCTTAGTCTGTGCAGCAGCTGAACTTCTTCACAAGGAACTGACAAGGTAGCTGTGCTCCACAAGTGCACAGACACCCCAGATGTGGGCCAGGCAGCCTCATGCCTGCAGCACTGTGCCTGGCACACAGCAAGGTTTGCTGCACAGCACTGTTCCTCCTTCCAGTATAACCAAGGCACAGTTAGTTTAGTGACAGTTTGGCAAGCTTGATGATGTGGGATATTTAGGCAGGATTTCATACTGTACTGCTGTTATTGGCAAATCTGGTGTTTAGACATTTTTTTGATGCCTTCTGTAAGCCAGCAAGTCTAAATATTTTTTTTTAATGGATTTTAACTTCTAATGAAATCAACCCATGTGCACTCGTTCTGCCTTAAACAAAAACAAACCAAAACAAACAAACACAACTTTAACAAAAATAAAGCAAGAGGCTTAAAAGGTGGGAAAAAATGCTGACAGTTTACCTACTTCCATGTCTTGTCTATCCCACACAAACCCCTCTTCTTTCCCATTGCTTTTGCCCTCTCCACCAAAGAGATTTGGACTCATTTCCCTTTGAATTCATAAGTATTCAGTGTTTATTTATTAGAAAAGCATAACAAGAAATGGATAGCTTTATCTTCTCACCTCTCATGTTTTTCACAGCATTTAGTCGCTAAGAGCAGACATCAGCAGCTTGGGAAGAATAGCCCAGTGCGTTGAGCCGGTGGGCTCTGAGCCTGGTCAAAGTCCCCATTGCTATGGACTCACTCAGCACCCACTGCACAAGCAAAGGACAAGCCATCTGAGATCACAAAGCAGCCCTCCCGCGTCAGGAATGCTGCTGCTGAAACACCAACTGCTAACCACAAGGTCTGGTACAGAGTCTCTGAGTTTGGGAAAGCTGCAGATAAAATAGAGACATTTCTCCTCCAGACACTGGGCAACCCAAAGTGCTCAAATTAATCAGTACTGCAGTTTCATGTTACATGCTTCTAATTAGAGTGCAGATTGAGAACTACTTCATTAGCATCCTTCAGATGCTTCCTTAGGCTATCCTTTGCCCACAGCCCCCCTACGTGTCTACTCCATTGTGACTGCTTATGAAGCTAAGGCACTTCTGCTCATTCCTGCTCAGGCTGTACCCATCCATTGCTTCAAGTCTAGAAGCTCTTTATTCTCCACTTGCAAAATGTCCATTGAAATGGAATCCAGACCCATGACTGGGTGTCTTGAGCATCTCAACAAGATGAAGACAAGTCAGCATCAGGCTTCCAGGTTCAGATGCATGGGGACAGACACCAGGACTGATCATAGGGAAATGCTCCTTCCTGTTTTCTCTCTAGACACTTATTTTTGCCCTTATCGTGCCACTCAGATTTATTCAAACAACCAAATGACTTGAGCCCTGTTCCATCCCACCAAAGCTTCACCTTCCCAGCAAGTAGACGGAGCACCTCTTTGGCTATATTGTGGTAAGAACAGGATTTCAAGCAAGTTAACCTCACATTGCAGTGAATATTACTCCACAACCCATTCTTCTCACAGAGGCTTGATTCCACTAATGACTCACAATAAACCTTCCTCACTTACAAAACACATGCCTTAAGTAGAACATCACTCTGTGCTCCATGAAACACAAAACATGGCTCCTGGAGAACTCTGGCCATGGCAGAAAAGACTTTTAACATGTTCTGCATGATCTGTGTTTTGAATCCTTCAGATTTTGCCTTTAGCTTGTAGAAATCATTTCAGTTTAAACACTCTCCTAAGAAAAACGTGATGGTGTCATTTTTTTTCATGCTACCTAAATGACAGTTGACACCATGCAAGCAGTAAAGATACATATTTGCTTTACTTCTTGAAACAGCAGGGGCATGTTTTATTTTTTGAAGGTGGCAGCCAAGCTGAGAAATGGCATTTCCTAAGAGCCAAGCTGCTGCTGAACACCAGACCTCTGCTCTGTGCCGCTTCAAGGAACTGGATTTGTGGCTGGACTCAGAGCAAAGATATTGGAAAGAGAGTTCTCAGACTTTGTTAGTGAAAACAGGTATCTGGCAGGATTAGTCACTTTATTTGAATTTATTCTTAAACAATGTCTTTAGCTCTTCAAGCCCCTCTGGTGATTTCAGTTCTTTCAGGACACTTGGAGTACTATGGATCAGAGGCTGGTGGGGAAGGTGTGTCAAGGCAGATCATGCACACTGGCTCCTCAGCTCTTTCTCCCAGTAAAGGTGAGCCACTTCTTTCACATCGGAGGCAAAGTGTGAAAAACTGTCACAGAGCAGGTGCCATGCACTGAAATCCCACCCTATCACCTCCAAGGTTCCCAAAACTCCCCCACACCTGCTGCCTCTTGAGCTGTGTGGATGGCTGCAGTTCAAGGAAAGCCTCCAAAAAAATAGCGATTCCCCTCTCTTTTTGCACTGCTGCACTACATAGGAACCTGTTTGTTTTCCTGCCCCAGGCACCCACATGTCCTTAAAGCACTCCAAGTGGCAAGGCTCAAAAACGAGCATTCCTGTCACCGTCTGATCAAGACGTTCGGGCAGGAAGTCAGTCCTGTGCCCAGAGCAATGGGAGCAGCCTGTCTAAAAGCCCAAGTGCCAGCATCCTTGGGTTGCTCAAGGCATTGCCAGACACAGCTGGCCAGGATTTGTTAGCTGATGCAAGATTAGCCAGAGCAGGCTCAGATAGTTTCCAAAGTGAAACTGAGTGTCCTAATTACTTATGTGGCTAAGTAGCACCCATCAATATTTATGAGTGACAGGAAAGTAAGGCAGAGTTACTGTTAAATAAATTAGAGAAGCACTAATCTACAGTAGCTGCATAATACAGAAAATAACCTGCTTAACCTTTGCTTACAGTTCCCAAACCACTCCCAGAGGAGTCTGTACAGAGAGGGAAGGGAAAATAGGCAGACATGTAGAACAATGGACTTCTCCATCATAAGTAAGCAATCTAAAATACCAGTTTAAACAGAAGAAAACACTGTAGCCCATATGAGCTCATGGTCATTCTGCAAAATCGATTCATTCCAGCCCAAAATGCAATCCAGACTGCTGTGTCTTGTACTCCCTTCGCACACAGTGCCTCTCAGCTGGAGATGTGATGAAGCAGGGGGAAAGGATCAAAGGACAGCCCAGTTTGCTGCTTCCATAAACTGGGAAGCACCTGGAACCTGGGCAAAGATCTGAGCATTCTTCCCAGCTGCTCCGTGTAGGGAGTGATGGATTTTCTGCACTTCCCTTCTGCCTTCACACACACACAAAAGTACAGTCGTGTCCTCTGAGGTCTCACGCTCTCTAAGGCCCAGGTTTGCTTGCAGCTGTTCTGCTGTTCCCCAGCTCTCACCGCCTCAGGACAGGGCAGCAAAGACAGAGAGGGTAGGAGTGGTGGGGTGCCCCAACCAAAGCCCGTGCTGGAAGGGCAGGCTTGGCAAGCATCGCACCCAAATTGAAAAGCCCAGCCTTGGGGGTCAGGGACGCGCTGTTTGCTGGTGCTGTCACCCGGTGCCAGAGCCAGGGCTGGGGGGAAGGCAGGCAGCAGTGCCTGGAAGCATTCTGATCTGCTGTCGCAGAGCAGGACGCCAGCTGCTGCCGAGGACAGAGCACCATCCGCCGCCTGGAAAGGAGGCGTGCGCCGTGAGACAGGAGCTCCGAGCGCCGGGCTGCGGTGCCGCGCCAGGGCTCCGCGGCTCACAGGCATGTCTGCGTGCACGCAGCCACCAGAGCCCCCGCTATGCGTGGGGGCAGACCCACGGCCCCGTGTTTGCCCGGATGATACCTAGCTGGGAGGCCTCCAAGGAAGCCCCAGGGGATGCTTGTGCTGGTGATTCAAGAAGTGTCATCCCTCCCTCTGATTCAGTGTGCATCCATCTCCCATAGCTGGGGGTTAGCAAGCCCTCGATGGCTGCAGAGGGCTGGCTTTTGGGCCAGACACGGAGAACAGAAGTGTGAAAACACTTGTAACTACAGCAAAGGAAAGGGATTTTCCTAGCTCAGTATAAACAAATGGAGTCACTTCTGCACATTCTGGTACAGCAGTATCAGGCCCATTTTCCACTGGGAGCATGCCAGCCTTAGGGCAAGACTTGTCCTGCTCTAGGGTGAAAATGACTTTTTTATGATGTATGAACAAGGTGGTATTTTCCTCTGGGTTTAGTCCTGCTGTGAGGGATGTGAGGTCGGGCAGCAAAGAGGAGGTGCTGCACCTAGCACACAAAGGAGACAATGGCAAGGGGGGAGGACCACTCGTGAGGTGCCTTAGCCTGGGGTTCACTGAGCAGATGTTTAGAACAATGCCCTGGTAAATGCCACTGGAGCCTCCACTGGTCCCTCCAGACCCTGCAGAGCTGAGCAGTGGTGCTGAGGTCCTGACAGCTGGGGACGTGCAGAGCTGCACCTGGGCTGCCTGTGCAGAGCTGTGCTTCCCTGGCAAGAGGCAGAGGCAACAGGCAGCCTTGGAGTTCCACCTCCCTTAGAGATGCAGATTCAAGAAAAGCACAAGACAAGGTGTAGTGGGGAAAAGAAAGTCAAAGCTGGCATTCTGCATGTATGTAAATCATCAAGGTTAGAAAACATTCCCTGAAGGCAGGCACAGGCTGTGCTGCACAGTCCTGGCCTGGTGGAGTCCCTGGACTCCACCATCCAAACCAGCACACCTGGGGCAACAATCATCTGCACCAGCTCCACAGCTCGAGCCATGTGAGTGAGAGAGGCCTCACACGAACAGAACCACATGGCCACAGTGGGATGGGAGTTCCCAGAGGCAGGGTAAGGTGCCACGGGCGGGGGGCTGCTGGCCAGGAGCAGTGAAGGAGCTCTCCATCGAGTGGGTTAAGCACAGCAGCAGTCACAGCTGTCAGGAGAGAAGGCACAGGGACACTCCTCACTCCTGCCCAAGCCATACTGCAGTAACAATGATGATACTCACCCCTCTCTCCCATTTCTCTTGCTGTCTCCCATGAGCAATTTCAGTGAAAGCTCTTCAAAACCACAACTCATCATTCGCCCTCTACAGCCATGGACAACTATGGTTGTTACAGCATGCTTAAGGATCCTCTCTGGGAGACCTTCTCACCATCTGCACCTGCCTGAGAGGAGGCTGTAGCAGGTGGGTGTCAGCCTCTTCTACCTGAATAGCAAGTGACAGCATGGGAAGAAATGTCCTTTAGGCGCATCAGGAGAGGTTTAGATAAGACTTTAGAAGAAACTGCTTGCCTGAAAGGGTTCTCAAACGCCAGAGCAGGCTCCCCAGGGAGGTGGTCAAATCCCCAGCCCTATCGGTGTTTAAAAGACACAGAGATGTAGTGCAAAGGGACACAATTTACCACCAGACTTTGTAGAGTTAGGGCATGGTTGGACCCAATGCTTCTCCAGGTCTTTTCCGACCAGAAGGAGCCCATGACTCCATGCAATGGTAAGAAAATGCACAGCTGATGTCCATTAGCCAAAATTCTGACAGCTGGAGGAGCTGGTGCTTCCACAGGCAGGACGCTGTGCACAGCTCGCCCATGCACCACACCACTCAGTGCTCACTCCTGGCAACCCACCAGTGGCCACACAAAAGCACGACTGCTACCCACTAAATGCCGGACCCCACACGGCATAGAAACTGGGAGATACACACCCTGCAGCCAGCTGTGGTGCCAGCCAAAATCACCAGCCCAGTGCCCCTGGAAATCCAGTACTTTGGGGTCAATTCACAGCCTGCAAACTGCTGTTCCTTACTAATCTCACAGCTACACAGCAGCTTAGAAATTCTCACCAATGCTCCTCAAGACATTCAAAGGCTCATTTGACTTCTCATTTCTTGTAAAAGGAGCCTTGGAAAGCCACAGTGGAGAGTTTGAAAGGAACTGGCCTGCTCAGTGAGGGTAACTTGGTTACAGCTAGCCACCAGGAGTCATTGTTCATCACAATTATTCCTTCCTGTTGGCCTCTATTTAATTGCTATTCAATTTTGCTCCTGAGCAAGACCCAAGGTGCTTCAAAGAGACTTGCAAGAAGTCTCTTGTTTCTCCTACAGGGAATACTTCGGCAGGGCTGCACTTCATGTCTTAATCTAAGTGCCTTCTTACGAAGTAGGTGCCTGCAGTCCTGTTAGGAAAGGAGCCTGGGGGGTGACTCAGCTTACAGTAACTGCTGCAGCTGCAGGGCTGAGTCACTGGGTGTTTAGGACAGGATAGACAGCAGACTCCTTTGATGCTTTGGGGGGTTCCCTTTGCCCACTTCACCCTGCCGTGCATGGAGGTGATCACCTGCCATGCCTTCTGATCACGGCTGGTGGGACTGCTCTAGGTGAGGAGGGCAGGCCTGCCCCTAGATATCCACATCTCCACCCACATACCCTAGCTCCTGAGCCCTGCTGCCCTAAAACTGCCTTCACCATTCAGCAGCAGTATTTTGGCACTGGCTTCAGGGAAGCACAGCGTTTATCCTGTGTCACCGGGCAAGCATCCACCTCTTTGAAGACAGCACTGATTTATTAACTCTGCTGCTTACACACAGCTGTGATTTATTGTTTTCAAATATGAGCTTTTCACCTTTTTGTCAGAAAAATGTGCCCTCTGCTGTGTTTGGTTTGTCCCTCACCCCGGCAGGTGATACAGCCCTCCATTCACCACACTTCTCAGGAGCCTCGGTGCCACTGGGTGGGCGGACAACACTCTCCTGACTGACAAAAAACATAGGCAGAGGAAGGCATCTGCAAGCAAGAGGAAGATACAAAAAGTGCTACAGCAGCTGAGTGCCTATAGGTAAAGCAGTGACAGGCAGCTAAACAGCTACCACCTTTGACATTTGGCTCCATAAAGACCTTCTGAAAACAGCCCCCAGCTCTGCTGTAGCTCCAAATGGCAAGCAAGGCTGTGTGCTGATGCTGTCTGCCTGTGAAGGATGTTTATCTGAGTCATGCCTCAGGTAAGCTGTGTCACTTTCCTCACTGCACGCTAGCAAATGAGCCAGCATGGTCATGACACTTCCCTTCTGCAACACCGCAGTGGCGCTGGTTTCCTAGGAAGAAATGGGAAGTCTTACACCGCAGCACACTGAGCTTATGACAAGCTTACTTCAGGGACCCTTCTCTTTAGGAAAGAGTGGACTGCATTTGGCTTGAGATCCTCACCGGCTCCTTGGTTTGGAAAAACGCTTCAGAGACTCACTCGGCAGAGATTCCCAGTCTGCTTGTGACACTGTAGCAACATGAATCTCACCCCAGAGCTGACATCCTCACAGCTAGCACCAAAACTGTCTCTCCTGGGACTGGGCATTCAGCCCAAGGTGACAATGCTACCACAGCACTCACAGTGATGCTTACGTATAATACTTTGCCAGGTCCTCTCTCAAATTCCTTCTCATCATGAGGAGCAGTCAGACTTGCATCACCTCAGAACACCAGCCAGCCGCTTCTACCAGAGCAGAGTGAAGTGGCAGAGTCACTTCTCTACCTGCTGTCCGCGCTGCTTTTGATGCAGCCCAGGCTGCCACTCTCCTCGTGGGCTACAAGTGCACCACTGAAACCCGATGGGATGAACCCCATGACTGGAGTATGGTTATTGATATCTACAAGCTATTGGGAAGGGACAGACAAGGAAGGAGGGGTGGAGGATAGAGCATGAAGGACTCTCCTGTAATGATTGCCATGAACAAGTCAGAAGTTTGTGGATAAAAATCTACAAGTATAATTTACACAACACCAGCAGCAGCCTGGTGGGTAGACAGTGGACAATTCTGGAACAGTTAATCAGGATACTGACCACAATATGTTCAAAACATGCTTGCTACTTCCTCAACAGCTTGAGCTGCAAATCATAAATGTGTCGTGAGAGGCCTCAGATCAGTCTTGTTTTCTGAGGACAGCTGCAAATGAAAGACAAGGTCTGTCCCACTGCCATGGGAGCTCAATCTCCCCAGATGCTGCAGCTCAAAGCATTACTAATTACTTCTGTAGGCAGAGCACTGCATGAACATGCAGCAACGTCAGGAGAAATGTGCTCCAGAGTAAACAATGGTTTGCAGCTCCTTGGTTCATTATACAAAGGCTTTTCTGTTTGGGTTTTTTTCAGTTCAGTTTTCAGACACCAGCAGCAAGGTACTCTTGTTCCTATAGAGTTAACTGCAAAATGTAGAGCTTTAGTTCTTCCAAAGAATATATGCCTTTCCTTCAGTTAAACCCCCAGGAACTAAAACAGAGAACAGATTTCTTTCTGTTACAGGCTCCAGGAGAGGCTGTCTCAGCAGGAGCAGCTACATTTACAGTATGGCTAAGGCAATTTAGTGATTTTTCTATTGGGAAAACAATTAGGAAAAAGCAAATTAGCACATCATCCAAATTTCCTGCAGGAAATCACACTGTGTCACAAGTTGCTTTGCCAAGGAAAAGCTAAGAGGTACAGCCTGAGCTGTGTGAGACACATGGCTACAGGCAGTATGGTGCATTGCAGCCCCAGCTCTGCAGGGAGCAGAAGGGGCTGCTAAAATCCTTTCACATACAAAAGAATTTACACCTGTGCATCACCCCCAAAACCATAATGGTGCTATGGATGGGGACACACTGCAACAGGGAGCTTGTGGATGCCCCTTAGCCTGGAGGCCTTGAGCCACCTGGGCTAGTGGGAGGTGTCCCTGCCCATGGCAACAGGGTCAGAACTAGATGATCCTGAAGGTCCCTTGCAAGCCAGCCCAATCCATAAGGGTCATGTCAGACGTACTGAGGCCATAAGCATGCCACCATGGTTCACCCCACCATGGCTCAGCCCACCTTTCACAGAAGAGGACTGCTCAGGACACACCTTGAGTGCTGTGTCCAGTTCTGGGCTCCTCCATTCAAGAGAGATGTTGAGGTGCTGGAAGGTGTCCAGAGAAGGGCAGCAAGGCTGGGGAGGGGCCTGGAGCACAGCCCTGTGAGGAGAGGTTGAGTGAGCTGGGGGTGTGCAGCCTGTAGCAGAGGAGGCTCAGGGCAGAGCTCATTGCTGCCTGCAGCTGCCTGCAGGGAGGCTGTAGCCAGGTGGGGTTGGGCTCTGCTGCCAGGCAGCCAGCAACAGAAGAAGGGGACACAGCCTCAAGCTGTGCCAGGGCAGGTCTAGGCTGGATGTTAGGAGGAAGTTGTTGTCAGAGAGAGTGATTGGCATTGGAATGGGCTGCCCAGGGAGGTGGTGGAGTCACTGTCCCTGGATGTGTTGAAGCCAAGCCTGGCTGGGGCACTTAGTGCCATGGTCTGGTTGATTGGCCAGGGCTGGGTGCTAGGTTGGGCTGGAGGAGCTTGGAGCTCTCTTCCAGCCTGGTTGACTCAATGATTAGCAGCTGGTGACAGTGCACAGGACCTATGAGTATACTCATGGAGAGATGAAGGCCTGGGAACCACTTTTGTTTTGTTTTCAGCAGAGCTATTTGGGTCCTGTGACTCACTTAAGGACTGTTTTACAGCTTGATGCTTGTCTACATTTCTTAAGTGTATTCTACATGAACCAAAATAGACAGAGAAGCAATTTATCATAGGAATGGGGGGGTTGCAAGCTGAAAGTAGAGGAAAAGTATTATTTTTAATCATGCCAGATCCTGCTTACAGCTCTGGGGTTTAACTGAGTTCAAGCTAAAATGAATCTTACAAACCACCACCAAGGAATAAAACCCCTGCAGAAAAGGATCCTTCCACAGGGGCTTTGACAGCATCTCCACAGAGAGCAGCTTCACAGCTGCTCACTCAGGGCTCTGAAGGGGCCACAGCAACAGCCCAGTGCAAGAGAAGTTATGGGAGGGGTTTAGGAGTTCTGGGGAGAAAGACGAGAAGGCAGAGGCAGAAGGAGATGTCCATGAGGACAGGAACATGTTTGGCAACCGAGAGCTGAGAAGGGTGGGAATGTGCTCAGAAATCTTCAGCTGGACTGGTTCCATGGTGAGGGCACTGTGGGCTGTCATATCAGACTGAGATTAAATGAGACTTAATTAACAGTTTCTTGTTGCTGCACAGAACAGAAATGCCTTACAAAGCCTTGGTTTCATTCAGGCATACATCAAGAGGTGACATTCATGTTTCTTAGAGCTAAAATTAGTGCTGCTGTTTGCCGCCTTTAATTTCACACAGCCTAGGAAGAGCAGAAATGAGACAGGGGGAACAAGCCCACTGCAGAACAAGCCCTTCAGACATGCTTTGATATCGTCTTGTGCTTCCACACATGCTTCCACAGAATCACAGAGCAATAGGGGTCAGATGGGACCTCTGGAAAGGTTCAACCCTCCCTGACAAAGCAGGTTTGTCTAAATGAGGCTGCATCAGGCTGCAGAACTCATCCAGGAAGACTGAAAGTCTCCAGAGAAGGAGACTCCAAAACTTTTCTGGGCAGCCTGCTCCAATGCTCTGCGACCCTCAGAGTAAAGAGTTTTTTTCCTGATGTCCAATCTAAATCTGCCCTGCTCCATTGTCAAACCACTGCCCTTTGGCCTGTCGTTGCAAGCCCTTCTAAGCAGCCCTGCCTTCTCTAAATGTCAGTCCAAAGCACCCTCCAAAGGCAGCAGAGCTACCTCAGGCTGTGCAGTGCCCCGGGGAGAAAAGAGCCAGCGCTCTATCCGCCACAAGCACTCCTTGCAGCCTCCTGTGACTGGCTGCCTGCTGTTCAGGCATTGCTCATGCTGTGGAGCTTCGCTGAGACTGCAGCACCCCAGGACGACATCTGACCAGCTCTGTCCATCGAGGTGGCTGCAAGGTGGTTCAGCAGAGGTAAGGCTCTGGGAGCAGTGTGTGCCATTGCAGGGCACTTGGAGGGGCTCTCGTGCTTCCCAGCAGATAACTGGGGTCCACGGGGAAAGAGGGCAGCCTGCTGCACATGAGAGTCCTCAGCAAGGAGTAAGGGCCGGTGGTCAGTACGCGTGCAAACCACTGTGTGCTTCGCAGTGCCGCTGTGATCCCAGCGATGGATTAAAGGCAAGCTCTGCAGCCCATGAATTCTCTGCTCATGCCCACGACAAAAGGAATGGGAATTCAATCGAGTTACTTCTCTCAGAGGTCATCAAAGAAGTAATTGAATTAAGCAGACAAATAGCATACACCACACATACCCCCAAGCCCAAACCTGTCTTAATCATAGAGCAAAGGCGGCAGTAAAACTGATTAGGCTGATGACTGGGAGGAAATTGCTCCTTTGTGTTGCTGTTATATTGCCCAGATGCTCCAAGTCTATTAATTCCTTAGAGCTGCGCTTGGGTAGCGTCTAGAGCACCACGAGACCTATGTGAGAAATAACCTCAGCAAAGCCATGGGTGCAGCACATGCAGAGCTCCATGAAGTAGGGGTCAGAGCTCCACAAATGGCTACATTTCTTCTATCAAAAGTGAGGTGACATCCTGAACTACTTCTCAGAGTGAAACTTAGGCAGAAAGCCCAAGGAGGTGCATAGGGGCGGAGGTGTTCTTCGCAGGCACATTCATCTCACATAGAGTCATAGAATCAGTCAGGGTTGGAAGATACCACAAGGATCATCCAGCTCCAACCCCCCTGCCATGCCCAGGGGCACCTCACACTAGAGCAGGCTGCCCACAGCCTCATCCAGCCTTGCCTGAAATACCTCCAGGGATGAGACTTCCACTACCCCGCTGGGCACCCCCTGCCAGGCTCTCACCACCCTCATGCTGAACAACTTCTTCTAACATCCAGTCTGAATCTACCTGTTTCCAGCTTTGTTCCATTCCCCCCCAGTCCTATCATTCCCTGACAGCCTAAAAAGTCCCTCCCCAGCTTTTTTGTAGCCCACTCTCATTGATAGTATGAGAGGAAATGGCCTCAGATTGCACCAGGGGAGGTTTAGGTAGGAGAGCAGGAAAAATTTCTGACCTGAAAGAGTGGTCAGGAATTCGAATAGGTTGCCTTGGGAGCTGGTGGAGTCACTGTCCCTGGAAGTGTTCAGAAATCACGCAGATGTGGCACTCTGGGGCATGGTTTAATGGCCATGGTGGTGTCAGGTTGACAGTTGGGCTCAAGGACTTAGAGGTCCTTTGCAGCTGAAGCACTCTGTGATGGATCTCCTCAGCAGCTCTGTTAAGCAGCCCAGCTGTAACAGCTCTGTGCTACAGCACGTGGAGAACGGCAGTGCAGACACCAGAGGCTAGAGCCACAAAAGGACTCCTGCTGCTGCCCAGCACTATGAAGCATAGCATGGAGCTGGCAGCACCAACACCCGAGGCCAGGTGCTTTTACAGTTTGTGGGGAGGCTCTGGGGTGTACCAGACAAGCAGCTCTCTTTCCAGCTGCCTACAGGACTGGAATGTGTGGTGCAGGAGGAGGAACATCATCGCAACAGGGGGGGTCAAGGACAGCTGAAAGATGTGAAGGTTCATCCCCTGTGTCACACCTCCTGATGTTTGTGAGGCAGCTGCTTCAAAGCTCCATTCCTTAGGTGGCAGGAAGATTTCTCATTTCTGACCTAATTTTCTTCATCCCCTCTTTTTTCCTACTATCATCATTGACACTGAACCTAGAGTTCTTTCCTCTCCCCATGCTTTCATATCAATCCTTTCCTCAGGAAGGTACTGCTCTTTTTGTGTCACTAAGCCAAACAAGTCCTTTCAGTCTCCTCGTGGAAGATAGAGCTTCCATTGTCTTCCCATCGTCACCCTCAGAGCCTTTCACCACACCTGTTCCAGCTTATCTTTGATTGAAACACAGCTGATCAGAGCTGGAAACAGCTTCTAAACAGCGCCATGCAGAGAGCCTTGCACAGTGGTGCTAACATGTCCTGTCTCTGCTGGGAAGTCATTCTCCTTCTCACCATAAAACTTGACCAGACCTTTTCATTTTCCTTTTTTTGATATGCTGCCTACCACCAGGAGCCCAGCACAGCAAAGAGGTTCAAACCTGACTTCCCAAGGTCTGAAGCCTCTGCTGGCAGACACCTTTCCTTCCTGAAAACACAGGGACATGAAAGCTCCTTTGCTGCTCCATGGAACCCTCATCTCCTCTGCCCAAGAAAGTGCCAGGAGGTGGCATGACCTTGGCCTTGCTGATACACTGCACCATGGTGCTGAAACTAGTGTCAGCATATTTGGGCCAGGTTCTACTAAAGGACACAGGACAGCCAAGACAGACAGACCCATCTGATTTGTTCTTAACCACTGTTGCCAGAGCTTTCTGACTAATTAGCAAACACCAGAGGACAGTCCTGTGCTTTTGAGTGCATATGGTCAGACCCTCAGAGCAATTTCTAGGTCACAGAGGCAATTACTCCAAGGAGTATGCCCAAGTGCAACAAGAAACAGCTCCCTAGAGTTCCCCTCCACCTGCTGTATCCACCTGGGAGGGCACTTGGCCTCTTTTTTAGCTCTGTGGGAGCCCATCAGCCAGTTTTAGCTACCTGCCAGAGCTCTCTCAATCTGTGCCCAAGTGCTTGATGAACCTTGCCAATCCTAAGAAAAGGGCTGTATTACCAGAGGAAGACTGAAGCTGCTGTGGTGCCCAGGGTCAGGCAGACCTAAAGGTCAGCCTTGGCGCCTGTGGCCAGCCTGGTGGCTACGTGTCCTGCCCCAGTGCCTGCCTTGTGCCCTCCGTTAGGCTTTGCTTCCTCAGGTCGTACGGCCAAGGGCAGTCCAAGCTCGCTGCTCGGAAGTATTCCCAAAGCATGGCTTGCTCACAGCTATCAGTCTGTGGCCCCTGTCAGATGAGAACTCCTCCTCAGCCTAGGTCACAGCAGAGATGGCGACGCAGAAAACACATCCAGAGCCTGTTCTGCAGGCAGTGCAAGCCACATGCCATGGCATGCCCTGCCACACGCCTAGCGCTGCTCTGCAGTGACAGGCAGAAGGGAACTGTCTTCTCTGGCCAAAAGCCAGACTGCTGCTCAGCTGAGCTCTCTGAAACTGGCTGTGGAGAGCCAAGTGCCTTATGTTTCTGGGAACGCAGATGTCAGGAACATTCTGTGACTGAGTGCCAACATTTCATCCAGCATGAAATGAGAGCTGACCTCTTCTTACAGGTAAAGATGACTTGACAAGACTGTCACAGAACCACAGAACCATTCAGGTTGGAAAAGGCCCTCAGGATCGAGTCCAACCAATCACCCTACTGGATGAAGTTCACCCCTAAACCATAACCAAACAACCTTTAAACACCTCCCAGAGCAGCCCTTTCCCATGCCTGACCACTCTTTCTGTGAAAAATGTTTCCTAATGTCCAGTCTAAGCCTTCCCTGATGCAGCTTGAGGCTGTTCCCTCTTGTTGTAGAGCTAAATACCTGTGAGAAGAGACACTCACCTCTCTACAGCACCTTTCTGTCCTCTCTGCTGGGGAAAACCCTACATCTGCCAACTAGAGCTGTAGAAACAGAGGCACTGTTACCAGTTCTTCTTCCACAGGCCCTCCTACGTGTCCCACAGGCTTACTGTGGTTGTTACCATCATTGGAAATGACAGTCACAAGATGAAGTGGGCTACAGGAAGGCTGGGGAGGGACTATTTACAAGGGCTTGTGATGACAGGATGAGGACAAATAGGTTTAAACTGGCAGAGGGGAGACTCAGACTGGATGTTAGGAAGAAGTTCTTTGCAGTGAGAGTGGTGAGACACTGGCACAGGCTGCCCAGGGAGGTTGTGGATGCTCCCTCCCTGAAGGTGTTCAAGGCCAGGTTGGATGAGGCCTTGAGCAACCTGTTCTAGTGGGAGGTGTCCCTGCCTATGGCAGGAGTTCAGAGCTGGATGAGCTTTGAGGTCCCTTCCAACCTAAACCATGCTATGACTCTGTGTGTGCCCATCTCACTATCTTCCCAAATGGGCATCACAGACCTCTCCCTTTAAGTTAACAAGCACCAGGAGTGATAGAACTTGTCACACCCACCAGTCAGGCTGGCACCCCATCCACCTTGTTAGTGAGTAGTTAGGCTGTTAGTGACTAAGGGACAGTGAGTGTTACTACTTCAGGGAAGAGCAGGACTTCTGTCTCAGCTGGCTGCTGGCTCAGCACTAGCCTGTACCCATCAGCCACACAAACAAAAGCTGCTGCAGGTACTGGCATGCCTGCATCATCCCCCCAGAAACACACTGCCTGTGTGGCAGCAATGTCAAAGGTGAGCTGACAGTGCCCCCATCACAGGCTCGTGTACAACCTGAGCACCCCAGTGCAACCTCTGGTGTCCATGCCCTCTGCCTCTGTGGCAAGCCCATTGCTGGTTTCTTGCCACACTTAACACCAGAGCCCTGTAAGGTCCTGCACTACACCCCAGCAGTCCTTGAGGTCCAGGTGAAGGCAGACAGCCTCATGGTCCATCTGTGCATCTCACATCTGTCATCACTGGACCCTCCTTGGTTGGAGGACAGCAGCCAAGACTTCTCCCTCCTCTTTACAATGATTTCCTTATAGAAGTGTGACATCCCCAGACCACAGCAGCCAAAGGGCAGAGCTGCAGTGACACTGGGGACAGGAGCAACAAAACAAGAAGGAAAACAGGGTAGTCTTGAAAACAGGAGTCCAGAAGGACAAGAAAGGCACTGGGAGGGCGGCAGCTTGCTCGGGGCTCTGCCTGCATGCACCTGCATCTGCTGGGCTGCAGAGGCCTCTCTGCCTGGGGCTGGCTCCAACAGCACCCAGGCAAGCGCCGGAGGGAACCGTGCCCAGCACTCTGGAGTAGGGTAATTATAACCTAGGCTCTGCAAGTGTGTGTTAGCTCTCACTGAAATAAACTGCTGGGATACAGGATGAATATCCACACAGCAGGCACAAGGGGCAAGGCAGTGAACTGTAGTAGGAGGAAGTGCCTACAGTTAATTATGCCAAATTACATAGAATTTGAGTTTTTCTGATGCATGCTATTTAAAGCCAGGCTGCAGTGCACTTCCTAGCCGGAATAAAGCAGCTCTGTTGCAAGATGTGGGCTTGCTTTGTAGTTTATGATTTTTGGTCTTCACCACATTTTGTCACTTTCTTGTTTCGTGACTGAGATGTTTCTGACCATCTCATGCCAGACAATGGGATGCAGTGAGAGCATTGTACCATGTACAGGCTCCTGAGAATGAGTGTGCAGTGTGTGGTTGGCTTCTTCCTCCAAGAACTCCAGTGGCTGCACTATGCTCTTCACCGAGGTGTACCTACAACACACAACCAGCAGCCAGTGCTTCTCCAGCCTAAACTTTGTGCACTTCTGCACCTACAGGATGGGACCAACCACACTGATCACTGTTGCCGATGATTTTTGACCAAACCAGTCAAGAGTGCACATACAGCCTCAGGCTGGCCCAGATGAGCTCACCTTTTGGCTCCACACCATTGGCAGCCTCTGAGATTGAGTGACAGCCTGGGATGCTGCCTCAGGAGCCCTGTGCTGCACAGCCAGGCTTGGAACACTCCCATCCTTGGGCCTGTGAGTTACAAGGCCAGGAGCAGAAGGACACCTAACAGTTTCCACTGAGGGCAGAGGAAACGACTGGATGGCGGAGCTGAAAGGGTTGCTGCCCACGCAGTGCAACAGCCCTACGAAGAAAAGAGGGCTTGTGAGCAAACAGGAGCCTGACATCTGCTTGTCTGATGCACTCAGGAACCATGCAGACCCTGAGCCCACGGCCTGGTGCTGGTGAGCAAGTGCAGCATGTGGGCATGGCAGCCAAAGCTGCCTTCGGGCTCAGTAAACACAGTTGGCTGCTGGTGGTGGCCCAGACCTGAACCACTTATTCACACACAAGCACACAGGACAAGTGCTCCTGCCAGCACACAGCCCTCAGCACCTTCCATGAGCTGGAGGGGCGAGTTGAGGTGAACCCTGCCATTGCCCCACAGCTGGGGCCTGGTGACAGGGCAGCAAGCACTGACATTCTCTGGGGGCACAGGACAAGACAGTCATGGCTTTATTTCTGCAAGGAATGGAGAGTATCCACAACCTCATTGCAAGGGTTTGTGTTGAGGCTTGCCTAAGCAGAGCTCTGAGCATAGCATCAGAGTTAATGAAAGGATTAAAGAGCTTCATAAATAAGTTATAAATGAACAAAGCCCAAATAAATCTAAAGAACTTGCTCCCCACCAGCTGCTGGAGCAGCCCTGCACCTCCACCATCTCCCTTGTCCTCCAAGTTTCCCCGTTTAGGTTTGAGCAGCCCAAATTCATAGTGGGAGCTAATCAAAGAGGCTTTGCCTGGGGGAGGGAACTACTGTGCTCATCTGCTCTGCTTCAGCACCCAGGCTAAGGGCGTTCCCGGGCGAGAGCCGTGGTGGGAAGATCGGAAAGAACTATTTTCCTGCAGTCGTGGTCACTTACCTCTGAGCTGCCCGAGACTGCGATGGGGTGGAACTAGCCGTGGCTCAGGAACAGCAGAGCTCACAGAATCTGCAAGAGTACAGCCTCATAACTTCAGACAAGCTCTGCTTTCAGAAGTACTCAGCTGCAAGCAATGCAGAGCACAAGTAAACAGCAATGATTTAATTGTCCTATCAAAGTGATTAAATCGGGAGTCCTTGAACACTGGTGACTCATTACTGTCAGTTAATGAAGAGTTACCCACAGACCTAGGTGGGCAAGAACAGACACTGCTCTCTACTCTTAAGATCATACAATTATTTTGGCTTATTTTATTTTCCTTCAAGTCAGACAAAATTTGTTACATTTTTTAACCCTAAGACCACAAAAAATGTTCAAAGCAAGTAAGACAACCCAAAGCTGGGCTTGATTGGAGGTGTATCTATACCACAGCATAAGCTAATAATCAAATCAATTGGTTTCCTTACCAGGAGTCCTCCTGCTCTAGGGCTGGGGATGCCTAAGATGCTGCTAAGCATGGTTGGGCCCTTGCTGCTTGCAGCAGCTGGCCTCAGGGGCAGACCACCTTCTCCCAGCTTCTTGCACCAGCTAGTGTGTGGTCCCCAGCACCCACCTAACACTTCAAGTTCTGCTTTCCTGCTCTCTTTCCCTTCTGTCAAAAACCTGGAATGGGCAACCTCATCTGACATTAAGCATTTCATGTTTACAGTGACAGCCACTGGAGAATTAGGTCCTGTTGCTCACACAAACCTCTAGCAACACTGCCCAAGATCTGAACCCTTCTAGAGCAGCAGCCAAAGGCCAGGCAGGATGCTCTGCAGCGTCTCAGGTGGCACTACACAGACAGCTTAGCCAGGCAGTCAGTAGCCAGCTCAGCCTCTGGAACGAGTCAGACTACCTTAAAGGCACTCACTGGCCAGCTCTGCTGCTCTGCTTGGCCACATATCTGTGTCTCAACGCTCAAACTAGGTAGCTTAATTATGAGCTGAGTCCCACACACAGCTCCTGCAGGAAATGAGGGGACTGCAGCTCCCTCACCTCCTATGAACTCACCATGGTTGCTCATTGCTTTGCTGAACTTGAATCAGGTCCTGCCCATAAATTTTCTTCAGGTGCTCATCAGAACCAACTCCAGACAGAGCACACTTATAAAGCTGGGATTGTGCTCTAACTTATTCTCCTCCGGGAACTAGCTGCCCTGTTTAGCATCAGCCCATCACCACCTGTCTTTCACATGCGCCTGTCACACCTTCTGTACCGACTGAGGATGTGAGCGAATGACTTTGAAAAGGGAGGCCTGCAGCAATCTCAGTGCTCACAGAAACAACACACACAAATGTCAGCTATCCAAGCCTGAGAAAACAAAGGGCTCCGCTGAGGTGCCCAACAGCAACCAGTGCCACCTGAGATGCCCTAGGGCACCCAAGGCATGCGTGGGGTTGGCAGATAGCACCTAAGACCTATGGAAGCAGCAGCAGGAGACATGGAGACCATGCAGGATCGCCCAGGGTCCCTCAGACAGTACTTGATGCCAAAGCTGAACTAAATTCTGCAGAATCCTGTTTCTGCTGAGGGCAGCTGTACAGCTCCCGGCTCGCAAGCATGCATCCTGCAGAGAGCTGAGCAGCACCAGAGCTGCAAAAGAACTGTGTCCTTAATCAGGTCTGATGAAATCTGGCAGAGCTCACAGGCTATGTCAGCTCATTTTGTTATGGGCATATAATGCTCACTGAACCCCACGAGCTGCTGTGATACCAATCTCTGCCAGCTTGCTGAATGTATTCCTCTCAGCTGCTCCCTCTGAAGTTACATGGCTAGAACAGAGCTTCTGCAATACAGCACTGCACCGGGGCACCGTTTTCCAGCTACGGGAGCAAGAGAGCTGTCTGGAGAGATTCATGAGCTCAGAACTGAGTATCAGACCCTAGGAGTGGAAGGTCGTTGCGTGGAGGCTCCTGGCTGCTGCAGTGAGAACACAATGGAACATGTGCCCTTGTGTGAGGGAGAGCACCTCCGAGGGCCGAAATCCCACTTGTGCTCCTTGGTGCACTGCTTGCTCTGGCACCACCGTCTTAGCCAGATGGCAGAAGTACACAAGGCTTTCACCTGCAGTTCATGAATCTGAGCTCCCATGAAGGCTGTGTGCGCCTCGCTTGGATTCCAGCCTTGGACTCTAGCATTAAACTATGCACCGCAAGCACCTCCAGCAATTGGTGTGGGATGGGCATGGCCAGAGAGGTTGCTGATGCTCTGGCCTGTCAGCAAGGGGCACGGACACGAGTTCCTACCGGGAGCGAACCAATCGCAGCCCAGGCTAAAGCTCAGCATGAGCCGCACTTCTTTTTTTCTTTTTCATAATTAAGAGACCTGACTGCTCAAAAACACCAAAAAGTGCCTCGTCCTTAGGTGGTATCACTAAAGAATGTAAGGAGCAAGAGCGATGCGTGTGTGAGCGCAGGCCCCCCCCCGCGGGGCAGCGTTCCCCAGCGCACTCCGGGCCGCCGCCGCCCGCAGCGCAGCGCAGCGCAGCTTGTGCGAGTGGACACTGCCATCTAGGCAGGCGTCCGGGCAGCGGCAGCCCTGTGGGACACCGACAGCTGCGCTTCGCCCCGGAAAAACTCCGCTACCCCAAGGGGAGGAGAGAGGGGGACGGCTTCTTAGGTACGAAATGACACATACAGGACCTGCCACCGGCCACACTGCAGCAGTCCACACTGGCGGCAAAGGCGCTCTGCGTGTTTAAGAACACCGTTCTCAGCTTCCATTCACAGAACCTGCAGTTCAGCCCTGCACTGGATTACAAACTGCTTGTGGCTATGAAAACCATCAACACAGACTCTCAATGCTTATTTGACCATGGCAGTGCTATCTCCATAGCCCTTTTATATACTCTGAAATACAGTAGCAGTACATTTTTAGAAGACAGTTACTAAAACACCTACTGAGTTTCTAGAGCGTGAAACAAAAGGTAAAGCCATCTCCCTTCACAACCCCCAAACAGCTTCCATCCACCATAAAAAAAGAACAGAATACACAAACCACACCTGTCTTAGCTCTTCCAGCCTCGCTGATTCTATGATTCTGCAGAGGGCATATACAAGAGGCTTGCAGGCCTGTGGGAGCAGGCCCTGCAGATCGCCCCTGCTAAGGGAACTGCCCCTGGAAACATGGAGGGATTGGTACAGATCCCTGTCAGAGGCAGCAAGGGAAATCCACCCCAGCCCTCTCCTCCTCTTCCATTGCCCTTGCACAACAAGTATGAGGGTCTGCATGCAGAGGGTAGGGAGGATGAGAGGGCTGAGGAGCATCCGTCTGGGATTTTGCCTAGGGTGGAGCAGTCCTCACCAACTGTGGTGACCAGCTCCACAAAAACCAAGAAAAAGAGAAGGGTTATAGTGGTTGGGGACTCCGTCTTGAGGGGGACAGAGGGACCCATTTGTCATCCCAACCCATCCCACAGGGAGGTCTGCTCCCTTCCTGGTGCCTGGGTTAGGGACATTGCCAGGAGACTCCCAAACCTAATCCAGCCCTCTGATTATTACCCCTTGCTGGTAATACAGGCTGGCAGGGATGAGATTGAGAAGGGCACCAGGGCAATTAAAAAGGAATTTAAGGCCCTGGGGAAATTGATAGATGGAGCGGGAGCACAGGTGGTGTTCTGCTCAGTTCCCTCTGTGGCAAGGGAGTTCACAGAGAAGTAACTTCATTGAAGTAACTTCTCTGGGTTTGCACAAAACAGTCAAAAACCCAAGAGGCAAGGTGAGCATGACATGGTTTATTGAATGGAACTCTGCTTCTACTATTTACACAGTGAAGGTCAGAGATGCAACCTAGCGAAGCAGAGCAATGTGTCAGCATTCGTACGGCATCTGGAACACCTTCAAATACATTTGAAGCTACTCAGTATAGCAATCACCTGCCCACCACTGATTTCATAAGATTCAAACTTGCTGAAGGATTGCCAAGATGAATATTAAGGATAGTTGAGTTCAGAGAAGAGTCTGAGACGTGAATTCCAAACCCAAAGCATCTGAGGGAAGCGGCAAGAGTTCTGAAGGCAGCTTCCATATTTCCCTGTTCTTATCTCTGTGGAAGGAGAGAGAAAAAATAAATTACGAATCTCAAGGCTGAAACATCCACAGCTTAAACACACAGCACCCTCCATGGCAACCTTGCATTTGCCAATGAGAATGCTGACTTAACCTTAACTGTGTGAACCGTAACAAAATACTTACGTATTAACAATTACTTTTACAGCCTAAAGCTGCCACAAGAAACATGAAGCGATTAGAAATGATGCAACTGATACCTTGAGTAAAGACAACTCCAATTATCATAGCTTATGCAAGAACTTCATGACAAAGGGTCTTCCATCTCATAGAATCATAGAATAGATTGAATTGAATTGAAAGAGACCTTAAAGTTCTAACCCATTCTGTCATGGGTAGGGACACTACTGCTAGCACAAGTTGCTCAAGGCCTCATCCAACCTGGCCTTGAACACCTCCAGGGATAAGGCATCCACAGCTCCCCTGGGAAGCCTGTTTCAGTGTCTCACCATCCTCATAGTCACTAACTCTGTCCTGACAAGCAAAGCATTACATGGTGGCTTTTTTAAAGATCTACTAGACATATTATCAATCTTCTACTAGAGTGAAGAAGGGTCTTGTAATAAAAACATAGTCAATACTTTTCCCATTACACCTTTCAAAAAGTAATTTAACTAAACCTAATCTTACACAGGTTCTCAGCAAGGGTTGAATGCAGTACAGATTTCCAACAGACATACTAACAGACCAACTCATGGCACCAGTAGACTGTTATCTTTTGTTTGGACTGCTCTCTGGTTGTGAATTAGACATGATTCACTGGCTATTTGCATGGCTTTTGCCATGCAGCAGAACACTACAAGCCAGGAAGGTTGTATCCTACTCAGACTTCTGCAGGTTGCTTATTCTAGTGGGTGAACAACAGCACCTCCCAAGAGGTAGGCAGTTTAGCCTGCCACATTTGGGATTCTGTGTGGAAAACACCCTGGTGGTCGGTCTCGGGTTAAAAAGAAACCAGCTTGCACAGTCACTCCTCTTCCCCTTACCCAGCAGAGAGGCGAACCATGATTGTGTGTGGCTACCAGGAGTGCACAGAACAGTCTGTCACTGGCTGAAGTCTCCACCAGGTCCACTCCTGTTTCACAGTAACTTACTGGTTGCAAAAGGGAAAGCATTGCTGACATTTGCAAGTCTCACTGGGTGAGAGCAAACTGTGCTGGCTGCTGAAATGCAGCTTCAAGTACATGCTTGGAAAGAAAACTAAGTTAGATCAACCCCCATCACCACCTACTCCTCAAAATAGCTCTGTGATGAAGTCCAGATTGGTAACTGTACTTTGTAACTAAACCTGTAATGGGAATGCTGGGTCTGCATGCACACACCCTCATGCAGGTAGCCTCTCAGCTGGCAGGGGCAGCTTTAACATTCACAATTGGACAACAAACAAACAAGCAACTCTGCAAATGTACTACCAAAAAAAAGAAAAGCAATCTGTCCCCCAAAGCACGTGGCCAGCTGCCCTTTCTGTGCCACAGCCAGCCCCCCACTTATTTCTGTAGCACAAGAAGTTTGTCACTCTCTGCTTCTGCTGCCTCTTTTATTTACTCTTTATTTATCCTTTTTCCCCTCCCCAGATGAACAGCCAGACACCTTTCCCTCCACCCAGGAAAAGGATAGCCACTCTAAGCTCACTGCTGCTTTCCTCTGTCTTTTTTCCAGCTACAGAGAGTTAGCTGGAGTGCAGCTGCCTAGCTGGAAGCTATTTCTCTTCTAACTAACACAGTACATTTCAGTAAGTAAGGAGCTGCTGAGGGATGCAGGTTTTGTTGTTGCCTGTCTCACCAGGGAGGTGTGGAGCATGCACTGTCGCGTGCTGTCTCTGAGCAGCAAAAACATCTGTGCTGTCAGCTGCAAGATAAGCAGCTATGCACACATGTGAGACACTGCCAACACAGGCTGTACATTAAGATAATGAGGTGAAGCTTAGAAGTGACTGACTGCAGCACCCAGCTTGAGAGCCTGCACCGGCCTCAGACACAAAGCAGTAGGCTCACTGAGGCACCCGAGAGGAACCGCGCTGGACACGGGCACATTTGCACACACAGTCGCACACATCCCTGCAAGTGAGGGGTTTCAGAACACTTTAAGCTCACGCGTCCAGGCTGAGGACAATATCACTAAGGTTACAAAGCAGAAACAACTGTACAGCAGCCCTTACATCTGTCAGAAGCCCCTGTGTGCAAACTCTAGGGAGGAGATAGCAGGATGGAGATCTGCTACAACTGCTGTGTCAAGCACACAAACCCAATGAACTGCAAAGGAAAACAAAGAAATACTTCCTCAAAATGTCCTTTCCAATGCTGCACAGCAAGGTTCTCTCTCAGAAAACCCTTTGGGTAGTTCAGCCTGCACCTCTAATATCCAGCCACACCAACTGAAAGATGCAGTGTTATGGGCCCCTCCATCCAGAAGTTTTTTAGACTGCCTCTGCACTGCTCACCAGACAGGTCCCAATAAACCTGCTCCCTGACAGGCTAAATCCATGTTTGCAGCTCCCCAGGAACCTCCTCTGAGGGGTGTGTGTGGTGCAGTCTGCAGGAGAAATGCAAACACGAATGCAAACTGCTTTTCCACATGTTAATCCGTCTGACTTTCATAGAAAGCTTTAGTGTGGACTGCCAGTGTGGAAATTGGGTTGTGTGCAAATTCAACACAAGCTCAAACCTCAGCTTTTGTCTGCTCACACCTCCCTCACGTTACCACCCACTGGAGGCATGGGTGCTAAACTAAGTCTCCAAATCACAAAACGTCCTCAGTTTGTCTCCTTTTCCTTCCCCAGAGACAAGAAGAGTTGGCCCTTTGGTTTCTTTTCGAATGGAACAGATCAGAGGCTGCCTGGCACAGCCCAGTACACCTTTTAGATTTCCTAAAAGGAAAGCCTCTTTACTAGAGAGGTGCCAAACACAACTGAGATTGAGTCTTCCACAGGTTTACTTCAACACAGCTAAATGGCAAGGACAGCTCTCGTGGAAAAGGGAGCACCTACTGTGTACTCCACAACAATCACAACTTCGGTTTTACCCTTGAGGAAGTGCTCTGGGGTGCCAAGAGCAAGTGGCTCTGGAGAAGCACAGTGTGTGGAGCACCTCCGGCTCATGGGCACTGCCCACTGCCAGGGGTCTTGTTTCATTCAGACACTCTGCTACCAGCTTTTGAGGGAAGCAAAGAGTGTGAAGTGGCAAATGTTGTCCTGAAAGTAAGCATGGTTGTAAAGAAGATTAACACTGAGGTATTGACAACCTTCTACCCCCAGCCCTAAACTGGACTCACAGTTTCATGTATAGGTAAAATGGATGCAGGAGGACACCCAAATACTGACTTCACCTTCACCCTTCCACCCTCCCACCCTCTGTGGCAACAGCTACAGATCCCCTGAATGCCTTTCACAGGATCTCTTGATTCCAAAGGAAGACAAGCCTGTGGAGTTCCCTTTTCTCTCCTTTCCCTTTCCCTTTCCCTTTCCCTTTCCTTTTCTCTCTCTTTACTCTTTTCTCTTTTCTTTGCTTTCTTCTTTTGTCTTTTATTTTCTTTTCAGCTCAGATGTACACAGGTCAGTCTCCAAACTCCAATTAGTTGGCTGGAATTAGAGAACACACCATGTTGGCACATTTCCTGTCAGTTAAAGTTTGGTCATTAAGCAGCAGAAGCTCTCCCACAGCAGTGTCCAGCACCAAGTGTCGGTTGGACCCTGTGCAGCAGAAGGCTCCCTGGTATTACATTAAACTGAAACGAAAGAGGTGCCACAGGCTGACCAGTAGCCACACAACAGGCAGCACAGTTCCTTCACAGGCTTGATGCCGGAAGGGCTCGGCAAACCCAACTCTTCAAGCATGGTCAAATTACATAAAAGACTGTGAAGAAAATGTCTTTTTAGGAGATTAAAACAAAGCCTTGAATTGTACTGAACAGAACTGCAGGATGCTGCTGATACCTCATGTATTTTTAATGCTCTGTGTCATGCAGTGCCTGTCTTTGGTGCAAACTGGGCCTGCTCAGAGGATTACAGGCCACCCTTGGTACCACTGCACAAGTGAACCTGTGCTTTGCCTATGAAATACTTGTAAGTGTTCCCATACAGACAAAAAGATGTGCATTACTATTCCTTTCACCTTCCACTTTGCATTCTTTCCATGTCTCAGAAACCAGACATGTGATTTTCAGAGTGGATAAGCAAGGTAATGGATTTTAAACACTGATTTGAATGGCACTACCTTAAAATAATTAGAATGCCTTCCCGGGTGGAGGCCCAAAGCCGAAAGAGGCAATTCTCCTGAAGAGATCAGTACCACAGGCCCAAGCCTTGCAGCCACTTCGCTGGAATCCTTGTGGGCAGACTGCCAGGAGGAGGCATTCTTGTCTCACCTGTACTGCTGTACTCAGTAGTTAATCATCTTTCGAAGAGCATCGTAGCATTTCCATTTGTCTGGGATGTAGAAAGGCTCAAAGACGTGAGGGAAGGGAGTGTCGTAGCCACATACTCTTGAAATGGGAGCTTCCAAATTCAAAAAGCACTCCTCCTATTAACAGAAAAACAGAAGAAATGATAGTGAGGCCATCACTTTCAGCAAACCTTCTATTTATACCACAGCATAAGTAGTCCAGACTAGAATTGCTTCCTCTTGCCCAAAGGTCCATACTAAAACAACAACTTGCACTAATGTTATTTTCATTTTCTACGTGTGCTGTACTAAATCACAGGCAGGTTATATTTAGTACATCTGCTATACATCCAGATGTGTGCTGCCAAGAAGCAAATATTGTAGGAACAAAGCAGTAAAGAGTTTCTTTCCTGTGCCACTTTTAAACATACAGAAAAATTGCATTTTCTAAGAGTGTGTATTATTTGTTGGATAGATGAATGTCATAGTCAAGCTTCTTTAGATCCTTAGATTATTAAGAGTCTGTCTCAGAAGCACTAAGCAGTTTGGGAAATTATGAATCAGAATTCAAGTGGATTTGCATATCTCTAACCTTTGAGCCTAATCCATGTCCAAAATCCCACAGCTTGTGTCCTATTGAGAGATCAGATTTGGCAATGACTGTGGGAGATTCATTACTCTGCCTAGCAGGGCACAAAATATTACCAATACATCATATCAATCTGAAAGCAGCCTGTGGAAGCAGGGGTAATGACACTAGCTTTAGTAAATAAACAGTGACGTTTCAGTTTTCCTACTCTGAAGCAGCAGAGCGATGGCATGGACCACGAAACTCTCCAAGAGGTAGACGCAGAAATGACTCTGCCAGATGAAATCGATGTTGTGCTAGTTATCAGCTACCCTTCTCTTCTTATCTTTAGCTTATGTGTTTGCTTTCCAGAGCAGATGAATGAGGAGGCAAAACCTGTCTCCTCCCGGCCTCTCCTGTACAGACTGCAACAAATGAACCATCCAGGCCAACTTGGAAGCAGAAGGGAAGGTGAAGGATTCTCTTCCAGTCCTTTTCCACCAGACACGCGAGGGAAGCTGCCAAAGAGCTGTGCTTCTCTGCAGGCAGTGCTGAGGGTTTTCTCAGGCCGAAGAACTGTGTCAGTGCATGTTGCCTTGCAGGCCATGGCAGCCTAACTGCAGCTCACTGCCTCTATACATCCCAGGACTTGGCAGCGCTGATATCACAACTCTGCTCCAGCCACCTTTAGGAGCACTGTGAAGCAGCTTATTGTTGGCAGAGATGGAAGAGGTTGTGTTTTATAAATATCTAGCAGGGCTGGGGCTGGGCTCTTCTCAGCAGTGCCCAGTGACAGGACAAGGGGCAGTACACACAAATCAGAACATAGGAGGTTTCACTCGAATTTAAGGAAAACTTCCTTACTTTGAGGATGATGGAGCACTGCAAGATGCTGCCCAGAGAGGCTGGGCAGTCACCTTCTCTGGAGACTTTCAAAACCCACCCAGACACACTCCTGTGCAACCTGCTGTAGGTGATCCTGCACCAGCAGGGAGGTTGGACTAGATGATCTCGAGAGATCCCCTCCAACCCCAACCACTCTGTAGTTCTGATTGCCTATGGTGTCATTAGATTCAACAGTGAAATAATTCACCTACGAAACATCAGAGTGTGAATAGGTCCAAGGGAAAAATAAAACAATGTAGAGGTTTCTGGAGCTCCCTCTTCAAACATTCCTTTGCTTTGCTTTATTAAAGTGAAAGATGCACAGCCCCAAGCCAGCAGTGAAACCCATGAGGGTAGCCCTCTATTTACACATTGTCGGACTGAAGCCAGGATAGCTCTGCAAAGGCTTACACTCGGATGTGTCTCATGCAGAATGTCACCTGGCAGTAGTTTATCATGGAAAAAGTATTTTTCCTAGCAAACCGATAAACTTCCTGTAACAATACACTGCACAGAATACTTGCAGTTTTTAGGGGACCATCACTGACTCACAGAATGATCTGCACTGGAAGGGACCACCAAAGATGACCTTACAGTGCACATTTTCCCTTCACTGGCCACATCTAAAGTCACAGGGAAATCCTAAGCACATGAGCTTGGCAACACTCTTCTCATCCAGAATGTAATAAAGCTGTTTTTCACTCCTGAGCAGATTCCATCTGGGTTCCAGAAGAAAAAATTTCACCATGAGAGCAATCAGAGATTGGAATCATCTCCCAAGGGAAGTAGTGGATTCCCCCACAACGGTCAGTTTAGAGACTCATCTGACAGGGTACTGGGCCAGCTCATGTTAACTGCACTGTCACCTAGAAAGCTTGGAGCAGATGATCCTTGGGAACCTTTCAGCCTGGCATTCTGTGATTCCGTGGGTTTTTGACTTGCACCAGGTTGGCAGCAGGAGAACTCACAGAATCATGCTGCCATGCACAGAACCACAATCCTGCCATTTGCTAAGTATTTGGCCCTCCAAAAAATAATAACTCACAAATCCATACATTCTGCTCATGACTCATAAGTGGTCATGGAAAACAAGCTTAAGGAAATATCTTAATAAGATGATTTAGATTTTTTTTTTCCTCATTAACATGTGAGGTGGTTTGATAGAAGATCCTTTTGACTTCATCAGCTGTGCTTTGGATACCCTACAAAGGTTTGAAGCCTTTGTAGGGTTTCACTTGTAATGATGTACTAAGTTTGGGCCCAGCTTTGTTTAAAACGTAAGTAATAAAGCTTATCAGTTCATAGAACTTTGATTTATCTCATCTCTCATTTACGTGACAATATATTAAGCTGTCCATTAAACTCAAATTAAATCAAGGTTTTTCACGAAGTTCCAGAATAGGAAACTGCTTTCTTGACAGCACTGATTGTGACCTGAGAAAACGAGATGACATTCTTCAGTAGAGAGCATTACGCCGTGAAAAGTCATTGCATTAGCAAATCTCTATCCTCATACCAAAATTAACTACACAGACTACAGACATATTTCTAACTCATCTTCCCTTTGGAGAGCTTCAAGAGCACTCAAGTCATCAAACAGCCTGCTTAACAGAATTCTTGTCCTTACTGCTTCCAGTTAGGCTGTGTGATGGTTTGGGAGTTACCCACCCCCCCACACACAGTGAAATCACCCAGACTAGACTCAGCCAGCTGGAGTTAAGGAATGTTTACAGCTTAGAACAATTCACAAGCAGACATATACACAATACACACAAATATTTACAGCTGTACACAAGTTAAAAGCAATACCGAAACACAAATCCTTCCCAAACCCAATCAGATTGCCGGAAGGCTCTTGTCCCAAACCTCCTCCTCGCTCTTTCCCTCCCTTCAGAAATAACCAGACCAATCTCCATATATCTCATGTGATAAATGTGTGGAGATCTGAGGTGAGATGTCAAAAAGACAACAAGAAGGTTAGGGGAAATAAAGGCTTAAGCTGGGTTGGAGTTAAGGCAGAGGCATCCAGACACAGACTGCCAGAGAGAAGGCACAGAACTGAGAGCTAACTGAGCAGTGCCTTATCTATATTTTGAGTAGTTGTGTTTCTCAGCAGAACAAAGAGTGACAGTAGTCACTGCTGGATCTTTTCTTTCTTCTCACAGCTAAGGATTTAATTTCTCTCAGTAGAACATTCCAATTAGCCTCCAACCAGCATGGGCTGTAGGAGAAATGAGAGTCCACCTCAGCCTAGCTGTGATGTTGCTACATCTGCTGTACAGACTGCTGCGCTAGATTCTCTTGCACCTGTGCAACCACATTCTAGAGAAGCATGACGGAGAATACTACACAACACCCACCTATTCTTAAAGACTAATTACAGGCATACGTTGGGCAAGTCTATCCCAACACGCCCTGCTGCATTTAAAAGAATGACAGAAGACAAACACTTTAAATTAGGTCGATCTACTCCATGCAGCTTGGGCACAGAAGGACTGCTACTGGCCCAAAGCCTTCCTGCACAACAAGGGAATTCAAGTCTGCAGCCTTCGCTAAGTCCCTGCACATGTCAGAGAGACTGCTTGAGCAACCTGGTCTTTCAAGGGAAGGTTTCTGGGCGTCTTTCAAGGGAAGGTTTCTGGGTGTCTTTCAATGGAAGGTTTCTGGGTGTCTTTCAAGGGAAGGTTTCTGGGTGTCTTTCAAGGGAAGAGGCGAGGAAAAGAACTTCATCGAATGGTTCCAGGAGTAAAGTAGTAGGCATGGGATTTCTGAGTCAGTGTGAAATGTCTGAAACACAGCCCTGGAAATCAGTATGATAAAATGATGCTTCTTTAGCAGAACACCCACTGAATTCCAAAAGTCAACTGGACAAAAAAAATAGAAAAGTTCAAGTTTTCAAAGATTCAGACAAAACATGAAACTCTTGTTTCTGCTTTCTAACTGCAGAGGTCAAATTCTACTCCCAGTTACTGCACGTGACCTTTGCCAATCACCTTAAATTGTCTGGATTACACTCAAAGCCTCCTGGAAAAGACATTATTACATTCTATAGGGGCATTTAGTGAGTTGCATTACTTTAAGTCAACACTTTATGTGTGAAATATGTTTAGGAAGGCTTTTTGAAGTAACTTAAAAACACAAGCTTCCCTGAAGATGTGTTCCTGGTAGCCACTGCAATCAGGCAAACGTCTCACCCACACCACTCTTCTGCCTTCATTTTTAGCACAGACGCTGAAACTAAGGACTTGGTAGGTGTTGCATGATCATGTTAGAATTGCATCCCCTGTTCCTGGACACACCTCGCTTCTTCTCCAGAGCCCAATTCTAGTATGCTAAGATGCACAACTTTACCCCAGTTTGTTTTAGCTTTAAGTGTACCTTTCACTTCTTTGAGAACTCTGAGGTACAACTGAGAGTTGCAGGCATTTTGTACAGTGATACAGCTGTACAAAAAAGGTGACAGGACAACAAATCCACTAGCGGATGCTGCTGAAAGAGAAAACCTCGTTGCTCATCCTTCTGCAACACACGGAAAATAAAGCAAGCTGGGCTGCAGTTGAGGGGAAGTGTTTTTAGGCATCTAGCCAAGAAGAAAATAGTTAAAAGAGTTTATTGCTTCAGATCTTCCTTCCTCTGCAAGGAATCTCTACCGTTCCACATCCTCAGCAAACAACCCTCCAGACACAAAGGCTTTGCAAGTACTGGTACGGGAGAGCAGCTAACATGAGGCTAGCGAGACAGAGCGCTCCGAACCGAGACCCTTCCTCCTGAGCATCCTGTTCTAGTCAAACCCTAGGTACTTCCGTATCTTTTGGATCAATTTCATCTTTCCCCTGTGACTCACACGAATTGAAAACATAAAACATAGTGAAAAGGGCATATATATTTTCACTTGTGAATTCTGCTGCTCTGTCAAATACTCCCTGAGGTGAGAAAACCTCCCTTTAAAATGAAGTATTTCTGCAACATTCAACACGCTGAGGACCCTCCCTGGCCAGTATCCTTTTGCAATACACCAGGTGATCCAGAGTACTAAGTGCTACAAGAACATCAAGCAACTGCTGAGCTGCTAGCTGAGGACACTGACTTTTCCAACTCCTTTTTTCAGTACAGGAGTCTATTTTCTATAGACTGACAAACAAAAAATTAGAGTTAAGCATGACATGAATAAGCAGAGTTTGATGGACATTTTAGTGCTTCTTTTGGTGTTACAGTAATACAACAACAAGCAGACTAAACACCAGGTTAAAGCCCATTCCACAAGTCGAGACGTAGTATTTTCCATACAAGCACATTTCTCTTCATGCCCACCTTACCTACAGCAGTTACACTGGAAACTCAGTGACTAGTTGCAAAGGCTTAGTTCAGCTGTCTCTGTCAACCATAAATCTGAGTTTTGCCTTCTCATCTATAGAACACAAAACTGAAAACCAGCCCACACATACAGTAACTTTTCAGGGGGCAAATGTGTATTAGGTTAGGGTTTCACCTTCTGCTCTGCTGTTTTTCTTCTGATTTACAGACGCTGTCAAATGAATGTGAGAGAGAACTGATTCCGTATCAGTAGCTGTGGATGAGTGCTACATTTAGATTGTCTGCTACTTCAAGGTTCTAAGTGTTCAACTGTAATTTACCTACTACTGCAGGAATTAATTGTATTTATTTATATTACATCATAGGTACTTATTTATGAGTTAGGGGTGTGTGGGTGTTTTTTGGGGGTGGCTGTTTGGTTTTTGATGGTGGTTTTGGTTTTTTGGGGTGGCTTTTTCTTGTTTTGAAAGAGAGGGAACATTTTTTTCCCCAATAACTTGGCCATTTTTGTCTTAAAACACTTCAATAAATCTCTTCCTGACAGTAACAATAATGACTTTTTTCCCCCATAAAACTCTGCAACAACATGTTGTAAACCTTTAACTTCTAACAAAGAATTTTCTCCTTTTTCAGATCATCCTAAAACAATCCTTTTATCACTTAGCACAGCTTGGAGTAATGAATTTTGTTTGTTACCAATTTTATTAATTTATATAATTAATGTTTTATCGGATAGGGAGAATCACCAAGTTAAGAATATATCAGCAATTAAGGAAAAAAAGCCCAAACAAATGAAAGCCAAGAAACACTCAGAGGGAAAAAAATCTGTGTAGCTCATTGGCTTCTTACCATTAGAAAGCAATGAAGGGTAATTTTTTTCTGTACAGAACTGAATTACATAAAGCAATATTCATAACATTAAATGCACTGCAGAAAATAATACTGTAAGAGAAAATGAACTACTTCCAAACAATTCCCATCCCTCTGAAATCCATCATGCTGAAGAATTTACTTCAGCTATCTTTAATCACCAGCAGTACATTTTTCAGCTGTGAGGAGATTTCTGATGGCAGCACTCTTAGAATTCAAATAGGTACAACACAGCACAACGTTTTAGGAGCAACAGTTGTCCTTGTTTTAATACTTGGACACATTAATATTTAAAGCTTTTTGTGTTATCTCTGAGGTGCTGTGTTATACTAATTTTGAATTAAAGAGGAAGACTGATACACCAGATTGCTGCTCTAGTATCTTTGCTAGAAGAGACACAGAGTGCAGGGGTGCTGGAAAGGTTTTCTTTGTCAAAAGAAATACCCAGGCTTGGGTGGGGAGAATGGGGACAGTTAATATGAATTCCTTCCATACAACATACACTCACGGTCAGAAAACATATTTCTACTTGATATTATAGATGGAAAAGGTTTCCAGTAAGTGTTCAATGAATCTGGGGAGGGGAAGAAGAAAAAAAAAAGTTTCAATTGCAAGCAATGCAAAAGGAAAATGATGCAAGTGGAACTAACTCAGCCTTGTAACACAAACATTCTTCATACTAAAGCCAGTCTCTTAACCTGCTCTCCTCAGGCAGGACAAACTCGGCTGTGCAGTTCCACCAGAACTTAGGTCGCTGTGGCAGCCGTGGGGTGGGTGCTGCAGTCCCACCAGAAGAAGCTAGGTCATTGTGGCATCTATGGGGTGGGTGCTGCAGTCCCACCAGAAGAAGCCAGGTCGCTGTGGCAGCCGTGGGGTGGGTGCTGCAGTCCCAGCAGAAGGTAGGTGGCTGTGGCAGCCATGGGGTGCAGACACAGCGCCAGGCTTGCGGCCAGTGCTGCAGACAGGGGTTCTCTTGGCGGTGCTGCGGGAGTGAGGAATTCCCCAGCTGACTGAAATGCTAAATGAACGTTTCGGGGAAAACCCGACAGGACCATATGCAATTCTTTTCCATATTTTTCTTGGATGCTCTGTTAACTCTCACTGCAGATATATGTATCTGCATGCTTTGCTCCTGGCACATCGTTAGCTGATGAAAGTAATGACACAGAAAGGATGGTTTAATTCAAGTTGCTGGAGAAACATTTATGTTGCACATTTTTCCAGACCACTTGCAATTCCTTTATATTAAAAAATAACCAGTTTGCTCTGTTAAGTTCATTACTTCCATTTGACAGAAAGGAATGCGCATAATTAGACAAGTAAAGCAAATGAAGACAACGTTGCCTTCATTGTCACTTGCATCTCTGGGAGCTGTCAATGCTCAGAGAGAATGTGACCAAAAATTCAGGACAGAGTTGGTGTTGTGAGCTGGATTTGATTCTAAAAATCCAAATGCATTCTTTCCAGGGTGCTGTACCTTTGGTACTTCACTTTGGCTGCCACAGACTGCTTTACAGGAATCACTGCTTACGAAATACTTGCAGTGAATTTAAAGGGTTTGGCAGTTTCCAAAGGAGAGAGCTGAAACTAACTTTTTCAGCTTCAATAGGTTGTGGCTGCCAGGAGACCCCGAGAGACAGGTTTGTCCATCTTAGATTTTACAGAGAGTCTTTCATTTACAAAAGACAGCCCCATCAAGCCTTGAAGACTTTTATATGGAGTGAAGAATATTTAATTTCTTACTTATCTAATATCACTTTTAGGCTTTAGAGCTGCATTGCTTGAGACAAGAGCAGCTCTCTCACTAAGGGCTGTCTGTTGCAGCTGTTATTCATGGGTGGGTTTGCAAACTGCCTTTGAACTTCGTTTTGGCCAGTCTCACAAATGAGCAGAAGAATATTCAACAACACAAGACCAATACAGTTTGTGAAATTCTCTTTATCAGGTTTAAAGCACAGCCACTGCAACAGACATTGGTGGCAACAGCACTGCTGCTGACGGAAGCAGAGCCTTGGTCAGCAGCTTAGCTGTCTTGGTAGAGCTGCACCAAAAAGCAGCACCTCATTCTCAAGGTGAAACCCAGAAACCAAACACCCTTCTGCTTATTTCAAACAGTTTACACTTCTCACAAGAGAAGGCAAAGAAATAAAAAGCAGGTTTTATTTCTTCCCATCCTATGGTTTATGAAAAAAGGTTAAGAGTTCCACGAAAACGTGACCCCGTTTAAATCCAACCTGACGGAGGCCAGCACTGGAAATGAACTGCATGCAGTTCAGAATGCCATACGGATGGGAACTGAGTTCTTCCCAGGAGCTTTGTCCTCTGCATTGTTTAGGACACGAGGTACACCTGCCAGCATGACTCCTCCACAAGATGAACGGCACAGGACGGACGCACTAGAGAGGATGTAACAGGACTCCCAGACTGCTAGGATACCCTACTGCCTTAACTGAGCCATAGCAATGGCCTTTGACAACGAGGGGGGTGGGTGTAACCTGCCCCCCCTGCTTAAGAAATCACCCAGAGCAGGCTCAGCCAGCTGGAAATTAAACAATAAAATTTATATTTACATCTCAGCACAATATACAAGCAGGTATTTGCAAGATATACAGTTGTGTGCAGAAATAGACAAGTTAAAGGTGATACAGAAACACCCTCACCCTTTCCAGAAATAGTGCCCCCAGTAGGCTCCCGATCCAAACCTCCTTCCCCCTCCCTCTTTCCCTCCCTTCAGAAACAACCAGATGAACCCACGTATCTCTCATGTGATAAAGCTGGAGAGCTGAGGTGAGTTGTCAAAAACACGACGAGGAAGTTAGAGAGAAAAGGGTCAGGTGGGTTAGAGTTAAGGCAGAGGCAGCCACCGAGAGCAGACTGCCAGAAAGAAGGCACAGCCAGAAGCAAGAGCTGAGAAGTATGTGAGCAGTGTCTCATCTCTATTTTGACTAGTTGGGTTTCTCAGCAGAAGAATGGGTGATACAGGGTACTTGCTGCTCTATTCTTTCTTCTCACAGCTAAGGATTTAATTTCTTTCATTAAAATATTTCAGTTAGCCTCAAAGCAGCACAATCATTTTTCACCACAATTTCCTAACTTACTCTTCACACAACAGGGCTGCGCTGCTGTGTGGCTAGAAAGAACAATGCCAACAAACTAAACAAGTGGACAAGCAACTAAAATAATTTCAAATAACCCAAGGTCTCTAAAACATTACTAAAAATGATACCTTGTTCATCTTTCCAGCCACAAAATGTTATTAACTCAGCACTGTTACAAAAAACTGAGGAACTTTCATTCTCCAGGGTTTAATGCAGCATCTAAAGGGTCCTCACACCTTGTCTTAATTCAAAAGCTGCTCTACACAGGAAGATCAGAGGCCACAACGTTTTAATTTACCTCTAGACCAAAATGCACAGGTCAGCATTATTGACCTGATTCTGAAGTGTCAATGACCTGCACATATTAAAACAAACACATGGGTCCTGTGAAATCCTCATCGAGATTTAAGAACAAAATTAGAGGTAAAGGTTATTTGTGTATTCTAAGAGTCTTGCTGAAATTTTCATTGGATTAAGACCAAGTATTTGGTCTATGTTTTAGAACTGACTGTTTAAATAAATTTCATGCCTAAAATGATTCTGTGAGCTTTATTTTTACACTAAGTCAAATGAAATTTTAATCCTACCTCCACTAATGAACTTTCTGAGTTACAGCTAAAGCTGTAAAGCTTTTACATAACCTAATCTATCCCTTCCACTGATGTTATCAACTGTAAAGGGAATTTCTTAAGGAAGAAACAAAGCAGTAAGTACTCACACAGCTACCTTAGCTACAGTGAAGCACCTGGCATGTTTCTTCTTAAGCACACATGGCCAGCACCCAAAACACAGCTGCCACAAATGAAATACAAAAATAAGCTACTGGTAATGCTAGGCAGAGGGAACTGCCACCTGGGTCAAGCAGAGATTCTCCTTCCCTCTGCTGGACTGCTAAATAGCACGAATGAAAATGCTTCCCCCTCGTAAGCATGCTAAGACTTGCTTCCTCGGTTCATTCCAGAAGTGGAATTATTGCTGAGAGTGATCTACCGACACAAGATGCATTCTGCAGGGCTGGCCATCACTAGTAGACAGCACTCAGTCTCACAGCTGTAAACCACAACTACAGGACAGGTTACTTTACTGAGTCTGATTCTGTGAAGCTGAAGAGCAAACAGCAATCCTCATCTCCCTCCCCTGCAAAAAGCCTTTTATAGCTCTTAAGTAGGCATGTGTAAGAATTAGATCCACCTCTTGTCATCTGAGCCTGTCAATACTTCACATGTTTTTTTAAGCACACCCTGCTTTTGGTTTCACATTGTAGCATATCCCGAGTCACTGGCAGTCACAGAGACTCTGATCCACGGCATGCAAAAGGCAGCACGGAGAAACCAAAAAGCAGAATGCTCCAGACAGCTGAGCTTTTCCTTAGGCTTCTTTAGGCTTCTTTCCTTTGCTCATGAGCACTGTTTGAGTCTGATTTCCCATCACATGGAGTCACTACTGATGGCAGAAGTCAGGGATTTCCAAGCTTAATGATCCTGTGGTTCTGTTGGTGGTACACAGTTGAAGAGCAGGTACCTGGCAAACTACCTCTTTTGCCCCACAAATAAGCTCCAAGCTTATTTAAAAGGGAAAAATTATTAGTTTCCAGCTATATAAACTTGTACTCCACCTGATCAGACTACTCTTTCTGCTTTTGACACCTCCAGCATCATCCAGATTCATTACAGAATTTTAATATTCTTTATAGTATTAATAATAAAGATTTAGCAAGACTTACAAATCACTACTAGCAGCCTCTTACAACTTGGCATGATTTTTGAGGGTCAAACATTCTAGAGCCTCCTGGTTCCATACCTTGCAGTTCTACTACTGCCAAGACTTTGCAGTTTCAGGATCTGCTCTGCCAGGCTCAGCTGGCACAGCATATGCTTCCTATGTGAAGCCCAGCAAATCCAGTGACAAATGAAGTGGCAGAAAACATCAGAACACAACTCCTGAAGAAAACTAGCACTTTATGCTTCTAGCAGGGAACGGGGAGCTGGGAAGATGGAAAGCTGGTGTTGAGGAAAGAACACCACCTGGTACAGGAGTTGGTACAGGGCTTCTCTCGCTCTGCCCAGGGACTACATTAATCCTGGATTTTTCAAGTGCCAGTTGTACAAATCCAGCCAAGCAGTTCTGCTAACAACTGTAAGTAAGAGTTCAGGAGACACTGCAGGCATGGATTTATGTCACTGAAGATCAAAAAATCATAGAATCACAGAATGCATCAGGTTGGAAGGCATCCTTGAAGCTCATCTTGTCCAATCCACCTGCAGTGAACTACATCAGACTGCGCAGGGCACACCAAGCCTGACCTTGAGTGTCTCCAGGGATGGGCCCTTCACCACATCTCTGGGCTCTCTGTTTCAGTATTTCACTACCTTCTCCATAATACCCAACCTAAACTCTACCTTGTCCTAGTTTAAAACCATTGCCCCCAGATCCAGCTTTTGGTACTTCACGCTGTACTCTGCCATGATCGAGACTACAAACATGCTCTCAAATGTCTTCTTTTGTGGTTGAGCCAAAATCAAGCAAAAAAGAAAGAGAACTGAAGCTCAGATGTAAGGCATTATTGTCACAGTTTCTCTCTGCTAAGGACTCAGAGACACTCCAGAATTATGGGGTTGTTGGCTGCATAGTTTCCTACCCTTCGTAAGATCAATATCATTTTGCACACTCCACAGAAAACCAGAGGTTTGAGCAGTGCTCTTTGAACAGTGTATAATTTTTCAAGATTTTTCTACTTATTTTACTGGTCACCACAAATTATATAGAGAAATAAAAGCTTTGCTTTTAGCAGTTAGTAAACTACTTCAGCCTAGAAGACCCTCAGACCAAAGCATGCAGTGCCTGACGTTTACAGTAACATTGTGACCAAAAGGACTGAAAGTCAAGTTGCTGCTTTCCAGCTCTCTTACCACGCACAAGTTTCCAACTAGCCAAGCATGCTTTAAAGTTGTTTCTCCCAGTGAGTACTGTTTGCACCTTGAAAGAGCTGTTGTCAAGAGCACTTCCTCATTTCTTCTCCCAAAACTGGGAATATGAAACATGTCTCTGAATTTCTCAGTTCTAACCAGTGTTCACTCCTCTCTCTGCTGTTTACATGTCATGTTAAGTTGGTTAGTAGGAGAAAAGCTCAAAACTTCACTTTTTATGCGAGTACAAGTACCCAAATCTAATTTGAGTGGTTGTTCACTCTGGTCACCCCCGTTCAGATTTTTCCTTTCCTCCCTGTGGTGGAGGGACAGTTGAGTCAGAGAAATAGCATGAGTGAAGGGCTTCCTGAAAGCTAACCTTATCCTCATACTTCCACAGTTAGTTTAAAGCCTGTATTAAAGTGGTAGGCAATGTAAAAAATAAACTCTTAAGCTGTGCTCAGGTTTACTCTAAAGATGAGTGCTCTAAAGATGCTTTCTTCCACCCAAAAGGTGACAATCCTAGTAATTTCTGATCCACAAACACAAGCCTCAGGTGCAAACAGAAGAATAAAACAGATCAGTAAAACAGAAAGTCCTGAATTCTGTAAACCTAAGTCCAAGAAGGCTTCAGGGACCTTAGGGAAGTATTACACAGCCTCCCCATCTCCAGAGCATCTGGTACGTCTGAGATGCGTCTGCATTCCAGGCTGCACAGTGACTGCGAGTACTGCTTCACTGCCCTCAAAGCATCACTCATTTTAGCAGCACTGTCCCTGTCTCACACCTGATTGTGCTCAAATTCCACCACCTAAATGCTCTACAGCCCAAACCTGACAGGGAGTTGTGCTCTAGGTAAGGCTAGCGAATGGCACCACATTAACACCAGAAAGCAGATCACAGACACCTTTGCCCAAGGTTGCTCGGTGGTGGCCAGGCCAGGGAGAATGTGACATCTGCAACACAATCCCCAGGTATGGCAGCTGCTCTGCAACAAACAAAGGCAAGACCACCACCCTGTTCACTACAGAAGGTTCTCCTGTGAATACAGCATCACTCCCAAACAGCTAGAGAGGGGTAAAATTGGAAGGAGGAACATGCTTACTGTGCCACCCCAAAAGCCACAGTGACACTGAACAGCACAAAGATGACACTTCTTCCCCAAGGCCAGAGTCCTCACCTCAGGGATGGCAGCTCCTGAATTCCTGTTCCTCTTCACACATACATCTTATCCAATGGGTGGGAATGCAAAGCAGAGAAACAGCTCAAGGAAGAAACTCAAACTTTCCATCAAGAAGGTAAATTTGCCAGAAACTCCACTTGGAAAGACAGACCCAGTCCCTGACAAACCACCTGGTACAACTGCTTTGACACTAGCATTTTCTGACAGAACAATGTTTTGTCCAAAGATCTAGGGCCAGTCCTAAAGCAGAGGCACTTCATGGGTTTCTGCACATCTTTTACAGCTCATCTTAAAGAAAAGCACACAAACTGTGTTAGGCTGAGGGACAGATAGGTCATGTTTCTACTCAGCTACCACATAAATGAAATGAGATGCTTCTCTTGAGTAACACCAGTCAAAGCTAGCCACCCAAGGGGCCTTCCAGGATTTAATTACCAAACCTTGGGCTTGCAGATAACTTCTTTTCTGTGACAACGCTGAACAGTGTAAGTAGCAGCAGCCAATCTTAAAATACTTTAGGATTCCTCCGTCTCAGCTGTCCAACAAAAGCACGGCGCCTCCCCGTTATCCTGCGGGATTTAAGGAGCGGGTTTTTCTGCTGGGGTTTGGGTTTGCTCCCCCTTAACTTTCTGCAGGAACACCACGTGAGTTGTCTTTGGACTCACAAACCCAAAAGCTGTTTCTTGTGTGCTTTTTTGATTCCACCATCCCCACCGTTCCTGCCTGGCTGCTGGAATATCTTCGGTCTGAGGCTTCACGATTCGAGGCAGCTCTGTTAGAAGAGCCGAACGCTAAAGCAATCCACTTACACATCTGTTTATGCTGCGCCAAAGCTTTTGTACACTGAGATCAGGTTATAAAGCACATGGAACCAGATCTGTGTTTCGGCTTCAGCTAACAGACCATTCACATTCAGCAAATTGCTTCAAAATCAGATGGCTGCACTTCAATTTTACAGTCTGTGGATATTTATAATTATATTATACCCTGACCTATTTTTTCACTGAATTAATTACTTTACTTGGCAGAAGGTACAAATGTAATTTCCATTCTATCATTCAAAACTATGTTTGACTGTAAAACCTAGGAACAGCTGCAGAAAGAGAAAATTTTACTTTAGTTGTAAAAAGAAATTTAAAAATCAGAAATGAAAAGTTAGAGAGTCACAGATGTCAAATCATAATGGATGTGATCATTTTTACACATGGAAAACCGAGGTTTCGGGTTGACAATGCTCCCATCAGCGGGAGTTTTAATTTAACCTGGTTTATTTAACCTGGTTAATACTGGTTTTGTGAACAGTTAACCCATGATATGTTCACTTCTGCAATCTTCAGAATCAAATTTAATAATCTGCTAAAAGCAGATCAGTTTGGTGTAACAAGGATCTATTTTAAATGATCTGCCTGTATTTAAGCTCTGTTGCATTCCGTAACCTGCTGTACAGTCTCCTGCTCTGAAGCAGGCATAGCAATGGCTTGCAGATCTCAAAACTGCAGTGCTACTACAAACCAGAGCGCACGGAAGCAATGAGCTCGACTTGCAATCATTTTATGCTGTGTTTATAGAAAACAAAGCTTTAAACAACACTTACTTGAAATGCTGATACTTTGCAAATGTGCTTGCCGAACACATAAAGAGAACTGGAGATAACTTCTTATCTCCTAGAGCTGAACTATGCAGAGAAATATGCTGAGGTAGTAACAAACCCAAATGTGCTCTCTGGAGTAGGTATCAGAACTGTTAACTAATATTTGTACAGAAAGACATCTCAATTATTTCGTTCTTACTTTCACTGAGCACCTTTCTGAATTCTTCCTACTATGCCAACAAAGATTTGGCTCAGAATTGTCAGCAAAATGTTGCTTAAATGTTACCAGCCCCGGTTCTGTGAGCTGTCAAATGCTTTCCACCTTTACTTACAGCCCTCACACCTCAGCGAGAGACGACAGCAATAAACAACACGGAAGGGTCGGGGCTGCATTTCCTTCGCGTCAGGGGAACCGTATCAAAGGCATTAATGCACAAAAGTTATTCTATTCATTGAGCCTATCACAGTCCACTAAACTGTGCATTTAAAGCAAGAAGTCTTTCATTCGTCAGATAACTTTCTGGTTGTGTTTTGTGTGCTCTGGCAGGACTCCAGCTCACCCCCACGGCTATTTCGGCCGCGTAGCAGACAGGCATCCACGCTGCCGACCACTTGCACTTGTGCGGGGGCGCCTGCTCAGGCTTTCCCCACCTTGTCCCTGCCTCGACTGGCGCGCAGCAGCCAGCCCGGCGCTGCTCGGCAAGCCAGCCCCGAGAGAAGCCCTGCACCAGCCTGCTGCACTACACCGGTCTGTGCCCGCTCTTCCAGGCTGACCGACTTCAGAACTCCGGCGGCAAACACCTGTGGCCTCTCCAGGCAAGGGACTTCCCGCCCCACCGCTCCCGCCCCACTCAGCATCACCGCACCGCAGTTTGGCAGGTTAAAACACCTAAAAGCAGTTTTGGTCACTCAGAAGTCACTGCATAAATTTGTGCTACTCTGTTCCCCAGAGGGAGCAGCAGCGACTGCACCTGAGCATTACCTGAAATAATTTCAGGACACATTTTGGACAGTGAAATATTTAATTTAAAACTGTTTTGTCGACCTTTAGAGTGGGCAGCTTCGACCTCAGCTGTCTACTTCAGAGCTAGCACCTGCGCTGAGTGCCTGCGACCTTCCTGCTCTAGGGGAGAAGCCAGGCCACTCCCCAGGGCCAGAGGAGTCTCAGGGAGCACTGCATGACCCAGGACTTTGCTTTGTGACTGCAGAGGAGTTTACCGCAGCAAAATTTCTTTGCGTCCACCTTGAATGCAGCCCAGGAAATTGTCCAGTCATGTTGCAATCCAGTAAAAACATTAAGTTCCAATTTTACAACAAATTATTGACATCATATTTAAGTTACTCAAGCCATAAAGAACACAGAAGTACTGGCAGGCTGCACACAACTACCACAAGCCCTGGTCAGCCTAGCAGTTGCTCGCTGAGTGAAGTGATAGCTTTATTTCTCATACAGCACATTAAATCAATGCATGCTGGCAGAAGTCACCATAGACTAGGTCTTAAATCAAGAGAGCCACTGAAGAGCAGCTGAAAACTGTCCAGCTTCATCTTATGGCATAGCTGAAACAAGATCAAAGAAGGCAAGATGAAATAAGTGACTCTGTCCTGGCTTTAAAGCATAAAGACAGAGTCCTCTTCTATTTTTAATTCCCATTTGGGGGTATTTTTACATATATAATCTTCTCAGTCCACACAGTGACCAAAGTTAGTAAGTTAAGAGAGGAGCCACCTTTACACCATAGCTTCAACCACATTTATTTATTTTGATGTGTTTTGTATGCTGGTCCTCCAGAATTCAAGTTGTGTCCCATCCTTTTCTCCTTATGGCCTTTCCAAAGATTTCTTGTGCTCCCCTGAACTTGGTTCCTCTTTGGGATTCCATTCTCAACTCCAACCCTATTTCTTTCTAGTAACATTAGTGAGAGAATTAGAGCAATTGCTTTGAGCAGAAATTCAGATTTCCAAGTCACTGTTTCAAGCTATCTGATAGCTCAGTCGCCGGGCAGATGTACTAGACCAGTCAAGCTCACCACTGCAAGGTGCTCTCACAAAACAAGGAGCTGTAAGCACAGGAAATTAAAGTTTCTAGATACTTAGGAAACTGTATCTTAATAGATCATATACAGAGCAACTTTAATGAAAATGCTACTCTAGATTAAATGCTAATTTTGATTAGGTTTTGGACCCATAAATACCTATTCACACACTCATACATGAGAGCTTTCCCTCACTAAGTGCAAGTCCTTACTTTATAGCAATCTAGAGATACATAGATATACTCAAAGGTATGTATGTGTAAAGGGTAGCTGCTGCTGCTTCTAGTTAATTTACATTCCACAACTCACATCATACTACTAGTAGATATTGCCCTCAGTGCAAAATTCTCCATCATCTCTACATTTAAAGCTAATCTCCACAGCTGGCCTTCAGGCATGCTAATCTCAATCCTAAAGAGATGCTTTACCTTACTGGAAATATTCATAGCATCACAGAATGTTGGGGGCTGGAAGGACCTCTAGAAATTATCAAGTCCAACCCCCTGCCAGAGCAGGATCACTTAGGGCAGGTCACACTGGAAAGCATGCAGGAGGGCTTGGGAAGTCTCCAGAGGAGTCTGGGCAGCCTGCTCCAGTGCTCCATCACCCTCCATCTTGACACCCGCCCCTCAGATATTTATGGACATGGATCAGGTCCCCTCAGTTTCTCCTCTCCAGACTAAAGTCTCAGGGCTCTCCATCTTTCCTCACAGGAGAAATGGTCAAGTCCCACAGTCATCCTCATTATTAAACATACTGAGAGAACCCAAAGCACTCAAGTGTCTTCTGAAACACTGCAGTGATCCTGTGATGTGGCAACAAGTCTGACATCTGCTCAGGAGATAAACTGTTTGGCTCTGAATTGACAAACCTGTGTGTCTCTACGTGCCAACTGCAAATCGTTTATCGTGACCATGTCTCATTTCAACAACAAAAGCTCTGAAAACAGATGTGCTGTCTTCTGAACGTTTCTGAGTTGGCTGCAGAGATGCCATTGGCACATCTTACTTAAAACTCGAGGCTTGCAGCATGTCACTCCTACCAGACACAGAACTCACCGGTCATCCTTGGTAAACAATGTGGTGTGTTCTCTGTGGTTTTTGTTTAGTGCAGCTGTCTGTTACATCCCCCCTCTAAAGGTAGAACTCCCTTACCTCAGCTTAAAACATACTCTATAAAAATTAGTTTCACCTGCTAAAAAAATATTTGAAGAGCAAATCTGACCTTAGTCTATAGAAACTGAGTATCCACAACAACAAATTTAAATTCCCAGCTAATCTTCAGCACATTTGCCTTTGGAAAACATTCACATCCAAGCACAGACTCGTGCAGAGGTGAAGAGGAAATACAAATGTAAGCAATTCAGCAATGGCTTTGACCACTATTAAATGACTTTATATCCACTTCAAGTAAAACAAAAGAAGCAAGTCCACCAATCTCATCAGCAGCTTATCAGCTGAACTACAGCGATCCCGCGGTGCTAGCATCCGTAAGCAGAGCTAGCAACAGCTGGGAGCTTACAGAATTTATTTTCAGCTGTTGACATTTTTAGTGATTATATCCCTGCTGAGTGCAGGCAAATTGTATGAGCAGTGGGGCTTAGTTCCACCATAGTTCAACAGTGCCAGCAGTGCCACTCCTTAGGGGATGTATCCTGTAACTCTAAGTCGCAGCACCTCTGTGACTTCCAGAAAACCTTTCTACTGCCCTCTGCAAAATCCCTTATAGAGTGAGTGTGCTTGCTTACTCTGCACTTCACCTTAAAACAGAGACAGGTCTGCTTGCAACTGCAGAATGCTTCTCTAATTATTTTATATAGCCTGAGTTAAAACCAAATCAGATCTAGAGGAGCTCTCCTCTCGCTCTACTCTGCCTTGATGACACCACACCTGGAATACTGTGCCTGCTGCCTTATCACTGCCTGGTAAGCGCCACTGCTGCTGAGTTAACAGGAGCAGGCCCCACTTGTCTGCACACAATCAGCCTACTAGCCAGCATGAGACTGTGCTCGGACTGCATGGCATCATACTCCTTCTGCACCTGAGGTCCTGCCAACAGTCCCTGGACATGGTGTCCAGGAGAAGCCAGGAGACAAGGGCAGAGATTGCATCCTTTGCCCGGAGAACAAGGTCAGAGACTGTCATTTCTCCAGAAGCCAGGAAGATTCTCCTTTCCCCTGAAGCCAGGAGGATTCCAGCCTCAAAGTCCATGGGCAAAGAGTCCCCTGAAGTTTGGACACTGGCACAGGCTGTGACGTAGCCCCAGAAGGTGATTGATAATTAATCAGATTTGTAAGTGAATGCTTTAATGCCTCTGTAATTTCTGTTGCCTCCTGCCATACAGCAGAAAGAACTTTCAGCCCACTCTGCTGGGCAAGCAGCATATTGACCCCAAGCAGTATTTGCCATGGGGAAAAATCCTCTCTCTGTTTATAGTTTGAACTGTTCGATAATTATTAATAAGTTATGGTTTGGTATTAATCCTAGAATGTCTTCATGACTGTGTAGATCCTTTTAATATTAAATTCAGTGGTTGGGGGTGGCAGAGTTCAGAATATTGCAGTTAATAAATACCTATTTTTATAGGATATTATCTCGCACCAATCAGTTTCTCCCCTCCACCACAGTCAGTATAGGTGGCAGAGTACCCCTCCGCGACAACAACTTAGCCCAGATAGGAGATGAACACCCAGGCTGCGACTGTGCTTTTCATGCCAAGTTTTCCCAGACAAACACATCAGGAGCTTCCAAAATTTCCAGAATGAAGTTCAGTTTTATCAGAACCAGATAGAAATAAACAAAATAGGGATCTAGGAGAAAACAGTGTCCAAATTTTCTTCAGAAAACTGTTCTGTTTATTGCCTTTCTGAGGCCACTTCAGCTGTTGAGAAGGAATGCAACTCAAAAAACCTTAAGAGAAATCTGGGGCTGAAGACCACACATCCCTTCAGGATAAAAAGCCAACCAGACTTCCAGAATAAAGACCTTCCTTCTCTCACAACCAATACAATACTCACTCAGTTCACCTTGTCCAAATGTCTCAAAGTGTCACTGCTTGGACTTTAAAGATAATCATGTCAGGAAAGGGTTAAAGCAACCCCAAAGCGTCCTGCGCGACAATGACTGGACTTGGCAGGCCAGAGGAGAGGCAGCCTGGGCAGCCAGAGCTGCAAACACAACATGGAGCAGAAGCTCTCAGGTGTCCCAGGGGCACTGCAGCATTTCACACTGACACAGGAACTGCTAGGCACCAGGGGTTTTGCAAACTGCTACCATTCTTTTCCTTTCCATTAGAACCTTGTAAATTAACTAAGAAAGTTTGTTGTGCAAGAACAGAGTAGTCAAGGCACTTCTGCCAATCCAGCCAATTCAGGCTGCTCAGTACCGCACAATCGAGCCCCAGCAAGATGTTTAGCCTAAGCCAGCTGGCTGATGCAGGGTTGATTTTGCCTAGAGGGATTCTCTGGTACCAGAGAAAGATTTATAAAAGCTGGTTTCTTCCTCAAATCCATGAGGATTGCAGGAACAGGACACAGTGGGGACATGATTTGCAAAGCAACACAATTAATTCACATTTTTAGGCAGGGCAGGAAGAAGAATGTACAGAAATGTGATTCTGGAACTGCAAGCCAGTCAGGTTCCTAGAAAGGAGCAAGTCAGCCTCAACGCTGAGCCCAGGAACCACAAGTATTCTGGGAATGGCTGACATGAATTGAACAAGGGCAAATCTTGCCTCATCAACCTCACTGCTTCCTAAGACAAGGTGCCACAGCTAATCACCAAGAGAAGAACAAGAGAGATGCTTTAGCAAGACTTCAGCAAGGCTATAAATAGCCTCCTGTAGTCTCCCTTTAGCCAAGCTGGCAAAACACAGGCTGGAAAAGTAAGCATGGGTGGAAAAATGTCTGGATCAGTCAGGCTAAAAGGGTAGTGATCAGCAGGACAAAACCCAACTGGAAGATGGTAATAGACCTGTTCCCCAGTACTCAATATTCATCAACATCTTCATTAACAGTCTTGATGATGGGATGGAGCACACTTGGGCAAGGTTGAACGTGCCACCATGGCATCATCACTGGGGAGAAAGGACTGGCAAGTGGCAAGCTGGAAGACAGAGCAGCTGTTGAGTGGCACAGCCAGAGAAACAGACTGACAGGTACCTCACAAAGACAGTTCCTTCGCCCGGGCTCCAAGCGCCTTACACAACAAAAGAAGCAGAAAGCAAAGGCCTGTTTGGGAAGCAGCTCTGTGGCAAGGAAAGGAAGCTGGGCATCCTGCTGGGCAGAGAGCTGCATGCAAGGCAGCAGCAAGCACCTCCAGCAAAGGTAGCAAGTGCAGAACTGGGCAGCCTTAGCGAGTCCAAGAGCAGCCTAGCTTCAAAGGCTTTGCTCGCAATGTCTTTGTTTTGTAAATCACCTTCCTTACACCACTCAGATATCACCCCCATGGGTTAACGCTGCAACTGGGAGTAGTTCTAGGTAACAGCTTTTCCCTCAGCGCTCTCTGTCATCTTTTTCACACGTATCAATCGTTTCCTGGATTTTTCTTTAAAAACTAAGTAAAAATGTAAGAGAATAAAACAGATATGCTGAAGTCTGATGCAATGTTGTCTCTTTTTTTCTGGTTTTTTTTTTTGCTTTGAATGAGCACTTTTGTGCAAAAGAATTATGGCACATAACCCCTGTTCATACTATATTGGTTCAAAAGAATAGAAGCCAAAAATAATTGGCATCAGCAAGGATTTTAGATTTAAAAAGAGTGAGCACAATACAGTCCTTGTGTTATTCCCCTGTACTGTACTAGGAACTCTGTAATATTCCATCATTACAAAATGTGCTTGTCAAAGAATATAAAAATAGGCAAACAAAATAAAGACCAAAACACTCAAGCTCAGAACACACAGTGCACAAAGTACATTCCCATTGTATTTACCCAGTCATTAGCTATCTGTTTGCATTGTATATGGGGAAGTGCAAAGTAAACCAGAAAGCCTGCTTGCGCAGTCACTGACATCAGTATTGTAGGGTTATTGGACACTGGACAACCTGATGCAAAAGGCTTTCACGATTTGGAGTCTTTCTAAAACAACAGATATGGGTTTACTGTGAGAACTGAGATCGTTCTCAGCCCTCACTGTCCTGCTGTCTCAAATTGACACACTTGCTGTGGAGGGCAGGGTCCCGGGCACGACAGAGGTAGGAAGCGCTCGTGCCTTCTGCTGTTGTAACAACCTGGCATTTCTTTCTACAACAGTTGAAAACCCATAAACACAGAGTACAAGACCAGGTATGTCTCAGTGAACCAAGAGCCTCCCATGCCTGTCCCCAGGGCACACAAGAAATGCCAGGAAGAGTGCCTGTGGCTGGGAAAATATCCCCGCGATCTGTTAATGATCTTCTAGAGCTGCAGCTCATGCTGCCAAGTACACATGAGAGAGTGTGGAGAATGGTCCAGTGGGCCACGAGTTTATCTGGTAGCCTGAAGAACCAGCAGCAGCACAAACTCATCCTGTTCAGCCCCAAAGAAACTGTAGAGGAATAACTCCATGTGATCTTTAGCATCAAATCGATGTGAGTCCATGGCGGAATGGCTGCCCTAAGCGCAAGTGCTTGCAGGCATGGTAACAGCAGTATGAAGGCAGCACACTAGCACACAGCTCCCAGAAATGAGCCCTGCTTGATACCTGCAGAAAATGCTTTGTCAAAATGCACAAACAATACAAAAATAGAAATCATTTTGACAAGAATCTTAATGAGTTCCATGATTTTCCATGACTGGTGCATACCAGCAGCTAAGCATCTCTCATATAACTTAATCCAGTTAAAACCTTGGGAAGAACAAAACCTTCCCAAAAATGGAGGAACTGTTTTTACAGTTTGAAAAAATAATACATGGAATTATTTCTATATTATTACATATATTCCAAATCTTCTATTTTGGAAGCACCTCAAAACAATCACAGAACAGCTCAGGTTGGAAGAGACCTCAGAGATCATCTACTCCAACCTGCCCACCATGGGCATTCAGCTGCTTGTCCTGTTGCTAGACAGCCAGCTGAAAATTGCCAGTAAAATCTGAGCCCTATTTCTCCACTTGTTTTCCTTCTGAGCTGTGCACCCTGAGGTTCCAGAAAGCGTTGCCAGTATTTCCAGAGCTCTGGCTGCAAAGCCAAAGTTAAGAATAATCTGAAAACCTTTTCAATTATTTGATTTTTTAATGTACTTACTGCTAATAAGCTATGGCAAAATTAAAAGTGAACACAGATTGTAAAATCTGGCAGCTGACTGGGGAAAGCAGTGATGAATGTTAAAGCCTCCTAAGTGTTGGGGTTGCCTGGAATACAGCCAGGAAATTGCCTCTGTGCCTTTTGCATAAGCTGTCAATTACAAGGAATAAAACTATTACACAATGCAGCTATTTCCAAGCAACTTGTTAAGGCTCTGGCATTTGAACTGGATAAAAATGACAGTTTTTAAAGGAACCCCAGGGGGGTCCTCCCACGCCATCAAAAGGCAGCACTGAGGGGAGGGAGAAGATGCCACTTTTGCTTTTCTTTCAAACTGACATTGATGTTTTATTCACGTAGCATATTTGTAAGTTTAATACCCAAAGTGACTTCAAACAGGATTTGTATCAGAGAACACTTTAGCCCTAACAGAAGAAGGCTGTTGCGATGCTTTGAATAATGGCTTTGGTCTTGCCATCTGCAGCTGTTCAGGCTGCACGTTCCCGCTCGGGCAGATGCCTCGTTTCATTCCCTATGGATATGTTACACATGGATTGAATAAACGTACAGCCCTTTGAGGAGGCTTTCCTCCCCTTGCTTCTGATGATGGGGAAACTAAAAAGGAAATGTATGTGTATTTAACTCGGTCACCACAGCTCAGTAACTTGCCACCCGTGAAACAACCTGCACATCCTGTAAACAAGGGAACAGCAGCCTTTCCTAATCTTACCTCCTAGAGCCATAGAATGGGCTGGCTTGGAAGGGGCCTCCAAAGCGCACCTAGTCCAGTGGCTCCTGCAGTCAGCAGGCAAATCCTCAACTAGATCAGGCTGCCCAGAGCCCAGCCTCACCTTGAGTATCTACAGGGATGTGGCCCCAACTACCTTCCTGAGCAACCTGTTCCAGTGCTTCAACACCCTCATGGTGTAGAACTTGTTCCTAACATCCAAACTAAATCTGCTCTGCTCTAATTTGAAGCCATTGCTCTCATCCTGTCACTGCAGGCCTTTGTAAACAGTCCCTCCCCATCCTTCTTGTAAGCCCCCTTGGGGTCCTGGAAGGTCTCTATCAAGTCTCCCTGGAGCTTCCTCTTCTCCAGGCTGCACAACCTCAGTTCCTCAGCCTACCTTTGTAGCAGAGGTGCTCCAACCTCCTGAGCATTTCTCATGCTTTTAGAGCTTTTCAGTCTTTCTTCCTGATCGTTTCAGAGCAGCATTTAAGTGCTTGCTTTGCCTGCTACCCTGGCTGTGAGAGCAGTGTTAAGCCAGGAACAGAAGCAGCCTATATGCTGGCCCTTACATACCACAAAATTTACTTCAGCCTTGTTTTCAAGCACTGCAATCACTGGCACCATTTTTATACCTCCCAGTGTTACTCAACCCTAACCACTGCAGAAGCAGGACCGGATTAAGGTCCCCATTACACACGCTCTGACAATTAGCACTCATACCTCTCGTTTTTTGAAGTACCAGATAACTCCTCCGGGCAGCGAGCGCCAGGCTCCCAGCTGAGGCCAGCACAACAGCTGTTAGCACACAGATGGAGAGCCAGCATCTTGCAATACGTTCTCAACATTTCAAAGGACTTTCCAAGTCAGATAAAGCTGCATTACTGCCATGGGTGTAGGTGACCTTCAGTGCAGAGCTCCTAGTGACCTGGAGCAGGACTGCAGCTGCAGAGCCACATCCCAGTAACTTTTACTCCACATACTCATTTTATTCTGACTTCAAATTCTTGCTATTTTAGCATAATGGATTTCTGTACCTGTTAGCATAATACATGAGCAAGCCAAACATCAGTCTCTGTCCCTGGGAAGCCAAATGTAATGTAATTTAATTTGTAAACCAAGAAACACATCAGCGAACCATGAAAGTGCTGCTGTCCCAGCAGAAATAGGGCACTCCCAAACCCACAGCCTGCATTGGCAGAACCTTTTAAACAACACTTTTGTAATTGTCTATTTTTTAAAGCACTCTGCTGTTCTCAAACCAGTAAACACTGAAGCATGTAAAACCTAATTCCTTTTCAGTCACACAGGTATGAGTGCAAAGTTGTATTAAACCCTGATGGCTCTCAGAAGGCTACTTGTTAATCATTTCAGTTGGTCTATAAAAGCTTCTTTTGTTAAAGGGTTTTGAAAAGCTGGCCTTGATGAGTTAACTAAACATAGGGCCTCTAGAGGTCATCTAGTCCAACCTTCCTGCAGTAAGCAGAGACATACCCAAATAGATCAGGATGCTCAGAGCCCCATCCAGCCTGACCTTGAGTATCCCCAATGACAGAGCATCCATCACCTCCCCAGACAACCTTTCTCCAGAGTCCACCACCCTCATAATAAAGAATTTCTCCCTAATGTCCCTAATTTAAAAAGCACAGCCCCTTGTCCTAGTGCTACAAGCCCTAGTGAACAGCTCCTTCCTGGCTGTCTTGAAGGTCACCTTCAGGTACTGGAAGACCACTGGAAAGTGTCCCTGGAGCCTTCTCTTCTCCAGGCTGAACTACCTCTGTCCTCACAGGAGAGTTACTCCATCCCTCTGATCATTTTTGTGGCACTCCCCTGGACTCTCCTTCTTAATGACTCAACAGTTCAGTTGTCCTTGGACAAAGCACCTGGACAGACAGCTTCGCAGCAGTTACTAATGTCACTGACATTAAGCTGTGATGCTTCTTTTCCTTCTCTTTCAGCACTTTCCTAGGGGAAATTACCACTGTGCTTATGTCTTACTTCTCTCATCTGTTAATTGCATGATTTACAGAATATCAGCTTTAAGATAAGAACTCAGAGTTAGGTTACCTTCTGCAGTACACCAAATCAGCACTCTGTTTTTCATGAATGAGGGAAGCCAGCAGGAATCTTCCAGCAAGCTTCAGGACAGATGTTGTTTTTTCTAAGTCAGGCCACATTTCAGTAACCAAATACAGACTCAATATTTGTACCATATAGAGGAAAAAAAAAACAACCTAGGAACACAGCAGAACTCTAAAGAAAATAAAACAAAGCTATGTAGGAAAAGGTCTGAACAATGACAATTACATAGTCTAACAAACTGCATTTCAGATCACAGGTGTAAAAAACTGAAATTAGCTTTGCTGATTCTGCACAATGCACTCACTGCAACTGTGGCTGACTTCTGAGGGCTGTGTGCGGCCCCGGAATGTAATGCATTGCTCTGCATCACTTCCAGCAAGGCAGGACACCCTTCTAAGGTTCACCTTGCATTCCTGAAGCACTGATGCAAAAGGAGTGGCCTACTTCACACAAGAAATTCACTCCCCTAGGTTCTTTCTATAGTTCTGCTTTCACCTCTTGATGTGGCATGGGTGCAGTTTTGAAAGGAACAATTGTGTTGGGGGAACTCGAGCCGCCTCAGCAAACACATCGTACTTGATATTAACTACACTTACAGTGACAGAAATGCTGTGTTAGCATATCGACAGGATATGAAATAACCCTGTCAAAGTCTAACAGCTGGCTGCTAAACAGCTTCATTTATCTCTCCTAATACACACAAACTCTCTAGTTACTTACATCATACAAACTGCAAAGCCATATAAGATTCTAAGACTGCTGTAATCAACAAAACTAGAGAGAACAAAACCTGTTTCTCTCTAAAAGACCCTAAAAGATCAACAATATTATTCCTAGAACCGTAATACTTGAGTGCATTCTTACCATTTTCTTTGCCCAAAGCCACCGTGCTTTTTGGGGATTTGCTTACCACAAGGTTATTCATCAGCTGAACAAAAGAAGGTACAAAGAAGCAGAGTGCTGTGGGTCTGGCTGTAAGTACTCAGGCTTTCCAGTTCTACACACGTGCATTCCCCTAAGGAATAAAACTAGCAGGTGACACTCCAGGCCAAACGTCCTCTCTGTGCACTGACTTGTAAAGGAAGTCAAATACTAAAAAAAGAAAAGGCATTCAGGAAAAATATCTTAATTCCACTAACTTCATCACCTGGGCCTGGGGTTTCACCCTCGATACAGAGGCAACTGTGTAGTGCCAGAGACATGCGGGGAGGGAGAGGCTACAGCACCCAGATGATGCCTCTGAACTCTCAGCAGCCTGTACTTCCTACCAGCTCTCTGCCCAAGAGTTGGGCATTTTTTAATGCTGCCTTTAGCAAAGAGCCACGTTAGTCTGTATTCCTTCCTAGTCAGCAATACTCTGCATTTCGGAGACCTCTTTCTTTAAAAGGAAGAGGAGAAAGGGTACCTTTTAATCAAGTGATGGGAGAGAGCAAAACGGTTCTGTCACCTTGCCTCTGACTTCCAGGGGGATAGTGACACTCCTTGTGCTTGCAGGTCACTGCACTGCTGCTCATCGGTGAGCAGCTGGTGCTGCAGCAAAGCGCAGCCGCCTGGGCAGGACCCTTGCTGCCGTAACAAGGACAAACCCCGCTTCTTCGGCGGTGGCAAGCAGCAAAATACCATTTTCGGGCCAGCGTATCGTAGGAACAGCTCCAGCTACACAGATCAACTGTTCCAGAGCCAGAAAGGCCCAAGTACAGATTAATAAAACACCCGTCTGGCTCTTTGTAGAGAAACGTCTTTCAGCTTGGAGGGCTGTGTCACAGGCGGACCGCCTCTCGGTGTTTGGTGCAGTGGAAGCAGAGTTTCCTCAATCTCATCTAACATCAACTACTCATTGAACTTTTACCTCCTTGTGAGACAACTGCCAGTAGAACGACCTGAGCTACGTGTGTCCTGCAGCCTCCTTTCCTGCCTAAGCATCCCTGTTAAGCATGGTAACAGCAGCGGCATGTCCCGTGGGACGTCCTGCCGCTGCTCTCAGTGACGCTGCCTTTCACCAGTCCCACCTGCACAGCAAACAGAGCACAGCTACACGAAGCCTCCCAGGCACTGCCTGTATACAGCATATGGAGCACAGCGGCTCCAAAACTAGGGCAGCAACTCAGGTTCGCTCTCCTGTGCTGCTCTCACATTACACAATGGACCTTTCACCGGCAGTGCAAAGCATCCTTGCAGATAAGGCCACGGGAGCTAGAGGGACAAGCTGGGCCCTCCCCCAGTGTTGTTATGCTTCTCATGTAACTGACAGAAAAGAGCAATTTTCTTTTTCTCAGGAACTAATTCTGGGTTTAATTTGCTACTCGGGAGTTTTCAATCGGCTTTAATTGCTGCTGTAGCTTTCTTAAATTGTACAGCCCTACAATGACAGCAATGACCACATGGCCCAATTGCATTCAGAAGAACTACTGAACAAAAAAGATTACTGCCAGATGTCTTCCACTGTGCCTGTCCAAACCATCACACAGAAACTCATCACTGTCCTAACTCATCTTACAATCACAGGACCAGATCTCGGACATTAAGCTGTGTCTGTCCCCAGGGAGTGCAGGCAGATCCCTTCCCCATGGCACCGCAGAAGCTGCTATAGTAGGGAGCTTTTAGGCAGCAAAACTGCAGCTTCTGTTTCCTCTGTATTAAAGATCCCAATGTAGCCAACAGCAACAGCATAAAATCCATGGTGCTCTGAAAGGGCACAGAAGTATAGAAGAGTTCAAGAGGCTCCTTTTACATCCTCTCCTATGAACGCATTCACCAACAGACTAAATTCACTTGATTTGTGTGCGTGCACAAACCACCAATACATACTGGTTTACAGGTCTCTTGTGCATTAATTAAACTCATAAGAAAAAGGGGGGAAGTGATGCTCCTTATATGTGGTATTTGAAAAACCTTCAGTGAGCCATAAACAGGCAGGCACAGATTTTTCTCCATTTGTATTCTATTTTCCCTTCTGTTCTGCACAGATTTTTAAATGCCACAGACCACTCTTCTCCAGCCATGCTACTCTGAGCTACAAACTGATGGCCTAGCCAGACCATTTCTAATTGCCCTATCAAAATATGACAGGCCAGGGAACATGCTTTCGAGAACCAACACGTTAGAACCCCAGATCAACTCACTCAACTAAAATTCTGAGTAAATCAGACATGCTACTGAGTGTCTGCTCAAAAGAAGTCACCCTGACATCCTGCGCAAGTGAAAAACTCCACAGCACTCTAAATCCTGCCTTGTCAAGGCCAGTGCCCAACTACATACCAAGTTGCTATAGCTGTGGCTAATAAAAGATTCTAGCATCCCACTTAAGTGTTTTGAGAAAGGATGCCAAAGGTCAAGAGGTTTCAGCCTCCCGAGAAGTGTTTTATAGCTCTAAAGCACTGGAAATTGGAAAGAAGGTCATTACCACCCTTTTATGGGGGATGCCTGGGCACACACCATCAGTCACTGCTCACTCAGAGCTCTAAAGTAGCCACAACTCGTTCAGAAGAAAAGATGAGGCCAGAACCAGACAAAGCAAGTTAAACCCGGCACTGTCAGCTCTTCAAGCAAGAGTCAAATATCCCTGACTTGGTCATTACTTTGCAGAGCTGCCTTGCTCTCGAGTACTATCAGAGATCATCTTGGTCAGGTATGGACCAGAGCTCTGAAGTACTGCAAAGACCACAAAAATAGAAGTCATTTTTTTCCCTGTGAATTCAAATTAGGCATCACCTTGGTGATTTGACTTGGGATAGCACAAAGGCCCACTCAGGAACAGCTTTATTTCAGCATTTACTCAAAAATAGGAAACTTCACAGTTTTGATTCCTCCTTAATCACAGATTCGTATATTCATAGAATGGTTGAGGTTGGTTGGGCTCTTTACCTTGTGACAAGACAAGAGGGCATGGCACAAGGGGAGGGGTCTATCACAACAAGCCCTGCCCAGCTTTCTTGTAGCCCTCTTCAGCTACCATGTAGGCCCCTTCCGGTACTGGAAGGCTGCTCTAAGGTCTCCCTGGAGCCTTCTCTTCTCCAGACTAAACAGCCCCAACTCTCTCAACCTGTCCCCATAGGGTCAGCTCTCCAGCACTTGAGCATCTTCGTGGGCCTCCTCTGGACCTGCTCCAGCAGCATCATGTCCCTCTTATGCTGGGCGCCGGACACAGTACCAGTGGAAAATGTTGCTGTTAGTCAACTCTAGTACAGTGTTAGAGATAAAAATGGGGAAGTATCACCACATTACAGATCAGAAAGCATAGGATATGCAGTCCATGGAAACTTTTTTGTCCTCAAGATCTGGAGAAAAACTTTCTCATGTCTATCAGCTCCATGGGCTGTCAGAAATGCAGTATTAGAATCACACCATGGTTCTAAAGAAAGCACTCTGAATTAAATCTGAAAATGCAGACTGTACTTTAGAGTCAATATAAACACAAAACATTCCCTTCCCCTACTAGCTGGATAGATGACCATGTGAACCCGAGTGCTGTGCAGCAAAGAGCTGGTGTTAATGCCGCCTCGGTGCCCATGGTCTCGCTCTCTCTCAGAATTAGCGTACGGAAGGCCAAGCACATTGTCCAAAGGCACACATCACACGGAATCAGCATGGATGCGCAGCAGGACAATGATGCCGGAGTTCAGCCCCAGGCAGGTCAATATTTGCATGCCAAATTAAATATCATAACGTGGAAAATATGCCTGCTGCAAATACACTAAGAGCATGCAATTAACACTGTACACTCAACTGGCTAAGGTGAATCCCACACTGGACTTGGCCATTATCCAACACATTTGATTTCCCTGGACCACAATGACTTTCGGTGTGTTCTGCCACTCTAACAGTTTGCACTGTTCTGGGGTAAACTCCTTGTGCCTCTTCAAGAAGGTGCATACAAAAATGAAGAAGTACTTGGCTGCACTCTTGCCTGTCCCTCGATGCAGGAGAAACAGTGCAGGCAGGAGAAGACAAACCAGGTTGGATGCATCTGGATGACAAGCTGTCCCCTGTCTAGCAGGCAGCACGGGTGAAGACAGGACCCGAGAGGGCCAGTTCACGTCAGTGCCAAAATCACTCACGGAAAATAAGTATCACTTATTCTCACTGTATTGAAATCACTGTATTGGAAATAAGTAACTCTGTAAAAGGCATAAAAGTTCCTGCCAATCTTCACAAATATTCCTTTTGTGCTTGAATCCTTGCCTGGCCTTGCTGGGCACTGCCTACCACCACCTGTCTGGAGCACCACGCAGTCTCAAGTTGCTCACCGTCTCTGCTCCATCCACCATGAGCTGTCTTGGCACCTGCCTGCCCTTTCCATCTGTGAACTCTGGTGCCATAGCAGCAAAGCTCCAAGAGGGCAGGCATTCATTCTCACACACTGGGCACAGCCCACCAAAATGGGTGGCCTTTTCTCACTTATTAAAGGCTCTTAATGAGGCAGAAGCTACTGTCCCTCTGCTTTCAATGCCTATGGAAAATGCAAAGCTCCTTGTTCCTGCCTCTCCAGAAAAAAAAAGCTCAGAGGTTCAACCCAATAAAACTGACCTAGAATAACAATCCCTTCACTTGCAAGAAAAAAGCAACACATTGCAACTGAAATTTGAATGCTGCAAATAAAGAGATCAGATAAAAGGGTTACCAATCTTCGCAGGCACAAAGGACTTCTAAAATCAAGGATCAGTTCTTTCCCTTATAGAATGCTCCCTTCTGCATCCTGTAATAAGTCCCAAACGTTGGTAGGCAGCAACCCCTCTCAGTCTGCAGAACGGTCCAGTGTCCCTGACTCCTGATGCTGGGTGTCCCCATCCTGACCCATGAGATGAGTCTGGGGACAGCCCTGAAAAAAGACAAGTCAGGAGCCACATTTCTCAAGCCAGGTTACTGAGGTTCCCCTGCCTGCTGCAGTGCCTCCTGGCTCCTTTGCATGTGTGTGCGGAGAAGAGCCTGTTCTCACACAACATAACCTGCTCTTGTTTCCCCTTCTCTTGCTGTGCTAGTTTGAAGCAGGGTAGAATGTTTTGGTGAGAAAAACTAGATTATAGGCTGTGAAAAAAAAACAACAATGGTGATGTCTGCTTCCCTCGGAGTCTTGACGAAGAAGAATGTAAACACTAGATAACACTCTCGCCATTTTTGACTTCTCTCTGCTTCTGGCTTCGGACTGAGCTGCAGCTCCCTAACATCACCTTCCACTAACTTTGCTTCTTAACCTCTTGGCTGAACCTCTATTCTTCCTTAGGACTGGGGTAAGGTTGAGAGGGACAGGGGGAAGGTGCAGGGGTGGCTGAGAGCCCCTCCTGGGGACTCAGGTTTCTGGGAGGGGAATTGTGTTTCTGTATTACTTTTACCTTGTCTATTTCTGTCTATAACTGTATATACTGTAACTATCTGCTTGTATATTGTGCTAGCTGTAAATAAATAGCTTCATTTATATTCCCAGAGCCGGCTGAGACTAAGCTGGGTACTTCTAAAGTGTGGGGGGGCGGGGTACACCCTAACCACCACACTTGCCTCATCTCTCTTGGAAAACATCCCATTCCTCATTTTTAATTACTGAAACAAAACAACAACAATCGCCCCCGGGGACTCCAATGCTGGATTTACATTCTTTCATATTACAAGTGATTAATGCACTGATGACTTCCACACCCAATGCTTCATGATCTTGGAAGTCACAGCTTAGTGGGCCCTCCTCCAACTATGCTCCAACAAGGCTCCAACTGTACTTCTAAAGCAAAAGTTTAGTGTCCTCCCTGCTGAACATGACACTTTTGCAAGCTGTTGTACAGAATATAACCAATATGGAGGAGTAATGGTATCTGCATTTAATTTACCCTATCATCTGTTGCTCACTTGGGAATAGCCATTGAGTTCACACATGAAATATCACTGCAGAGGGCAAAGTCACATCAGAGTTTTAACTGCACCACTTCATCATGTTCTAAGAGTTCTGTGTTTGAGAAATCAGGGTAACTGACTACTTCATGCAATTATATGCCCCTTTAAAATATTCTGTAACTGACACAGAACAAATCTTATTTGACATTCTCTCCGAAAGCTGCTTTTAATCTCTCATATGCAAAAACAAAAACTCTGGTCAATGTAGGTTTTTTTTCCTACAGCTTGAGTGAAATCCATAATTTCCATTCCCACTCTTTTGCTTGGACTCAATGACCTCGGAGGTCTCCTCCAACCTCAAAAGTTCTAAGTATCCATCACCATGAAGGGTTTGTGGCAGCTAACTTTTAAAACAACCTAGGTCCTTCTGTTCACATTGTTTCTGTGACAGAGACCTCACAGAAAGGATGGAATAACAATATGGAAACTAACCACCTAATCCAAATGGACACACTTTATTGAAGCCTCATTACTTCCATGTGCAGGAGGAAACTACAGCCAACTGCAGTCTCCAGGCTTTGGCATTCTCAGCGTACCTTGCATCCAGCAAAACAGAATTCCACTTTCTTGCTTTATTTTTACAGCAGTGATATCAGACCTTTGGACTTCTCTTGACATCCAGAGATCAAGTGTTTTAACTCAGTAAAAGAGGCAAGGCCTTTATCCTGCCCAGAGCAGTAACATTCTCTGCAAAGCTGTAGTGCTTTGCAAATGTTACTCTAATCTCTTCTGCAGTATGAATACTCTTTAAAAAAAAAACTCTTATCAGAATGTTAGTGCAGGTGATAAAGCCTTCAGGAATGGATATAAAGTGTGCTGACAACAAGACTGCAAGATGGATTCAAGCTAACCAGCTTGACTTGAACATCTCTCCTACGAAGAGAGACTGAGAGCCCTGGTGCTGTTTAGCCTGGAGGTGAGAAGGCTGAGAGGGGATCTGATGAATGTCTATCAGTAGCTGAAGGGTGGGTGTCAAGATGAAGGTGTCTCTTCTCAGTGGTGCCCACTGACAGGACAAGGAGTAATGGCAACAAGATAGAGCACACAGGGAGATACTTCTTTGGTGTGAGGGTGATGGAGCCCTGGCACAGGCTGCCCAGAGAGGCTGTGGAGACTCCTTCTCTGGAGACTTTGAAAAGCCTCCTGCAACCATTCCCATGCAGCCTGCCCTAGCTGATCCTGCTTTGGCAACAGGGTTGGACTCAGTCTCTGGAGGTGCCTTCCAACCCCTAACACTGTGATTCTGTAATGGATAAATTGGAGGCCAAGGAGTTATATTCCAGTTTATTCTGAGGTAGCATGTGTGATAAATTAAGCGGTACTTCTCAAGACAGAAATCCCAGTTTCCTAAAAGATATGAACGTAAAAATTACAAGCTACTACCATGAAAGAAGGCTTTAGTTTCAATGTTGACAGGAATGAGTAGCCTTCCAATAAAGCATTTCAAACTTTGTTTTCTAAGTGAGTGATATTTTTCATGAGATAGCTTCTGATATGAAAAACAAGCCCAAGATGGATGAATCAGGCAAGTCCCCTTCTTAGTGGAGGTCTGAGGAGATGAAAAACGCATATTGTAGTTTCAGCAACATATTGAGCAGCCCTTGCTCTTCCCAAAGTCTTTACTGAAAGGCTTCTTTTTCTTTCCAATTATTTCTTTCCTCCAACATAAGAGCTCTCCTCAGTTACACCAGCAAATTATGGGATTGCTGCATGGCTTAGAACAGTTCTCTCCTCAAATCACAGAGTCAATAAATTTCTTCATTGGAAAAGGCCTCCAAGAGCATCGAGTCCAACCATCAACCTAACGCCACCACGGCCATTAAACCATATCCTAGAGTGCCATGTCTGCGTGGCTTTGAAAACTTCCAAGAACAAGTGACTCCACCACCTCCCTGGGCAGCCTATCCCAATGTTATTCAAATGTTGCTAACATCACAAGCCACTAAAAGACAGTGTCCTTTAGCTGAGTTTGTCAGGTTTCTGCATGAATCTAACAAAACCCATCTCTTCTCACACTCACCATTGGCACTGCCTAACGACTTTGCCAGATCTATTCTAATCAAAGAGGCTACCTATCGAAGAAGGGACATCAAATACTGATTACAGAGAAGGATGGTAAATATTTGTTCTTAATGAAGACAAAATTTTGTTAGAAAAAAGGAATGTCCATCATATCATTATTTTAGAATTAATGTCATTATTTTTCTAAAAGAAATTATGCCACAAACTCAGAAAACATGTTCCAGCTGCTTATGCACATTTAATTCCAAATTACATTCCCAGAAGAATCAATTCTGTTCTTTCCTACAAAAAAAGCTATTTCCCAAGCTTTAAATACTTGCTTGTATGATTTAAATTTCATAAATTTTATAATCTCATTTCTCTCTGGTCCTATAATTTAACTACTCTGAGAAGAGAACAAGCAGAAAACAGAGGTCAGACAGTGATGGAAACAGCTTAGCTGTTTCTAGGAATGAGTACCACTGATGTGCATGGGAAAGCAATGAAGTGAAGGGGGAGGTACCAATATAAAACGTGTCAGATAAATCAAAAGGACTTTCAAAAAAGCTGAAGCCTAACGTTCCAGACTGCTGATACTGACAAACATCTCAACCTTTCACACCTGCTCTGTGCTTGCAAGCTCCACACCTGCGTGAGCCTCACAAGCAGACGCGAGCCACTATTGCAGACTGCTTTCCTAATTAGGACTCTGAAGGCTTTCTCTAACACTACATTATACTGTACTGGACCCCAGTGCCTTGGCTGTGTCCGATTGCAGCATTCCTAGAATATGTATGTAAGAAGCTTCAGGGATAAAAATATGAGCTGGGCCAAAAAGGTGCATTAAAAATAGACTATAGAGAACGATTTTCCCTCTGCATCTGACTACACCCTCCCTGCTTCCCCAGGTGAAGGCTTGCAGCCCAGCGGACGGAACACACAGTGCCTAGCAGGTGCATGGTCTCCCCACTGTTCAGACAGAACAAGCATCCTCAAAACTGAAATTTAACAACAATGTAAAATTACTTCTTAAAATCACAAACCCCGCAGCTTTTACCCTAGTAACTAATATTCTTCCTGCAGGGAAATGCAGTAAGCCCTGCAGAACACAAACACAAAATCTGCTTACCTGCACTGTGGAACTGATTTCCGATGCAAAGCCTCCTGTCAAGGGTGCCTCGTGGCTGATCAGCAGTCGCCCAGTCTTTGCCACTGACTGAAAAAGAGGAAACCAAACCCCAGCAAGGTAAGCAAATAACAGCTCTTGTGCTTTCTTACTTGTGTTGCTTCTGGAATAGATGAACTATGACACTATTAACAGTGTTAAAATGCAGCCATTTTCCCCCTCCCACGTTTTCATTCCAAGACAAGTCTATATTGAGCAATTAATAGGACGTTTCTGTACTTACTATAAAAGCACTGAAATCTTCCACTCCATTTTAAGCAGATAAGCATATAGTAAGAATAAAACTGGATTCCACTGAACATGAATTTACCCTATCTAAATGCAGCATTTGTGAAGGACGATAAGGATTTTAACAAGTCAGAACAAACTTGGACCTTGAAAATGCTAAAAGACACACACAAAAAGAAAGCCTTCACTGGTACATCTCTCTGCACAACCAGACGCTAGGGGAAGTCACGAATCAAAGCTATTCAGAAAGTAAAAGTGATATAAAACTGTTTGCAAGAACTTCACCTGTGTCCACCCCAGTTTCAGTTTCACGTGGTAATTATAAGCACATATTCTGATTTTCAGTCCCAGTGTTTGTGCAGCCTTTATGGCATCTCTTAACAAATAATCCCATAGCACAACAGGTACGGAAGGTGATCGAAGCACCTTTTAGACTCCTAGTGCAACAGGACAACGAAAGCAAAATCTCTTTAATCTGATGGAAGTGTAAAGCTTCACCACACCCAAAACACTTGACGTTTATTACAACTACGTACTAAATTACCTAGACTAGAACAACATCACAAACCTTTGGTCAGAACCATGGCAGCAGGGTGATACTTTTCATGAAGTACACTGTATGATTTCATGAGGTGCATAAAAAGGTTTCATGGATTTCTGGCATGCACGTCAGCACAGCACACATCAATCCTTCAAGAACAGCTACAGCCTGACGTTGAAGGTCAGTACACAGCCTGCTGCTGATGCACCATTAGTCATCAAATGGAAAAGCCCCACACTGTGCTATCATATCAGATTCCCTGCTGCTGTGATCTTCAGCTTCATATCTACACCAGCACATTCTCCAGTCAGGCAGCTTCATGTTCTCAACATAACAGCAACATAAAAGGCATTGCCTTAGTTACACAGTTTGCCTCCTGATTCAAGCAGGTTTCTAATTCCTTTGCCTTTCTAGCAATGAATCAATCAATAGCTCTAAGCAGCTCATCTGCAGATGTAGTGGCAAGTCACAGGCATATAAACACGACCCACACACTGTGCTGTGAAGTGATCTGACAACATTCAGAGCTAAATGAGCTCGGTCTGACAGGGAGAAAGTAATCCACAGTTAGGCAGGCTTATTTCTTTCATTTTTTCTGCCAGCACTGGAAACTCCTAGCTAAAGTGTAGAGGCATTAACTGCACCATAAAGCTGTCCAACACATAGAGACATGGAATGCATTGGGTTGGAAGGGACTCTCAAAAGTCACTTTCTCCATCCCCCCCGTAGTGAGCAGGGACACCTCCAGCTAGATCAGGCTGCCCTGGGCTACATCAAGTTGGATCTTGAATGTCTCCAGGGTCAAGGCCTCAACATCCCTGGGCAGTGTGTTGCAGTGCTTCAACACTCTTGTAAAGACATTTCTCCTTATATCCAACCCAAAGCTACCCTGCTCCAGTTTCAAACCACTGCCCCTTGTCCTGTTGCTACAGCATAGTTAAATGCACAAAAGCAGACTCCAGTTTTCAGCTGCTGTAAGGCTGACAGAATTAATCAATTTTAAAGGTTCTTTTAGAACCTTCTTATTTGAAACAAAGATTCTTCTGTATGTATTTGTTCAGAGAGGTCCACCCTCTGAAACAGTACAAGCTATCATTAAAGTTACAGATTTGGTTTCTCAGCATTTAATAGCATGAACCAGACACTGGTACATCACATATGAGTCACACAAGCTCAGAGCAGTAACCCAGCAGGCCAGTATCCTGTCTCCACAGAGGAGACTATTTGATGTATAGCACACAGTAGGAAAAGGCCCTTTAATGTGTTTTTTCACTATTTCTTAGCCTCCCACTGTTTTCACATCACAGGTTTCCTGAGTCCAATGTGGTAACTTTTGTCGTATGATTTTTTCTGTTCTCAAATTGAACCCCTGTAAACAATAAAGAAAAATGGGAAAATACACAAATCTCTGTTTTGGAAACCTGCTTTGACTACATGAGAAATCCCTGCTTTTGCATTTGCTCCCCAAGGACTTCAAGGGCTCCTTGCCCATAGAAGCCTGTTCAGAGCAAACAAGCAGCTGTGATCACCATTGCATGCAAGTGTCTCAGCCCTACCACAAAGCACTAATGTCACTCCTATGATCAGAGCCCAACTCTTGACCTAACAGCACCATGGCCATTAAGCCATGTCCCAGAGGGCCATGTCTACATGCCTTTTGAACAGCTCCAGGGATGATCAAGCACAGATTAAAGTTTGGTCCCTGGGTTTTAGGAAAGCAAAATTCCAGCAATTTAAGGAGCTGGCCAAAGGACCCCCTGGGAGATGGCCTTCAGAAGCAAGCCGAACAGAACTGACAGATCTTTAAGGACACTTTCCATAGAGCACAAGAGCTTTCGGTCTCCAAGAAGAAGAAATCGGGCAAGGAAGATAAGACTGAAGGGCAAGAAGGAACTGCAGAATTGGAGGCAGGGACAGGTATCTTGGGAAAAGATTAGGAATGCTGCCCAGTTGTGTAGGGATGGAGTCAGAAGGCTGAGGCATGGCTGGAGCTGAACCTGGCAAGGGATGCAAAAACCAAAACACTAAGCACAGCTCTGTGTGAGTGTGTCAAGCAGAAAAAGAAAGGCAAAGACAGCATCCCCCCTGGTGAACAGGAATGGCCAACTGGTAGCAACAGAGATACTCAACAACTTCTTCTGCCTCAGTCTTCACTGGAAACATTCATTGTCTGACTGGATAGGGTTCTGAGCAACCTGATCTAGTTACACATGTCCCTGCTCACTGCAGGGGGCTGGAAGCAGGTGACACAGAAAGGGCCCTTCCAACCCAAACTTTTCTGTTTTTTTGGTTCTTCCCTGAAACAACACAATGCATAGGAACAAACAACAAGGTTTCCATCCAAAGCTTTCTTGAAATATAGAGGAGCAAAATATGTGACTAATTGGTTTCTTAACTGGTTATAACTACTCTCATATCTTTACAATGACTGTCGGCAAGCGTAATTCCAGTGTTCTGCTTCTGTAGCCATGTAGTCTATAGCATGCTCTTGCAACCTGGAGCTACAAGACCAAAAGACACATTTCCTGTGGAAACAGTGACAAAGTTAACTGTCACCATGCAAACAGTAGTATTTTATGAGTATGAGGTCCATTCAGTTAAGAAATCCGAGGAGCAACATGTAAGGTGGAAAAAGACCACGAGCAGATAGCCAAGAAACATAAAGCTGATCCCAGGATACTTGCACCACAATTGGACAGTTCAGTGCCTGGTGAGTGCAGTTAATGTATCAAAACCAAAGCCCACCACGTCAGGCTCACTGATCTTCATTTTCCTTTAGACACAGTCCAGCTGGATGAGGTCAATTCGAAGGAATGCAAGCACTGGTAGACCAACAGGTCTGCTAGGGCATGCCGTCTGTTAAGTACAGGACACCAAAGATCTACTGCTAACAATTATTCAGTCACTTTGATGACAACAGCTGAGAGAAATTGCCACCTGTGCATTAAGGACAAAGCTCTAATCCACACTGTAGCTATGGCTCCAGTCAAATAGCCTGGACAGTGAACAGGCATAGAGCTGTCCCTAGGCTGCTCAGCAGTACTGTATTACTCACTGGTTCCCACTGTGGCCAATTTCTGGTTTGCTCCTTCCAGTGAAAGGGCAGATGTTTTCCCATCCTGCCAGGAATTTATGCTGAGCTCCATGAGGAGGTTGGCAGAACCTTTCAGTGAGAGGAGCAAAGCAATAATGAAGCGCTCAGAAGAACAGACCGTTGGATGATCTCCTAAAGCAGCAAGTTCAGAGTCACTATCATTGATAATATTGACCCACAAAGTTTGCTTCTGCAAAGACACCACGATTTCTTTGCAAAAGTCAGTCATCCGGGCTTACTGCAGCCCACAAGACCTTAATTCTGCAGTTCAGCTTGCAGAGCTTTTATTACTAAGTCACATAGGAATCATTCGCAACATTTCTTTGCACCACAGTAGCAACAGTCCAGAGAGCTTTAAGATGATTAATTAGGTAAGAAATGTAACTCTCATTTGCACATTTTCACTTACAGCTTAGCCCTGCACGAGATTCCCCACTTCCAGTAACACATGCATTTTAGTACAGGAACCCCTACAACCACAGAATTCTAACCTGACTCTGACCAGCAGAGCCCTAGGAGGCATGCCGGGGGCTTGTTAATCAATACCACACCAGCCAGCAGCTCACAGACAGGAAATCTGCAGCCTAACCTCTCCAAAGCTTCTGAGTAAATCTGCTAAATGTAAGGAAGAAGAAAAAGGTGTGTCTGAAGACTGAATTTCTGAAAGGAAGAAAAAGTATCTTCAAAGTGTTTTGTAGGTTAAAAAGTAATATATTGTATAGCTGTTTCATTTATATGTTTCAGTTCCTGGAGCAGCATCCCTCATGATAGTTTAGCCTTCCACTAACAACAGAGCCGCTCGGTTGAGTAGTAGGGAAGTGCTGCTTGCCTGCATGGGGACTGACATCTTTGCTGTGGCTGCAGTAAATGCAAACATCTGCATGCACACAGAACAGCTGGAGAGTCAGCAGAGCATGCTCAAAGCAGAGGCGCCCCTGTCAGCAGTGTGTGCCGACAAGCACAGTAACTTCATGTGTTCATGTTTACAGCTGAGGGCATAAAAAAGGGAGAAATCCCTCCCGATCCCAGCTCCCTGGTGTGAATAAAACACAGACGTAGGATGCCGATGTTAGGATAAACCAGCACAGCAGGGAATGCATCTTCTCCTCCAAAAAAAGCAAGCCCCTCTATGGGCAGCTAACTCCTCCCTCTTTGAATCATAACCACAGCATCACCCACACTCCAGCCCTAGGGAATAAAGCAAGAGCTTTAGCCAGAAGTCAGTGAAGACTGTCAAGTAAACACTGGTCCGTGACATGGTGAGTCACACCAAACTCTTCACTGGTCCATGACACAGTGCTTTGAGAACGTACACACAGAGCAGGGGCTCAGGCCTTGCTGTTACACTTCCCAAGGAAGCAGCAAAGGCAGCACAGACTCTAAAAAAGATTGTGTCACTTCTGTAACACGTAACACAGCTTTGGATGCTGGCCTGTCCAGCTGAACACTGGGAGCTGATGCTGGGCTCACTTTCAGTCCTCTGGAGGTAAAGCACAAGGGATTGCCTCATGTCTCCTTCAGAAGCACCATACCAGAACTCTACGCACATACAACCTTTACAATCTATTTCTTTTTTCTTGTGAAAGGCTTTAGAAAGATGACAGATCAGTGTGTTTTGATGCATATAAAATTCTTTCTATGCTCAATAAACATAACCTTTGGCAGCCTTGCCTTGCAAAAGGCTTCCTTCCACCTCCAGAAGGAAAATGTCAACTCCTATCACAAAGAAAAGGAATTACAAATTAAAGCATTTCTCTTCATTTTAGGAACAGCTCTAAAAATAAGGACAGATGTATAACATTACCAAGATCTCGCCTTTCTTCCAAGGGGCTGAAGTAGGAGGCAGTGGGACCCGAGCAAAAATGTGCTAAAACCAAAAAGTTTAAAGAACTTGCTCAACAGCTTGAAGTAACTATGTGCAGCCATGTGGGTGTCTCACAGTACATCACATCGCAACGCAGTGCTCACCAGAGAGCAAAAAGCATCCTAACATGGGCACGAAAGCAGATCAAAGACAGGAGGTTAGGCCACTCATTGCACTAAGCCCGCAGTGGATCCAGGTTTGAAAGGCTTACTTAAGAACATAAACCCACAGCCCTTTAGGATTCACTGCCTAAGCAACCAGAACAAATTATACCCTTCAGAAAAGGAAGCATGCACTAAGCACACTGACAGCAAAGTGTCATGGCCTCTGGGGACAAAAGCTTACTGAGCTACTCAGCTCTCTAGATGTAGTAGTAAGGGCATGTGTTCAAGAGGAGCAAGACTTGGAATCGATGCCTGTCAATGAATGGGTTCTCCAATGCAATCTTCCATCTCACTGGGATGTGACCTTTTTACCAAATCACAGGGCAAACTGGGAGATCAGGCTGCTTATATTCTATTGTGTTATTACCCTAAATCACACAGAATGAGTCAGAGAGAAAAGGGAAAGGGATCATTCCTACCAGAAAGGCACTCTCCAAAAGGAAAGCTGCTGGGTTCCCATCTGCAGAACTGTGTTTTAGAAAAGGCTCTACAGAACAAAAGGCATCAAAATCTGACAGGCTGAACTCTTGACAATTTCAGTGTGACCTGAATCTTTTGAGAACAGTTCCAGCTGAACTGATCAGGACATATAAGAGCAGCAGTCAAACCTAAACATATAAGCAGAAAATAACTGAAATATTAAAACCAGTCCTTGCCATCATTAAAAAAAAAGGCAGGGAGGAGAATAATAAAGAAGACAAAAAAGAAAAAATAAAAGTTGTGGCTTTGTTTTTTTTTAAAGTTTCTCTGCTACAAACACTCAAAAAATTCAGAGAAATGATCACTTCAGACATTAGTTTTCTAAGTACTTGAAAAGTTCTCTCAAGCTCAGAAGAGACATTACATCAAGCCTTCAAAGCATCGAGCCTAGCAAGCAACCATATATATATATATATATATATATATATGCACTGAAATCACAACTTCTGCAGCTTGAAATGCATTCAATCTCTGACTGAATAGAGACAGCTGAGGAATATACCTCTGATGTAATTTCACTTTTTTTACTTGTCAGGATTCTGTGAAACATAAAGTACAAAATCCAGGTCTAACCTACCTTAAGTGATGTGAAGTGTTCCCTGCACCTTTGTAAGCTGCCACCCTGTAGAACCAGTGATATCTCTTGATCAGAGCAGCAATGCTGCATTTTCAGAATGCCGAGGAACCTTCAAAGAGGCTACATCGAATTTGAGTGCAAAGGACTGCTTGCGTGTAAGGACAGGCATTTTTCATTCATGAGGTTTCCCAAGTCAGATATTACTAAGGACTTCAGTACCAATGTGCATGTGTATATAAATGTAGACACACAGAGTCTTTGCTTTTATTCCAGCAAAGATGTCTCAGAATTTTTTTTTCTAAGGTCAACTACTTAGGTCCTTTCTGAGGTCGCTCAGCTATACAGTGGTGACACAACTTGCCTTGTATCTTTACCTCCAACTACATCAGGCTGCCCAGGGCTACATTCAATCCTCCTTAACTTTTTAAATAAAAACAACAAAACCACCCACCCACCCAAATGTTTAAACCAAGACACTTCCAGAGGCCAATTAATCTTATCCCAAAACAAGCTACAGAAACAGCTGAGATGAATGACCCTCAGAAGATAGCTTTTCTCTAGAGCTACTGTATCTAGCTCAAACTTCAATACTCAGACATTTGAAAAGTGGCAAAAGAATACAGAAGTTTGCACATTTACCCATCCCAGGAATTATACCAATTATCCCAGTTACTGCTGGGATGCAGTCACAGCTCACAGCAGTCTGCAGCAGGCAGGAGCAACCTCATCTTGGTCAGATGACAAACACTCAACTACTTCAAAATTGAACATAACCACAAAGAAAACATCAGTCAAAGTAGCATCAATTTGTATTTATGTTTGCTATATTTACTATTGAAGCTGATCGATGCTTCACCCAGAGCTAAGTGTTTATAACCATGCTCGTTAGGAGCAGTGCAGAGTCAAGGCAGCTACTTAGCTTGGCTAAAAAGAGGCCCCTGGTGGCAGCTGTGAAGGATAACCTCAGAGCCTCAAATAAGGATTCTGATGGCATCATTTTCTATGTAGAAACAGCTACATAAAAGCAGGCTAAGCAGTTAGATTTGAAGTGAACTTTGACATATTACTGCTCATCTCCAAAGCACTAACCATTTCAGCCCATTTTCACTTATGCCTGCAGCAGAGCTGTCAAATTAGTCTTAAAGCTTCATATACTACCAGTTACACAAAGCATTTCATTTTTTAATTGGCTGCATTGGAAACTTCAGTGTTAAAGCTATTTCATTTCTAAAGATACTAACAATTAAGTTAGGGTTATGAGGCCTGCTCATTCCCTGACACCAACCATGAAAGCTCTTTCATTTTGTTTAAAAATTGCAGAGATTGGAAAGGAAAATTCACTTAAATATTTCTAAATATAAATGCAGAATTTCTTGGATGAACATAAGAATAAAATAAGCCTGCAGAGTAAAACATATTTGACCAGCAAATGTGCACAACTGCTGGAAAATTCAAATCCTTTCTTCAATAAAGCTTCATGACACTGACCCATGTGGAACAGTACACATAAACATTAGGCATATGACTAGGAGCAATCACACAGCCTGCAGGAACTTAGATAAGAGCCAGAAAGAGCTCTACAGAGAGCCAGAGTCAAGAGAACAGTGATGATGTGGAGACTCTCAAAATGTGTGTTAAGGCTGATACCAAAGAGGTGGGAATAGAGACCTGCATGTGTAGGGACTGAAAGCAGCACCGGCCAAGGACTAAGAGCAGCCTGGGGCAATCACAAAGAGCACTACTCCCAGCAGTAACACCGAGGCCTGTGTTTTTTACATCAAAACCCAAAGTCCTGCTCTCTGATAAGATCACAGCAGAGAATCAGCACCAGCAAAAGAGCGTGTCATGTGCACTGTCCTCTTACTCTGCAGTCAACAGCAAGAGGTGACAGACAAAATTCAAACACATGCAAGGCAAGGAAAAGTATAAAAGCTTGGCCTGAGATTTATGGATGCTGACATAAAATAGCAGTTTGAGGCAAAGGGCAGCCTGTAGCAAGTGATGATTTGCTTATTCATTGGACTGGTGTAAAAGCAACCCCATTAACCACCAAAGAGCCTGCAAAGAGGACTTCAGCAGACCAATGGCAGCCCTCAGAATCATAGTTTTCAAGTAGCTTGACAAAAAATGGTTCCATGGAAGAGACTTTGGACTAAATTCCATGAAGCAGCCATGGAAAAGACTTGTCTGTATGAGAATGGTTCCAGAGAAGCAATACCAACATTTATGCTGCAGCATAGAATCATAGAATCAGCCAGGTGGGAAGAGACCTCCAAGCTCATCCAGTCCAATCTAGCACCTAACCCTGTCCAACCAACCAGTCCATGGCACTAAGTGCCCCAGTCAGGCTTTTCTTGAACAACTCCAGGCACAGCGACTCCACCACCTCCCTGGGCAGCCCATTCCAATGCCAATCACTCTCTCTCTGAAGAGCTTCCTCCTAACATCCATCCTGAACCTTCCCTGGCTCAACTTGAGACTGTGTCCACTTTTCTGTTGCTGGTTGCCTGGAAGAAGAGACCAACCCCATCTGGCTACAGCCTCCCTTCCAGGTAGTTGTAGACAGCAATGAGCTCTGCCCTGAGCCTCCTCTGCTCCAAGCTACACCACCTTCATTACCCTTCTCTGGACACATTCCAGCCGTTCCAGTAGCACATAACATGTTCCAGTAGCACATAACATGTTCCTGAATTTGCGAAAAAACTCAAACTGCCAATCCAGGACAAGAGGAAAAATGTTAGATTGTAAATCAGGAGAGAAGTTTTCCAGACACAAGGTTTTACTTTAACAGTCCTTTATGTGCTTACTGGTTGTTCTCTATCACTTTCCCAAATGCCACTTGTGAAAAGTGAACCTTGGGGTTCTTGCTTACAGTTACAAATATTTTGGGCAAATCCTCCCCCTTCCATTTCCTTTGAGGCCTTTCCTCCCAGCAGCTCTAAGCTGCTACAGAGGAAGCAATGTAGGGAGGGGAAGGTAAGCAGACATGGGGCTATGCAAACACAGTAATTATGTTACTTCACACGATTTTTCAGTGTATGGAGATGCAAATTCCAGTTTTGCCTGGCCAGTGCCTTGTAAGAAACACTGTGTAAACCCAAAGATTGTGATAGAGCACACAGGAATTTCACAGGTCTCATGAAATCTTGCCTCCTGCTTTGCTGCTGGGATTTTTGAGGGATCCTAGATCAATTCTGTTCTCCAGAACTGGGTGTGCTCGTGGCCTAAACTGGAACAGCTGCAAAGAACCATGTGTTTGCTCTACCATTGCTCTGAACCCTGACACATAACTGTCTTGCAAAGCTGAAGCGACTGTTTGGTCCATGTAACGTGCATTTATTTTTCATATCTGATACAGAACATTGTGTACAGCACAAAAACACATGCCTTTAAAACAAACAGCCAGCAGTGTCTGAATTTAAATTGTTTCTACTAGAGGAGTTTGTTAGGGTTTTAAATTCACATACATCTTCTTACCTTGCAAACTGTCTCTGTATCCCAGGGTAAGATAGTCCTCAGATCAATGACCTCACAGGATACACCGAGCTTCTCCTGAGCCATCGTTGCCACCTCCTTGATCACGTGTACCTAAAAAGGCCATGCACTTCAGCAGTAAACATTTAGTTCTGTTTAAGAGGTGATGCACACTGAATGCAAGCAGTAATTTAATGTACTGCTGACACGTTAAGCAGAAACCTTTTCATTCACTAATCCAACAGGCACTTATTGTTAGTTCTTCTATTTACTAATTAGCACAGAATCACAGACTCTCAGACTGGAAGGGGCTGGGAGGGACCTCGAAAGCTCATCCAGTCCAACCCTCCCTGCCAGTGCAGGACCACCTAGAGCAGATGACACAGGAATGCATACAGGTGGGTTTTGAATATCTGCAGAGAAGGAGACTCCACAACCCCCCTCCACACACATTTTGATGTAGCAGTGACATGGCATCCTGCCAGAAGCACTGCTCACATTCAGAAATAGCATCTGTCCTGTCATTGGACATCACTGAGCAGAGCCTGGCTCCATCCTCCTGACGCTGCCCTTCACTTCTTTATAAACACAAATGAGGTCACCTCTCCGGCTCCTGTTCTCCAACCTAATGAAACTCAGCTGCCCCAGCCTTTCTTCAGAAGGGAGATGTTAATGGTCTTCCAACCAGATCACCTCTGTGATCCTTCGACTCTGTAACTGGTATGTGCAATCACTCTGCCTAGGGACAGTCAGCTCCAGGCTGGTCGCACAGACCGGTCCCAGGCTTAAGCACAGAGCCTGCAAACACCCTCAGCACAACTGTTTTTTCTGCAGAAGCCTGGCACACACAGAACGTGCTGGCCTCACCACGTGTCCCCATGCTATGCTGCACAGCCACCCCCAGTCTGGTCTGCTCCTCACTTTGGATGAGGGCAGCACATCGGTGCTGCTCCCTCTCACAGCAGAAGTGCCTGTCTCAGCACTTGGCTGACATTTCCCACATCGTTTTTCTGATGGATGTCACTCCAAGTCTGCTCTGCACTACTGCCTGCTGAGTGAATTCAGGATAGCATTAAACCTCCATAGCTTTCATGCCATTACTTTTTCAATTTAATTGGGAGTGTGATGAACACTAAAGTTACATCCAAATGGAACTAAATTTTGCACTTTCCGAAGAGAACAGAGAACTGCAGAAATTGCTTTCTGCTGAAGAAACAAGTACAGACCTTGAAGGAATCCATCATTTAATGCCAGTGTAAAGTGTCAGGGACTAGTAGGAGTAACCATAGATATAAAGGAGATTAGGTAATCTGAGGACAAGAAAACTATCACAGAAAAGCACTGAAGATTGCAGATTTCAAGCAGAAAAAAAGTTAAAACAAAGCCAAACCAACAGGGCACAACCCCAGACACCAATTCTGTACCTTTTTTTCTGTCAGAATTTTCAGTATTTGCAAACCTGAGTTTGGGAGGTCAGCAAGCATGTTCTGGAACAGCTTGTAAGGGAGCCAAAACTACACCAGCCCGAGTGCATTCTGTGTTCAAAGCAGCCTCGCTCTATGTACTGCACGTTAACTCCCGCAGGAAAAAGCTACACTTTCCTTCCAGCAAGCAGCTCTGAACTCCCCTCCTCAGGGTGACTCTGGCTGCTCCGTTCCTCAACAGATCGCTTTCATAGTTGCAGGTAATCCTTAGGCTCCTGCACAGGCACCTCTTCCGCGCTTCCCGCGCCAGGTGCAACTGAAAGGGAGCAGTTTTATACAACAAAATCAGAGCTTGCATAAAGCCTGCCGATTATTCAGGCACACACTGATAGAAGGAGCAGGCAGTCTGTCTGGTACTTGAGCCCAGGTGCAGCCCTACTCAAACATCACCTAACCCTTACCCCAAGCTTTGCTGGATGAGAAATAGTTTTTAAGAAGCTTACTGACCTGAGTGCCCCAAGCAACCAGTGTTACATCACTGCCTGTCTGCAGCACCTCAGCTTGAGACAGTGGAATGTTGTAGGGCTCCACTGGAACTTGTTCCACTGAATAAATAAAAATGAAAGGTAAAAATAAGCATTAGATTCCTTTAGTATAAAAATATGCATTAAAATTATTTTCCGTGTTAATAGACCAAACTTACATCAAGTCAGCCTTTCTTCCACAGATTTAGTTGCAATGAGAAGTACTTCCAACTACACTGTTACAAACATTCAGAGTGGTGTTTAATTTCTCTGTTATAACAGATCAACATTCCACAGCAATAAGACAACACATCTACACAACGATAGCACTAAATCCTGGCATAATCCAACTCAAAAGTATCAGCATCAGATTTGGAAATGAGCACTGGCACAATTGATTGAAAAAAAACAAGTAAGCACTGCAGTTAATTCTAACAAGCATCAAGAAAACCTTGATATTATATATTTAACACTCAGACAAAAAGGAAAAGCTGTGCCAGCAGCCTCCCAGTGCCTGCCAAGAATGATGTTCCACCTTTTATGTGTAAATAGAGGGGCAAAAAAGTTTTCAGAAATGTCACACAGACGTGTCAGATGGAAATGGGTTTGTGTTGTTCCTTCATTGGTGTGGCAGATCCCACACAACCAGAACAACCTAGGGTTTTTTCTTTTGACTCCCAAGTTGTTTATAACTCTGCAACAAATCAAGTAGTGATTTAACATTTTTAATTGCAGCAATTTTTTATTCTCCAGTAATGATGCATAAATAGTACAAATTCACAGATCACAGAATTAGTAAACCTCTGCAGATTGTCTACTCCAGGATCCTTGCTCTGATCAGTGTCACCTGGAGCAGGCTGTTCAGAGTCACGTCCAGTCTGAATGTGAGCATTTCCATGATCAGAGACTCTCTGGACAGCCTGTTCCTGTGGTTTTGCCTATGCTTACGTTAGAGATGCCTCACTTCACCTGAGCAGGCCCAGGGATGTACAAACTAAACCACTTCTGCTGAAACAGAACAGGGACTTCTTCCAGCGCGATTCAAGAGCACTGGTCCACTCAGTCAAGGCACAAAAGAGAACAAGCATTAATTTTAACACGAGATGCTTTTAAACAGCACAAAAATCAGATCTCTTTGCAAAGTATTATTTTCAATATAGTAAAATGTCAGTGTCTTACTACAGCAATGGCTTTGATGAACAAGTAGCTGAAGGACAGCTGGCAGAACACAAGCCAGTGTGTGCCCAGGTGGCCAAGAGGGCTGACAGCATCCCGGTCTGTATCTGTACCAGTGTGTCCAGCAGGAGCAGGGCAGGGGTCATGCCCCTGTCCTCAGCCCCACTGAGGCCGCAGCTTGAGTACTGTGTTCAGCTCTGGGTACCGCGGGACAGGAAAGGCCTTGAGATGCTGGCATGTGTCCAGAGAAGGGCAGTGAGGCTATGGGCAGTTAGGGGGGCATGGTGCATGAGGAGTGCCTCAGGCAGCTGAGGTTGTTTAGACTGGAGAAGGGAAGGCTGAGGGCACACCTCACTGCTCTCTACAGCTACCTGAAAGGAGGTTCTAGTGACATGGTGTAAAAAGATGAAGTTATTACTAGTCATATTAGTATTACTATCCAGGTAAAAAATTAATAACTGTATGAAAATTATTTATTATTGTTAAGTCTCGCCAGAAAACTTCTTTCTAACGTTCGAACGCAGGGCATTATGGCAAGGATTAATACAACCTTCCTCAGGCAGTAATGACCAATAGCAGAAGCAAATTGAAGGGAGAAACTTAATACTTTAACCTATGGTTTCAACAGCCATAAACCATCCCATCTACAGCCTGGTTTTAGCTGACATTTCAAAGACATTGCCAGCTCTGAACAAAATATCACACATCTATTGAGAGATCTCACAGGAATAAAGGAAATTCCACAAATGAAACTCAAATGCCTAATTAATTTTACAGATAGCAAATATTACTTCCGATTATAATCTTTGACACCTTCATTTTTCAGTGAAGTCCCTACACACCCATTGTAACATCAGTCCAAAAGTTCTCTGCAGCAAACATGAAGCTGGAACCCAAAATGTTGTTGTGATAGGGGCAACATAACTTTTCATCATGGAAATAAGGGAAATTTTACTCTGTCTCGGGTGGAGTTTTATACCATCCTCTGTAAACAATATCCTCTCTTTCTCCTAAAAAGGTATCAATGTCCAAGCAGAAGTTTCCAGCAGAAAATTTTAACTCCCCCAATCTTGTCCCCCCACCCTCCAAAAAAAATTTGTTTTTGAGATAAAGCAAGAGAGGACACCTCAGACCACTTTGTCCTCTTGCCTTGGAAAGCTTGCCTGTCAGCGTTGAGAAATGAAGAGACAAGCAATACCACATGGCTCAAACTCCACGTGTAGGCAGCTTTCCAAACCTGCACTGCCTTCTGTCTCCTGCTAGAAGCAGCTCACTCATGGGACAGTGTGCAAATCTGCTCTACTCACAACTTGCATTTTTCAAAACCTTCTTTCCACCATTTATTCTGTTGCTGTTCATCAAGTTTCTGCCTCTGCTGCTGACTCTGGACCAAACCAACAGTTGCCATCACACAATTACAGAATCACAGAATCATAGAGTGGTTTAGGTTGGGAGGGATCTCAAAGCTCATCCAGTTCCAATGCCCTGCCATAGGCAGGGACACCTCCCACTAGAACAGGTTGCTCAAGGACTCATCTAACCTGGTCCTGAACACCTCCAGGGAGGGAGCAGCCACAGCCTCCCTGGGCAACCTGTGCCAGTGTCTCACCACCCTCACTGCAAAGAACCCTTTCCTAACATCTAGTTTCAATCTCCCCTCTGCCAGTTCAAACCCATTCGTCCTTGTCCTGTCATTAACAGGCCTTGTCAATAGTCCCTCTCCAGCCTTCCTGTAGACCCCTCCAGATACTGGAAAGCCACTCAAAGCCTTCTCTTCTCTAGGCTGCAGAGCCCCAACTCTCTCAGCCTGTCCTCAGAGCAGAGCTGCTGCAGCCCTCTGAGCATCTTGGTGGCCTCCTCTGGACTCGCCCCAATAGTTCCATGTCCTGGCACCTCCAAAGGTCATCCAGTCCAACCCCCCTACAGTGAGCAGGGGCATTCTTCACTAGATCAGACTGTTCAGAGCCTTGCTGAGCCTGAGCTTCAGTATCTCCAAGGATGGGACCTCAACTATCTCCCCAAGCAACCTGTTGCAGTGTTCCACCACCCTCATGTTAAAGAACTTGTTCCTAATATCCAATCTAAATCTGCTCTTCTGTAATTTTGAATCATTGCCCTCGTCCTGTCACTGCAGGCCTTTGGAAACTGTCCCTCTGCAGCCTTCTTGTAGCCCCCTTCAGATACTGGAAGGCTCTTATTAATTCTTCCTGGAGTCTACTCTTCTCCAGACTGAACACCCCCAGCTGGCTTAGCCTGTACTTGTAGCAGAGCTGCTCCAACCTCCTGATCATTTTTATGGCACTGTTCTGGACACACTCCATGAGATCCACGTCCTTCTTGTGTTGAGGGCTCCACAGCTGGACACAGTGCTTCAGGTGAGTTTACATCAAGGCAGAGCAAATTGGCAGAATCCCCTCTCTGGATCTGCTGGCCAGGCTGCTTTTGATGCAGCCCAGGTTGCCACTGGCCTCTCCAGTTCATCCAAAAGAATAACAAGCTAATTCTGACAACCATTTCAAGCACTGCCATCCTCAAATGACTTTGTGGCTCTATGCTACACATAATGATGGCTACTAAAAGTACTTTGAACCAAAGAATTTACTAGAGCTGAAACAAATGAGACAAGCTATCACACTTCCTACACATACCATCAAAACTGCAAGGGGCAGATTCTCAAGATTTTAGAAATAGTTTTCATTTTGGGGTAACAGTGGCAATCACTTCATCAACATAAAGCATCTGCACACTGGCCTTTGTATGTAGATTTCTCAAAAACGTAGTTTAACCTATGTCAAACACATTGCACTTTGATGGAGGCCAATGTCTCTTGGTTCTGTATTGTTTTAGCTGTACAAGTCAGTCCACTTCCAAAGTTAACTAAACATAAAGCAGACTGTAAATGTTCATTTGTTTTTCCACTCAGATTTAAAGATCACAATTCCTCCAAACACAGCTATAGACAAAAGCAGCCAAGACTTCACCTGTGACTATCAATCTATTTTCTGTGGTTTGAGAATTGCCTTACAGGCAAACACAGCATAGAAATTGTTACCTGCAGCTCTGTAGAGTATTTTTGGTTCAAAGAATATGCATGGATTTTCATCCTCTATGCACGACAGCAGCAGTCCTTTGGCCTGAAGAGGACTCCGTGGAATAACGACCTGGAAAAAAGTATTTGTAACTAGTTTATTTAAACTGCAATTCTGCTACAAGCTTCCTCAGTTGAGAACTAAAACACCAGCAAATCTTTGCTGTAAGTAACTCTGTGTATAGATTGATCAGCTCTGACAGAGCGCATTGCCATCAGCACTCCGCTACTAACTTGCGCTGCCTTCTGAATTTCTGTTTGCTCACTGATGAACCTTGACTAGTTCCCCTCTGCACCATGGATTAGATACTAAGGGACTTCCTTCTAATAAGGTAGAATAAAATTCCCAACAGTTTGAGCTAGAAGAAACAGAAGACTGCCAGTCTGATTAAAAACATTGGATTAGCAAAATCAATGCACACGTATGACAAAAGCCAGTCCAGCTAAGTGATCCTCAATTGCTGGCATGAACACTCTTCACAGCAGGTCTGGAAGGAATTCAGACTTAGTCCAGTAAGTTTTGAAGACTGAAAAATGAAATAGCTGGTTTAGGTTCCTTTCTTTTCATGGAAGCTTGAAATTTGTTCATTTTGCAAATCAACAAATACCACAGAAAACCCCTGAAAGTATTACCAAGCAAGGATAAAACCAAGCAAGGCCTCCAGATGTAATCTGAATATGTGGAAGGAAAACTATAACTGATTTGCCAACAAGAGAATTAATTTTGGATGATCTAAGAGAATACAGACTATGAACAGAAAATCACCATATTATCATAGTTCAAATGAAAACAGAATCCAAGAATTCAGCTCCCTCAGCTGATTCTCAGCCCAGAGATCTCGCACACAGTCTGATGTGTGCTAGAAAACATTTTTATAGCTGTGAAGTCAGATGTGGCTTACTCTGAAAACATCACTTGTAGCAAAAACAAACCTCCATGTAACTACAGACACATTCACTTACTGGTCTAGGAATTTCCAGGAGTTCAGAAATATTTTTCAGAGTAAGCATATTTCATTATATAAAAGCCAAAACACAACCTCAATCTGCTGCCACATCAGATGCCAGCACATTCACAGCTACCTGAAGGGAGGCTGGAGCGAGAAGGGGGCCAGGGCTAGCTGGTGGCACGTGAGAGGAATAGAGGAAATGGATACAAGCTGTGCTAGAGGAGGTCTAGGCTGGATATTAGGAAATACTCCTTAACTGATAGGGTTCTCAAACACTGGAATGGTCTGCTCAGGGCAGTGCTTGAGTCACCATCCCTGGGGGTGTTTAAGCAGCCTGTGGACCCGGTGCTTAGGCACATGGTTTAGCACCAACCCTTCAGTGTTGAGCCAAAGATTGGACTGGATGAGCTTGAACGCTTCTTCTAATCAAATATATTCTGTGAGCAGATTAGCCTGTTGACACCTCTAAAGAAAGGACAAGCAGTAACAGTGGTAACAGACGCACAGGAAATTACACAAAGCGATGGGTGTTACTAGTGCAGCTCTTGAGGGATCACTTTTGGGACAAACCCTGTCTACCTAGGATTTATTTGACTGAGATTGCTTGGTCTGAAGAAAAGGAGGCTAAGGGCAGCTCTCATTGCTCTCTACAGCTACCTGAAAGGAGGCTGTAGTGAGGTGGGCGTTGGTGTCTTATTCCTGGTATCAGGTGACAGGACAAGAGGAAATGGCCTGAAACTGTGCCAGAGGAGGTTTAGGTTGGATGCAAGAAAAATTTCTTTACTGCAAGACTGATCAGGCATTGGAACAGGCTACCCAGGGAGGTGGTGGAGTCACCATCCCTTGATGTGTTCAAGAAGTGTGTGGATGTGGCACCTGGGGACATGATTTAATGGCCAAGTGGTCTTAGGTTGACAGTTGGACTTGATTTAGAGGTATTTTCCATCTGAAACAATTCTGTGTTTGACTCTACCTTACTCATTTATGACATTAAGTCAGAATATGATAATGAGAGCTATTGAAAAGCTGAAAGCCACTACTGCTGCAGAGGATGATAGCAAAAAGACCTAGTTCACACTGAGGACACAACTGGCAAAAGCAAAAGCAAACTGAGTAACACCTGCTAAAGAGTCGCACATTTAAGGACTACGTCTATATTATCAGTTCAGAACTGGGCAGTAGAAATTGTTCAGGACTTCACTTCTGATCAAAGGGATGGCTAGGACACAATGCAGTGTAGCCCTAAGAAAGCACCACAATACAGCCAAGGAAGTGTTAGTGCTATTGCAGAATAACTGCTGGAAATTCAGCTGGAATCTTTCACTACTACATCAATATTGGGAAAGAAAAGAAACAGGTGCCAAAGAGCTGCAGAGATTGTTAACATCTCTATGATAGTTTGACTTGTTTAGTCTAACAAAACACAGAGGAAAGAGAAAACCATTGTTCTTCTAGCATATGAAAGGGAAGATGAGGGACAGATAAGTTAAATGTAGAAGTTAGTCAGAAACAAATTTAAGCTGGAAATGAGAAGAAAGTTCTAGACAGGATGGCAAATATTCTGGAGCAGTCTTACAATGGAATGGAGTCAAGATGGAAATTTTGGAAGACAGCCTGATCCATTAAGCACACAACCTTGTAACAGCAGGCAAGGTGCAAGCACCTAGCAACGTCCCACCAGAGCAACAAGACCAGGAATGGTTTCAGGCTGCACCGCTGGAGGCTCAGGCTGGACGGCAGGAAATATTGCCTCATTGGAAGGGTTCTCAAATACCAGAATGGTCAGCCCAGGGCAGTGCTGGAGCCACCGTCTCTGGAGGTGTTCAAGCAGCCTGTGGAGCTGGCACTTACAGACACGGTTTAGTACTGGCCCTGCAGTGCTGGGTCGAGGGTTGCTGGATAAGCTCTAAGGTCTCTTCCAGTTGGGTGTTTTCTGTGACTCTGTGAAGCTCCCTTTCCTTTGGGAAATCCCAGTCTCACCTTTTACTTCAGGAAAACACACAAATAAATATTGTCAGGAACCTGCCAGAGTTTAATAGGAGAGCAGTTCTGAAAACAACTCTCCCCAAAGATCAATGCTACCCTTTCCAGCCCATAATACCCAGCCTTTCCCCCTGTAATATAGGAGACAATATGCAGAGATATGGGATTTCTGCAAATGCACCTGAACCGTAAGTTCATTTGCACTTCCAGATCCATACATGAAAGGCTGAGTTGGATCTCATTCAAAATAAGACTTGAAACCTTGAAGATAAAACATTAACCATATTAATGTAATGCTTTGTAAACGATACCTAAGGAATCATTTCCACAAAGACACAAAGTTCAAAAGATAGAGTCTAAAATACTTCTCTGGGCATCAACAATTAGTACATTATTCCACCAGTACCAGAGATTTTAATGTGCCCTTTAGGTTTAACAGAGATGTTAGCTGTCAGTGGTAGTAACCTGATTTAGCACTGTGCACAGTGAAAAGTAACAGGAAGTGAAAAATCAACAAGAAGAAAAATCGAAGAAGAAAAATTAATCTAACTGAAGTGATTAAATAAACTTCTCCTTTACTTATTCAGAAAGCTAAGCAGAGTAGTCCTAGGCTGATACAAACTGGAAAGAGCCTTAATCATCAAAGCGGATCACTAAATCTAAGCACTTTGTTCAGTAGATAAAGATTTGAGATTGACCAACAAGAACAGCACAAACTAGCTAGACTTGGCACCAGTATCTTAATTGTATAAGTTATCCTGTGGGCTCATACAATATCAAACTACTACAGCTTTTAAACAAGCTCAAGAAGCCAGAAACATCTTAAAGATCATAGAGAACACTCAAAGACAACAATGGATTCTGTTTTGCAAATATGAAATCATGGAATGAGTTGGGTTGGAAGAGATCTGCAGAGGTCATCCAGTCCAACTCAACTGCAGTCAGTAGAGATATCTTCCACTAGATCACAGAATCATAGAAACATAGAATCAAGCAGGTTGGAAGAGACCTCTAAGCTCATCCAGCCCAAACCAGCACCCAGCCCTGTCCAATCAACCAGTCCATGGCACTAAGTGCCCCAGACAGGCTTTTCTTGAACAACTCCAGGGACGGCTACTCCACCACCTCCCTGGGCAGCCCATTCCAATGCCAATCACTCTCTCTCCGAAGAACTTCCTTCTAACATCCAGCCTGAACCTCCCCTGGCACAGCTTGAGACTGTGTCGCCTTGTTCTGTTGCTGGTTGCCTGGGAGAAGAGACCAACCCCACTCGGCTACAATCTCCCTTCAGGTAGTTGTAGACAGCAATGAGCTCTATCCTGAGCCTCCTGAGGTCTCCCTGGAGCCTTCTCTTCTCCAGGCTGGACACCCCCAGCTCCCTCAGCCTGTCCTCATAGCAGAGCTGTTCCATGTCCTTACTGTATTGAGGGCTCCAGAGCTGGACACAGCACTGCAGGTGAGGTCTCCCCAGAGCAAAGTGGCAGAATCCCCTCTCTGGCTCTGCTGCCAAAGCTGCTTTGGATGCAGCCCAGGCTGCCATCAGCCTTCTGTGCTGCAAGCTCACACTGACGTCTCATGTCCAGCTTCTCCTCCACCAGTCCCCCCAGATCCTTCTCCACAGGGCTGCTTTTTGTCACCTCATCTCCCAGTCTGTACTGATAGTGAGGATTGTTCCAGCCCAGATGCAGGACCCTGCACTTGCTCTTGTTGAACCTCCTGAGGTTCAGCTAGGCCACCTCTCCAGCTTGTCCAGGTCCCTCTGGATGCCATCCATCCCTCTGGCAATGTATGTCAAGATTTTTTAAGTAAAATGAAACAAGTAAGAGAAAAGTCTACAGCCTCTCTGTAAATGACTAATATCTGAAGTTTTAAAACACCAAAATTGTATATAGACAATGGTTTAAATAGAGAAACAACTGATGTGTCCTCAGCACAAAAATACTGGTTTTAAGTCTACAATATTAATCAAGCTGTGAGTCATCTCTGAATTACAAGTCATAGCCAAAACTTAGTCAGAGAAGAAATGGAGAGCTGGCAAACAGTGTCTCTCAATCAAAGACAATGAGATCTCACCCCTTTCGCTTCTCCAGGAAAGTTATCCATCTACACACTAGCAATCCCAGCTTCAAGGGATGCCACCATCTTGTGCAGAAAGCCTGCCTAATGTTATCAGAGTATCACAGAACCATTGAGGTTGGCACATATCTCCAGAGGTCATTTGGTCCAACATCCCTGCTCAGGCAGAGCCACCTAGAGCCAGCTTCCCAGGTCCATATGCAGACACAGCTTCTGAATACCTCCAGGGATGCAGAATCCACAACCTCCCAGGGTAATCTGTGTCAAGTGTTTCCTTATATTCAGAAGAGAATCTCTTATGCTTCAGTATGTGCCCACTGCCTGACACTGTAATTCATATAAAAGAATTTAATAATGCAAGAATAAGAAAAAAAAAATTAGTGTTAGTTTTTCACCTCTGTACTATAGTGGGCATAAAACTTATGTAGTAGATATGCTTTTAGTGCAAAAAGCACTCGAATACGAAAGAGTTTGTTGGCTAAAGATTGTTTCAGTAATGGCTACACATTCTCAAAGAACAGTTTAAGCTTTATAAACTGAACAGCTTCCTCAAGAGTTTTTAATCAACACATTAATGTGTTGTGTTGTGCACTGACCTCCGTTCTTCTTCCCCTGCCTGCACCTAGACCATCTCTTAGTCATTTCCATTAAAAGCAAACAACCAAACAAAATGAATCCTCAAAGTGAGAGTACTGTACCTTTATTCCTGGACAGTGAGCAAAAAAAGCTTCTGGACTTTGAGAGTGATATAGTGCCCCATGACCCACACATCCCCAGGGGGCTCTGATGGTGAGGTTCCCACAGTTAAAGAGGTCTCCAGAGCGGTAGCGATACTTTGCTGCTTCGTTAACGATCTGGGAAGGTGAACGCACAAGAGCAACAATCAGGTCAGTCCTTATGTGCCTTTAAGCCTCTAAAACACCAGCAGCAGTGAAACTGCAGCTGCACCACGCAGAGCATGGACTCAGAAGCATGGGAGTCCTGACAGCCAGCAGAAGGGCCAGTATGCCCCAAGGCCAGTGAAGATGCCCAGGGAGCTCAAGGGAGATGCCCAGGGCTCAGCAGCAGCCACATAACCCAGCTGTGCCCCCATCCTGCATGCTGCCAGCTGGACCAGTTCAGCTCTGCAGCTTGTGCCATGAACACAGCCAGCTGTAGCACAACAGAGAAGGAGAGACGGCAGTGGGAAGGTACAGCTGAAAATTTGAGGCTGCTGAAGCCAACACAAGCACAAAACCAAAACACATAAACATTTCTCCAAGCCACAGCTTCAATTTCCATTATTTCATAAGGCTTCAAGCTGGCCTTGGTATCTTCTTGTTTACTGAAAGCATGCATAATATCAGTAATACAGCTGTGGATGCACTGCCAGTAACTACACATTCAAACCATGTATTAATGCCAACAGAAGAGTAATCTAAGCAGCCATCAGAGTTCTTTTTGCTTCTTTCAAATGTTCTGGTACTAACCTGATCAAATGCTGGAAAAATGTAATCTGCAAACTGAATTTCTGCAATGGCTGTAGCACCTGCAACAGCAACTCCAATACCAAAGCCAACAATTCCTTGTTCACACAAGGGAGTGTTGAAGACTCTGTCTTTACCTACAATAATAATAATAATAATTATTATAAGCAAAAAAAAAAAAACCCAAACTATAATTCCTTTAACACACCAGCTCTAAATGAAATACTGAAGTTATAAACAAGTCACCAGCAATCGGACAAAAGGTGTTGAGATGTTTTCTTTTCAGGAATATGAACACAAATCACCCATCATCACTAAAGATACTTTCTCTTCAAACTGTAACAGCTCAGAGGAAGACAAGAAGAAACAAAATGAAAGATAGTTGATTGGTTAGGGCTGGGTGATAGGTTGGACTGGATGATCTTGGAGGTCTCTTCCAACCTGGTTGATTCTATGATTCTATGATAGGAACAGCTTCTGGAACTTACAAAGTTCTTAACATTTCAGGTGAAAGAGTTTGTTCTCATGTGCCTAGAGCTTAGCATGTTGTGATGGTTTGGGAGTTACCTGCCCCCTCCCCACTTAAGAAAACCACCCAGACTAGACTTAGCTGGCTGGAATTCAAAGAATGAAGCTATATTTACAGCCTAGCACAATAAACAAGCATATATACACAAATATATACAGTTATATACAAGTTAAAAGTAGCACAGAAACACACTACCCCTCCCAGAAACAATCAGAGTCCCCAGGAGGCTCCCAACCCAAACCCCCTTCCCCCTTTTAGGGGCACAAGACTGGAACTCATATATTTTTGAGCTTTCTATCTTCTTTGTGGGAATGCAAGAGGTCATTTTAGCCCTGACATTTGTGCTGCAATAATTTCAGATTCCAAATACACAGTCTAACAGATGGCTAAAGAGAAAACAGCCAAGTTCATGACATTAAAAGCACGAAGGCAAAAGTTAAAACACTACAGTACCCTCTGCAGGACGTAGTTACAATTTTTGCTAGCAGTACTCTACTCCCTCAGCAGATCAGTAGGAGAACATCGCTATGCTATGAAATTGTCCCTTTGGAACAGCAGCAAACAGGCCGCAGGTTCCTCTAAGAGTCCATTGTGCAGGAGTGTGCTAGGGCTTCAAACTGGATGGAAAAATGTGAGCAAAGTGCACGGCTATGAAACAAATAAAACAACTAAACCACCACCAAATAAGTAACTGCAGAGTAATCAGTTCATTAATTAGAAAAGTTGTTGCCCTGAGGACTCCTAATTTCAATAGCTGCAAGTTAACCCAGAGAAAGATAACAAAAGGCTTTCACTAAGGAACAATAAGAAGACAAGCACTGCCCACAGCTGCGTTCAGGATACCCTAAAGGGAGGCAGTGTTTGACAAGTATTTCACCCACACACTTCACCCAGCACTGTCACTGCCTGTACTCTGTCCACATGCTTTACCTGATGTTTTGAGTTTCATACTTCAAGGGTTTCTTGGGCTTGGGGTTTTGTCTGGTTGGGACAAGGCCCTGAAATCAGTTCTTGGCTCTCCCTCTGCTTTTCTCTCTCCTCCCTCCACCAGGAACATGAATAAGATACCATTCATTTAAGACTTGTGAAAAAGATGCCATCAAGTAGTACTGCAATGTTGGTGTTGCCAGTGAGACTACATAAGCCAATGCAAGTTCAAAGGGCTTGCTACTGCCACTGCAACGTGCACAAGTAATACAGAATTCCAGGTTAACAAAATACTTCTCAGCTGTTTAAAGAAAGTGGGGGGTCGGTGTCTGGATATCAAGCACACCCAATATGAACCTGATCAGCACTGACTGGTAGCAAAGTACTTTGCAGGTCAGATAATACTTTCTAAGTAGATAAACCTGCTAGCTCTCATTTGCCAGGTGCATGAGTGAGCTGATCTCAGTAATTTCCAGATGTGGGTCACTTATACTTCACCATTTTCTTCCTTCCAGGAAATATGAACCAATTTCAGCTGGTATTGTGCTTAAGTCATTCAGACCCAGAATGGCATAGGAAGTGAGAAGGGCAGGAACTTCACAGCACTGCCATTGATCCTTGCTGTTTATTTTACCAGCATGCTGCAGTAGCACTGCTGGCCTGCATATTTCTATTCTTTCTTTACTCTTAATCCAATGCCTGGGCAATATAATTACTTGAGAATAGCCCCAGCCCTGAAAGATTTTCATTCCAAGTAGCAGAAAGATAGCATGTTCTGGGAAAAACAGACCTAGGAAAGATATTTAATGAAGATATAACTTGGTTTTATTATCCTTATAACTAAGTTATGGCTCACTTCTGACAGACATCAATTGTGCCTTGGCCTTACTACCAAAAATTAGCAAAAAATCAGTTCAAAAAGTTTCACACAGGAATCATCTCTTTCCTTAAAAGCCAAAAAAAGGGGGGAAGGTTTTAGTCATGTCATAGTCACATTTCTACATAGAATAAGAAACTATGGCTTCCAGGTCTGCTTTCAGGGCTATTTAGTACCATTTCAATAGAGTAAGTAATGAGTAAACTAATTCATAGGATGGAGAAGGAAAATCACAGAAAGATGTAACAAAAATAATACAAGACTACTTTGAAACCTAGCAGGAGTACACACTGTAAGCTGTTCTCATTCTTGAAAGATGGCTGCAGTCTGACTCCCCACGCTACACAGCATCCTCTGACACGGTCCCTCCTCTGACAGGCAGTGAAAAAGAAAGTGTTTCCTGGAGAGAGTGGTCAGGGACTGGAATGAGCTGCCCAGGGAGGTGGTGGAGTCACCCACCCTGGATGTGTTTAAGGGTCGTTTGGGTGTGGTACTTAGGGATATGGTTTAAGGTGAATCCTGTTGATTAGGGTTCTAGGTTGGACTTGGTGATCCTGAGGGGCTGTGCCAGCCTGGATCATTCTGTGAAAGAGCCTGTCAAGGGAAGAGCAACATAAAGCACTCAGACAAATGCAGTTACCACCTCTGAAGGCAGGATCGCCCTGCTACTGACACAGCCTCAAGAGCTGCTCCTGTACCCACATCCATCGGTAGCACTATAAACACCTGGGAAACATCTCCCTCCCTCTTTTTTCAGTCTAGGGTGCTCTGAATTAGACATCTTATTTCCTTTCTCTTGCACTGCTGTATTCAATTTTGTTTTATTTAAAACAGCTCCTACTTTAATAAACTTAAAATGCATCAACTTTACGAGACATATTACACTTTCCTATTTTAAATGTGTACTGGCAGATCACTACATCTCACTTCATTTACTTACATGGTGCTTTGATATAGAACAGAACCAGCAAAGGAAACACTGGGAGAAAAAAGTAAGACTACAGAAGAGATAAAGATAAAAAAAATGTTAAAACTAGAACAAATTTTAAAATACAGCATTGTTATACTGACATAAAAATACTTCCTTCTGCCACTTCACTATGGCTCTGCGGAGACAACCCAGAGCATGGAACCCTCAACAGGAACAACAAAGACTGGGTCCAGAGGAGGGCCATGAAAATGATCAGGGGGCTGGGACACCTCTGCTGCAAAGACAGGCTGAGGGAGCTGGGAGTGTTCACCCTGGAGAAGAGAAGGCTCTGAGGAGACCTAATAGCAGTCTGCCAGTACCTGAAGTGAGCTACAAGAAGGCTGCAGGAACAGGATGAGGGAAATGGCTTCAAACTAGAGCAGAGCAGACCAAGATTAGATGTCAGGAACAGGTTCTGCACCCTGAGGGTGGTGGAACACTGCAACACATTGCCCAGAGAGGTGGTTGTGGCCTCATCCCTGGAGATATTCAAGGTGAGGCTTGACAGTGCTCTGAGCAACCTGATGTAGTGGAGGATGTCCCTGCTGAGTGCAGAGGGGGTTGAACTGGATAAGTTTTGGAGGTCCCTTCCAACCCAAATCATTCTATGATTATATGATATAAACTTCTAACTTTAAGGCCTATTAATTTACTGAAATGCAGGTAAGCCACAGACACACAGCCTGAGCAGCCCCCAGATTGCTGAGAAATGCCCAGAGCCCAGCTCCTACTAAGCTTACCTATTCTTCATTAACATATTTCTCAGATTCCACTGCAATAGCCTAACACATTGATTTCATAAATAACCTTATCATCATTGAAATGCACTGGGACAATGTGTAAAATAGCTTTTAACTAAGAACTGATAAAAACTTCACAATTAGTTCTTTAATATCAGCTTGGAGTAAGTGAATGAATTTAGAAGCATGATAGATGCCCCACACTGGTATGCCCCTCTGAAATCTAAAATACATCCTAATAGACCTGCAGTGCTGCTGAGATTAGAGGCAGTATGCTGCTATCCAACAGGTGAAGGAAGAATCAATAAGAGCAATGTGAAATACAACATGGAAGATCAGCCTGAAGCACCTAATTTGGATGTTCAGAACTAGAGGCACATTCCTGAACTACTGTGGCTTAAAACAGAAAAAAAGAGACAGGTGATTGCCACTGAAAGGGAGTCACTGCTCAGAAATGGGGATTGCCACTGAATGGGAGTCACTCCTAGGAAATGGGTTTGAGTGTACATTTAAAACAGAAATACTGATCCCTTAATAGCAAAACCTGAAGAGTTTTACTGTTCCTTTGACAGGGTTTCAAGGGGTAGGGTTTCCTTTGCAATGTTTAGGCCTTTAAGAGAAAAATATAGACATCCCCTGAGGATAAAACAAATCTACTGATGGCTCTTAACATTAAAACATGCATGGTATGGCTCTAGCCTCCCCCTTGTATTTATACAATGTGAAAATCCTTACTAAAACTAAACACATGTTTTTCTCAAAAGGTTTAAAGGAAATCAGTTCTGATCAACAGCAGCAACATCACCTTTGGCAAAGCAGCTGAGTCAGATTCCAGCTGAAACATGACTAAAGCAGACAACCCAGGGATACTTTGTCATTTCATACCTCATCTCCCTAACACTGAAGAAACATACTCTCCTCCTCTTACTTGCATCAGGCAGGCAGCTCAAAACAAGCCAGCACAAACTCCATGAGCTGGCTTTTCACTCCAGGTGGAAGCAGAACCTTTAGGTTATCTGAAACAAGGTGCCTCAGCTTCTGAAAAAAGCCCATTCCAATTAACCTTGCCAGCTTTATAAACATCCCTAGTTTCAACCACCTGAACAGGCTGATGCCCTGTTCCGAGTAGTGAGGGAAGCAATATAGCAAACAGGGTTATGAGAGAAAAAGATGAAGTGTAGAAGGCTCAGGTTGGAAGGGACTGAAGAGATCATCTCTTCTGGAGCCCCCAACACAAGCAGGACATGGAAATGTTGAAGCCAGTCCAGAGGAGGCCACCAAGATACTCAGAGGGCTGCAGCAGCTCTGCTCTGAGGACAGGCTACAAAAGTTGGTGCTCTGCAGCCTGAAGAGGAGAAGGCTTCAAGGAGGCCTTAGAGTGGCCTTGCAGTATCTAAAGGGGGCCTACAGGAAGGCTGGAGAGGGACTATTGATAAGGTCTGGTAATGACAGGACGAGGAGGAATGGGTTTGAACTAGCAGAGGGGAGATTGAAACTAGATGTTAAGAAAGGGTTCTTTGAAGTGAGGGTGGTGAGACACTGGCACAGGTTGCCCAGGGAGGCTGTGGCTGATCCCTCCCTGGAGATGTTCAGGACCAGGCTGGATGAGTCCTTGTACAACCTGTTCTAGTGGGAGGTGTCCCTGCCTATGGCAGGGGGTTGGAACTGGCTAAGCTTTGAGGTCCCTTCCAGCCTAAACCGTTCTGACTCTATGATCTACTCCAACCTCCCCATCATAGACTTGGCTGCTCAGACCTTCATCCTACCTGGCCTTGAACACCACTATGGAAGAGACATCCACAACCTTCCTGGGCAGCCTATTCCCGAGTCCCACCACCCTCATATAGAATAATTTCTTCCTAAGATCCAGTCTAAACCTTCTCTCCCTCAGCATGAAACCATTCCCTCCAGTCCTGCAACTAGACACTCTCATGAAAGGTCCCTTTCCAACCTTCCTGTAGAATCCTATTGGGAGGCAGCTGGATTCTTCTCTTCTCTAGGCTGAACAACCCCAGCTCCTTCAGCCTGCCCTCAGAGTAGAGATGTTCTCCTCATCTCTCCATGCCAGTAACTCTGGAAGATTAGATGCATCTGTGAAAAAGATCAAAAACACTAAGGAAAATGCAGGGTTTGATAAAAAGCAAATTTTAAACAATTACTCCATCCCCCTTTGATTATTTTCACTTAGACCAAAAGAGATTGATTTTTGCACATTTTGGAATAAGGAGTTCAGTACCTCACAAATATTCAGATCACTGCTGACCCTCTGCCTAGGGGACAACGGCTTGAAGACAGTCTGTAAGCTCAGAAAGATCAAAGCCTTCTTCTTATCCTCCAGGAACAAAAGGTTCCATAGCAACCTAACAGAACATGTGTATGGACATATGTAGTCGATTATGATGCATTCACATCTTGGCCTGCATCCTCTTTATTTACGCCAAGCCATGAGGGAAAGTAATGTTTCAGATTTCAGCATCTGCCATGAAGCATGTTCCAGTCTTCACTTAACTTCAAGAATGGGATATTCAAACAATATCCACCCTCCTATAACATGAACACCCTACCCAAGCCTCCAACTCTCAGCAGCTTCACATGACTCGGGAAGAGTCTATGCTGGACCATATGAGTGGTTTGAGGACTGGTGCTAGTGACGGAGATGTAGATTCATAGAAGGGTTTGGGTTGAAATGGACCTTGAAGATCATCTAGTTCCACCCACCCCCACCATGGGCAGGGACACCTCTTACTAGTCCAGGTTGCTCAAGGCCTTGTCAATCCTGGCCTTGAACACCTCCAGGGAGGGGGCAGGGTGTTTTGTTTCTAAGACATTTCTGTATCACTTGTGTTAAAAAGGGGTGTTAAAAGATCGCTGTGCCACTTAGATGCACACAGGTCTGTGGGGTAGGACAGGCTGCACCCAGGGGTACTGAAGGAGCTGGCAGATGTGCTTGCCAAGCTGCTCTCCATGATTTACCTGAAGTCCTGGCTAAGGGGGAGGTGCCAAGGGCCTGAATGGTAGCAAATGTGACACCTGCCTGCAAGAAAGGAAGAAAGGAGGATCCCACAACATCCTTCTGTCTAACCTGAGGCAGTGTGGTCTGGATGATCAGGCAGTGAGGTGCACGGGAACTGGCTGAAGGAAAGAAGTCAGAGTTGTGGTCAATGGGACAGAGACCAAATGGAGGCCTGTGACCAGTGGGGTCCCACAGGGGTCAGTGCTGGGACCAGTTCTGTTCAATACATTCATCAATGACCTGGCTGAGGGCACAGAGGGCACTGGCAGCAAGTTTGCTGATGGCATCAAACTAGGTAGAGTGGCTGCCACAGCAGGAGGCTGTGCTGCCATTCAGCCAGGCTGGAACAGGCTGCAGGGGTGGTCAGGGAGACACTGAATGAAATTCAGCAAGGGCAGAGTCTGGCACCTGGGAAAGAGCAACCCCAGGGAGCAGCATAGGTTGGGGACTGAGCTGCTGGAAGGCAGTGAAGGACAAAAGGATCTGGGAGCCCTGACGGATGGGAGGTTGAGCATGAGCCAGCAATGTGCTCTGGTGGCCAGGAGGGCAATGCCATTCTGGGGTGGGTTAGAAGGGCTGTGGTTAGTAGGTGAAGAGAGGTTCTCCTGCCTCTCTGCTCTGCCCTGCTGAGGCCACATCTGGAGTCCTGTGTCCAGTTCTGGGCCCCCCAGTTCAAGAGGGACATAGAACTGCCTGAGAGAGTGCAGCACAGAGCCACAAAGATGCTGAAGGGAATGGAACAGCTCTGCTAGGAGGAGAGGCTGAGGGGGCTGAGTCTGTGCTGCTGGGAGAGGAGGAGACTGAGAGGTGACTTCATGAATGATTATAAAGATGCAAAGGTGAGTGCCAAGAGGCTGTAGCCAGTGCCAGCACAAGGGGCAATGGGTGGAAGTTGAGGCAGAGGAAGTTTCATGGAAACATGAGGAGGAATTTTTTCCCTGTGAGAGTGACAGAAGAGTGGAAGAGGCTGCACAGGGGGGGTGTGGAGTCTCCCTCTCTGGAGATATTCACAAGCTGCCTGGATGTGTTCCTGTGTGATCTGGTATAGGAGATCCTGCTCTGGCAGGGGGGTTGGACTGGATGAGTGTGGATGGATTTCTTGCTAACAGAAGGACATGAATTAATAAACAGATGAGCAACCCCGTGCTGCAGAGTGTCCTTGAATCCATCCCAGAGGCAGGGACTGAGATGATGAATACCAGCCCCCACATGCAGCTGCAGGGGACAGGGTCTGTCAGCCGCAGGGGGCTGACCCTACAGGTTGTTTATTAAGTTACCCTATCTGTACCTCACACATAACCTTAAGCCAGTCTGTACTTTGCACATGTACCAACCTTAAGCTAAGCTAGCTGTGCACGCCCCTTCCAAGGAAGCATGTAACTCGCTGTAAGACAGAACTAAAGGGAGAACAATCATCTACCCATACTGGGACTAGGACTGGCACTCTGGCAGGTGCAGTGCCGGCAGATGAGCTTTGGAGATCCCTTCCAGCCCCTGACATTCTGTGATTCCATGACAGATCGTCAGTGTGCCCTCAGCGCCAAGGGCATGAAGCACGGCATCTCAAGCACCATTACAGACCATACAGGGAACAACCAGGGGATCAGGCCCAGACAACAGGGTTTTATGAAGTGCAGGTCCTCCCTGATGAACCTGATCTCCTTCTATGACAAGATGACTATTGGATGAGGGAAAGGCTGTGGATATTGTCCACCTAGGCTTTGAAAAGGGCTTTGACACTGTCCCCCACAGAACTCTCACAGCCAAACTGGCTGATCATGGCTTAAAAAGGGATCTGGAGGTTCTATTCAACAGGCAGCTGAATATGAGCCAGCAGTGTGCCCAGGAGGCCAAGAAAGCCAATGGCATCCTGGCTAGGATCAGAAGTGCTGTGTCCAGCAGGAACAGAGAGGTGATTGTCACCTTGTGCTCAGCATTGGTGAGGCCACACCTCAAGTGCTGTGTTCAGTTTTGGGCATAGTAAGACAAAAGAGATGTCAAAAGGCTGGAGCAAGTGCAGAGGAGGACCACAAAGCCAGGGAAGGGCCCTCTACAGTGAATAGAGACATCCTCAACTAGATCAGATTGCCCAGAGCCCTGTCAAGCCTCACCTTATATAACCTGTCATCAGCTACCACAATCATGGATGCATAGGGAGAAACAGAGGACCAGGAAGAAAAAGGAGTGCCAGCAGGTTAGAGTCTTTACTACTCACTGGGAACACTGTAGAGACAACTCAAGTAGAAATAACTGACTTCAAGCCAGTCTTGCCTTTAAAGGGCTGCTGTAATCCTATGGTGTCTAGGATTGTTTGTAGCTGTCCATCTATGCAAGTCTGTTCATTATGTTCCTTAACATAATTTAAGGCAACCTCTACAGCACTGAGGCTTTCTTGGTCCCATGATGCTCTCAAGGCCTGTTTTACAGTTGCTGACACTTGTTATCTTCCATTTCTCTGGTACTGTGTGAAAAGGCAGGCATCACAGCCAGTAGCACAGTAGATTAAAACTCAGCTCTTTGAGGGCTCCTGGTTGAACAGAGAACAGTTCTAGTGGTTTCATACTAGTTTCTACCACTTCAACAGATCCAACAGAAAACAGACAGCAGTTACCAAAGCTAAGTATTCCAGCATGCTACTGAGAACTCTGTCATAGTAGGCTGGGTGCACTCTCTGGGTGACAAACTGAGGAACAAGCAAAAGTGTGTCAGATACAAGGCACTGTCTCACACTCCTCAGCATCAGCAGTGTAGAAGTACCTCATAGTAAATTTACACAGCATGTTAGGGGTTGGACAGGACCTCTGATGGTCATCTGGTCCAACCCCACCACCAAAGCAGGATCACCTAAAGCAGATCACACTTCTGTGTCATTCCCTGAATGTCTGAGACTCTTCTCAAAAGGGATATGATTCCTGTTGTCCACATTTTCCCTCTCAGTCCCTATCTGACTACTTCCAGTCTCATGGCAAAAGCAGCACAGGCTGTGTACCTGCTGTGCTTTCCACCTCAAACACCAGCACTCTCAAAGTGGGTTTATTTTGCTAACAGGGAAACTGAGGCATATCAGCTAAAGCTACTTGCCAGAGATAACAAGGGATGTGGCAGCAAGATGCAGATTAGGACTAAAGCTCCTGACTCTTCCTCTTAATGCCTCAGTCTTCAGGTATGAATTGGAATATAAACTGGCAGACCTAAAAAGGAGCATTAAAAAAAAAGATAAATAAGATCAAAACAAAATTTTTGATATGTTAAGGAAATTCTGATTGAATTTTGCCTTGGACTGATTGACATCTTCATAGTTTAATTTGAAAGCTTGCTGGATCTACTCTAAATTGTGAAGTCACTATTCTCAAAATAACAGATGCTGCAAAGGCAGCACTCGAGAACCAAGTGCTCAATGACCAGCAATGAAAAGTATCTTGGAAACCATGCCTGTTCCTTCATAGTGTATTGGGTTTGCATGGCAAGGTTTTCGTAGTGGGGAAGAGGGAGGACAGGGATGAGTTCTCTGGGAAGCTTCTGGAAGCTTCCCCTATGTCAAATAGAGCAGTCCCAGCCAGCTCCAAGTCAGACTTGCCACCAGCCAATGCTGAGCCGACCACTGACAGTTGTAGCACCACTCTGATATCATTTAAGAAGTGGAGAAATGTGCTGCACAGCAGCAATCTGTGCAACAAAGAGAGAAGTGGGAATACCTGAAAGAAGCAAGTCTGCAGGCATCAAGGTTGGTGGAGAAGCAGGGTAGGAGGTGCTCCAAATGCTAAAACAGATTCCCCTGCAGCCTGTGGTGAAGACTATGGTGAGGGAGGCTGTCCCCCTGTAGCACATGGAGCAGATATCCACCTGCAGCCCATGGAGGACCTCACAACAGAGCAGACGGTTGCACGCAGTGAAGGCTGTGACCCTGTGGGAAGTCCACGTTGGAGCAGGCTCCTGGCAGGACCTGTGGACCTACAGAAATGAGCCCACATTTGAGCAGGTTTGCTGGCAGGACTTGTGAGCCCATAGAGGACCTGCCCTAGAGAAATCTGTTCCTGAAGGACTGCAGCCCATGGGAAGGACTCACATGAAGAAGCTTATGAGCAGTTTCCCACAGGAGACACCCAACAGTGGAAGAGAGAAAGAGCATGAGAAGTCCTCCTCCAGAGAAGGAAGGCACGGCAGGCAATGTGTGGTGAACTGAATTCAACCCCTGTCTCCTGTACCAGGGGATGGGGAAAGCTACGGAAAATGGAAATACAGCCCAGGTGAAAAGCAGCATGGAGGTGTGAAGGTGTTTCTTTAGATTGGTTCTCATTGCTCATTATCCCTCTCTGAAGTGACTGGCAATAAATGAAATGGTCTTCCCTATGCTGAGGCTGTTTAGTCCATGCTGGTAATTACTGAGCAACCTCCCTCTTGCCTGTCCTTACCTCAGCCTTTGAGGCTTTTGTTTTATTTTCTCTCCCCTGTTCAGCTGAGGAGGGGAGTGCCAGAGTGGCTTCGGTGGGCACCTGCAATCCAGTGTGAAAACTCCTTGCAAGGTGTAGAGATCTAATAAGGAGACCTTTTACAGTAACTGCCTGGGACAACATGCTGGGCAGCCTAGTCGCTGCAGGACAGCTCTGAACCCTATCGCTTGTAATTATCCAGATCCTCAACGTGCTCCTGTTGCAAAGCTGTTCAGACAATTGACTGCACTGGGGCAGTAGTCTTGTGACTCTTTTAGGCCTGCAGCAAATTACTTCCAAGAAAAGTGAGTGGTTTACTCCCTGTACTAAAGCCTGCAGCACTTTCTTAACCTGAAGTGCTGATAATTATCACTCTCTTATCACGAACTTTAAGAGGCAGAAGAAACAGCAGCCATAATAAATTAGTCTTACTTGAATAGTATTGATGGCACAGAGGGCACACTGATCACAGGGCTATCCAAGGAGATGGAGACTCAATAAACCCCACCCAAGAAACAGTAAAGGTGTGAAGACTGACATCTAAAATAAGGCACGTGAGGTGTGCTTGCCGACCTAGAATTAATACAGACAGCAAAAGCTAGTTATGCTTATCAATTCCACCTTCTGCCTTCAGTTTAATCCTCCACACTCTGTTGCTAAAATGTTACTTTCAACTGTTTCACTGCAAGCATTCGCTGAAGTGGAAAATTCCATTTGTCTTAAGTTCAGCAGCACACATTCTTGCCTCACAAGTGTGTCTTGAAATAGCTTTAAAATGCATTAGAGCAGCCTTCTTAAGCTCTAGACTGAGCATCCAGTTCTATATTAAAACATAGATCCCTCATCTTTCCCTCAAACAGATTTAGAACATATGCAAAGAAACATAAATAGAGACTCACAGAATGGCAGGGGCTGGAAGGGACCTCCAAAGCTCATCTGGTGCAGTCCCCTGCCAGAGCAGCATCACCTAGAGCAGATCACACAGGAACACATCTAGGCAGATTTTTAATATCTCCAGAGAGGGAGACTCCACAACCCCCCTGGGCAGTCTCTTCCAGTGCTCTGTCACCCTCACAGGGAAAAAATTCCTCCTCAGGTTCACATGGAAACTCCAGTGCCTCAGCTTCCACCCGCTGCCCCTTGTGCTGGCACTGGGCATCACCCAGCAGAGCCTGGCTCCAGACTGCTGCACTCACCTGCACATCTTTACAGACATGAATGAGATCACCCCTTAGTCTCCTCCTCTTCAAGCCCCAGCTCCCTCAGGCTCTCCTCATAAGGAAGATGTTCAACTTCCTTAACCATCTTTGTGGCTCTGTGCTGGACTCTCTCAAGCAGCTCCCTGTCCTTCTTGAGCTGGGGGGCCCAGAATTGGATACCACACTCCAGATGTGGCCTCAGCAGGGCAGAGCAGAGAGGCAGGAGAACCTCCCTCGACCTACTAACCCCAGCCCTCCTATTGCACCCCAGAATGGCACTGGCCTTCCTGGCCACCAGAGCACACTGCTGGCTCATGGCCAGCCTTCCATCCATCAGGACTCCCAAGTCCTTCTCCCCTTTGCTGCTCTCCAGCTGCTCAGCCCCAACCTATTCTGCTCCCTGGGGTTGTTCTTTCCCAGGTGCACAACTCTGCACTTGCTGCTGTAGAACTTCATTCCACTTCTCCCTGCCCAACTCCAAGCCTGTTTCAGTCCCTCTGAATGGCAGCACAACTCTCCGGTGTGGCAGCCACTCCACCCAGCTTGGTGTTCTCAGAAAACTTACTGGCAGTGCACTCTGTGCCCTCAGCCAGGTCCTTAGTGGTTACACTGAATAATACTGGTCCTAGTACTGACTCCCGAGGGACTCCACTACTTACAGGCCTCCAGCGAGACTCTGTCCCATTGACCACAACTCTGACTTCTTTCCTTTAACCAGTTCCCAATCCACCTCACTTCTCCATCACCCAGACCACATCACCTCACTTAACTATGAGGATGCTGTGGGAGACACTGTCAAATGCTTTTCTAAGCACATTACTAAGTCACATGACCTGGCAATGTGCCCTTGTGGCCAAGAAGACTGATGGCATCCTGGGGTGGATTAAAACAGCCAAGGATTGTAGGTCCAGTGGGGCTCTCCTCCCTCCCTGCTCTGCCCCAGTGAAGCCACGTCTGGAATACTGTGTTCAGTTCTGGGCCACTCAGTTCAAGAAGGGCCTCAGGGAACTGCTTGAAAGAGTCCACTGAAGAGCCACAAAGATCCAGAAGTCAAGAGAACATCTCCCTTATGAGGACAGGCTGAGGGAGCTGGGGGTCTTTAGCTTGGAGCAGAGGAGCCTGAGGGGTGACTTCATTCACATTGATAAAGATGTGCAGGGCAGTGTCAGGAGGACGCAGCCAGGCTCTGCTCAGGGATGTCCAAGGACAGGACAAGCAACATTGTGCACAGGCTGGAGCAGAGGAGCTTCCACGTAAATACAAGATAAAACTTTTTCATTGTGAGGGTGACAGAGCCCTGGAGCAGGCTGTCCAAAGAAGCTGTGGGGGCTCCTTCACCAGAGACATTCAAAACCTGCCTGGATGACCAACTCCAGGTGATTCTGCTCTGGCAGGGGGGTTGGACTGGATGATCTTTCAAGGTCTCTTACAACCCCTAACATTCTGTGCTATAAGATAGTTTTCAAACCAGACACACCAGCAGAACAACAAAACAAAAGAAATTCTACTTAGCTCTGACAAAAATGATTCATGTCAATATCCTACAGAGTGCAAAAGGACATACTACACTGTAACAAGTTCTCTGCTTTTTCCCTCCCCTAAATCTTAAGAGAAGAATTGGCTACTTAAGATGAAAACGAACAAAATGTACTATTGTGTAATGAGGCAGGAATATATTCTCCAGATGTTACTGTTCAAAGACATTTATATAAGTCAGAACAAAATCCAGATCTTGCAAAACTGCTCTGGAGGAACCAGGCAAGCAAGCAGCAGAATCCTCTGCCTAACTCCATCCACAAAGACACGAGGACAAGACACCTGTCTACACATTCTCACAAACCTTGGGTCTTGGCCACAGCAGGCTACAGAAGGGTTTTGTGGGAGTTACCAGAAATAAAACCTGCTCTGGCATTCTTTTAAGTAGCTTTCCTTGTCAATCACTATTTCTGCTATTCTTGTTTCTCAGTCTTTTCTGTTTTCATCTGATCCTCTGTTTTTCCCTCCCATTTCTTACCCTCCTGGAGCAGGTCCAGAGAAGGGCAAAGAAGCTGGTGAAGGGTCTGGAGCACAGGTCTGGTGAGGAGCAACTGAGGGAACTGGGGTTGTTCAGCCTGGAGAAAAAGGAGGCTGAGGGGAGACCTTCTGGCTCTCTGCAACTCCCTGAAGGGAGGTTGGAGTCAGGTGGGGGTTGGTCTCTTCTCCTAAGGAACAACTGGCAGGACAAGAGGAAATGGCCTCAAGTTGTGTCAGGGGAGGTTTAGGTTGAACATGAGGAACTATTTCTTTCCCAGAAGGGCTATCAAGCCCTGACCCAGGCTGCACAGGGCAGTGGAGCCCCCATCCCTGGAGGGGTTCCATCCATGTAGATGTGGTTTAGCGGTGATTTTGCAGTGCTGGGTTAATGGTTGGACTGAATGATCTGAAACGTCTCCTCCAACCACAGCAGTTCTGTGGCTCTGCCATCTAATCCCTACGTTTGATCTCCTCTGTACTTCCGTTAGGTGGGTGATACTGCTCTTTACATGCTGTAACTATTTCTCACCTCAGGCAGAGCACCAGGACCATGTTCCAAGACCATCATTTCAAACCTGTCTGCAAACTCAAAGACAAGTGTCCAGCTGTGTCATTCCAATGTTATTTCAGGCTTTTGAAGAAAATGCTAATGTTCTTCCACTTAAAGCAAAAAAAATGTTTAAAGAAAAGGAAAAAGGCTGCACACATTACCTAGGCTATGAAAAGATATGGTGAGAAGAAGTGTGCTTTCAGTCCCGCAGCTTTCACCTCTGCTGGAGAGAAGCAAACACCTCTAGAGGGCAGGACTGTTGGCACGGCAGACATGCACCACCTCAGTAAAGATGCCCTACAGACAAGAGTAAGCAAGCTCTGCAAAATGGTGACAATTAACCTGCCAGAGTGATGGGGAAGGAGACAAGGAATAAAACAAAAATGTGCCTTCCATTGTGCAAGACCAAGAGGAAGGTGACAAAGGGGGAAACTGCACAAGCCTTGCCCCCTACCCTTACCCAAAAGGACCTCTCCATCTACATTGCTGGACATGCACTGATTTTCAGCACAGAGGATTATACAGCAACAGATTTCTAAGCATTCAATACATGCAAAACATACTAAGGGCAATATGCCAGAAAACTGTAATTGCCTATGTCAGAGGTCAGCTAAGATGTATAGAAATAAACATACTACCCTTAGTTATCATGGAAAATAATCTTCCACATGCTGGCTTGCTTACATAGGATTCCTCAAACAGAATTCTTTGGAGCATGTCAAAAATGCATCCAATTAACAGTGAGGGTTTATTACCTTACAAAGACAATAAGCCTAGGACAGGCCTTGAGCTGTGTTTATATTACAACATTACTCTGCATTCAGGCTTCAAATGGCTTTCCTGGCCAAAAAAAAAAGTTTAGGTTTGATGACCTATTTGTTTTGAGAGCAAATTTATCCTCTATCTCTCCAGAGCTGGATAACAACCAGCATCTGTATAGCACAACACTGAGTATTAATATAGTAAATTCTCCCTAGACTATTATTAGGTGACACTTAGACCCTGACCTTCATGAAAGTGCTTTAAGAGGACCTACGAATTTGCAAGGAAATGATCACAGTAACTACTTACAGGCGCAGAGTGCCACCTAGTGGGTTGAAACATCTACAAAGAAACGACCCAACAAACCAACCCCAAAAAGAAAAAAACTACAACCACATCAAACCCAGAAACTTCTGTCTTCGGTGGGGTGGGGGGGAACTCTCATTCCTTCATATTTGCATCCACACACGTGGATGTTAAATGCTGACGGGGAATGGACGAAGAGGAATCGCCTCCTTGCACAGGTAAGGTCCGCGAGGTTGCTTGCTCATCGATTCTGTCTGGACCTCTTTATTTCACATGGACTCTAGGCCCTGCCTAAAACAGGCACTGCACCCAGAAACTGTAAACTGAGAGAACACTGACAGACAGCAACACTCCTCTCAATAGATTCCCTCCACCTGGGGGGGCTCAGTCTTTCCTGGTTCTCCTCAGCATGGTAATAATTGCATTTATAGAACATCCCATACTTCATCCCACCACTCCCTCTTCAGCCACTGCCTGTTTTCTGCACGATTTCACTACCAGTGACAAAGGAAGCCAAGCCACACGTGGCATCTCTTCTGTTACAAAAGTGTATGGTCATGATGTGAACGACTCCTAAACTCACTTTATCTTCAGGCTTGTCTTTCTGTCTAAACTTGTATTTCAGATATTCCCTTCATTTACCTAAGGGCACATCAGTAGCAGCACATGAGATCTCTTATTTTTCCTGTCATGCCTTCTCCACTCCTCCTCCCTCAGTCACTATCAATATCACTTCTCATCTAGGCCTAAATCTCAGAATCTGCAAGACAAACAGAACTTAGACCAATTTATTTGTAATGAATGTGTAAGATAAACCTTTTTTGTTGTTGTTGTTTTGGCAGGAAAACAGCAAAGAGATTTTCTACATTTCTCCTTCTCCTGTAGCCCACACTTCACCTCTAGCAAACACAACCTTTGCAACACTCTGGATGAATGCAAAGAGATAGCTTCCTACCTTTCACATTTGATCTCACCAGCACTTTCTGCACCCACCCATTTTACCTTACAATCACATGAAACAAGAGGACTACTTGCCATGAGGGTGGTGGAACACTGGAACAGGTTGCCTATGCAGGTAGTTGAGGCCCCATCCCTGGAGATATTCAAGGTCAGGCTGGACAAGACTCTGAGCAATCTGATCTAGTGGAGGATGTCTCCACTCACTGCAGGAGGATTGGACTGGATGACCTCTGAAGGTCCCTTGCAACCCAAACTGTTTTATGATTCTGCTTAGTTTTTCCTTCTCAAATGTATGCTCCCATTCATCACAGCGAGGTCAGTACCCTCTCTGAGTAAACAGCAGCACCAGCTTTCACTAGCCCTTGCCCAATGTCCATATAAACACTTCCACAGTTTCCCATGTTGCTTCTAATGCTTTAAGGAATTCCTTCCAAATATTCCCAAAGTCATGTTGTATCTTCCTCAAGAATGACATCAAAAATATGTGCTGCTATACCCATAAAATAAATGTGATTCTAGGTAGGCTGCTGCTGTGCTGTGACTCTTGCTTATCACACTCAGTATCAACACAGTGTAAACAGTTCTTTGCACTCTCAGCAGCACACCCTGCACTCTAGGGTAGAGACCATCAGAGTCTTTGATCAGAACAGGCACTTCTGAATGCAGCACCAATAAAATCCTACTACAAGAATTAAATAACAGCTTTCTTTCAGTCCAGTAGTACATTCTTACACCAAAGAAAAACAAAAGACCCTCAAAGCAACAACCTGACAAAATTATGTTTGTTCCTTTTGTCTTTTAAACTGGCAATGTTCACTTAAAAAACAAGAACGTTGCTTATGAAGTCACCAGCTTCTGTCATTTATTTCACAGCTGAAGTTTTCTGTTGCCTATTTTTTCAACAGCAACTGACTGCTGTCTCAGAGACTTCATTTTTGCTAGTTAGCACTGGGGTTACAGAACTATAACCCAATCACAACATGCAGAACTAAAGATCATTGCTAGTAGAAGTCCTAGCCCCACTATTTGAACGCTAATGTATAAAAAGTGAGAAATGTCTACATAACTGAGGCAGAGAGACAAGGCCACAAAACATGGCTTCTTTTCTGAGACATCCTAAGAGTAGTCTTCCTCTTCTCCCTCGTCTGGTTCAGCTCCAAAGAACTGGATCACCAAGAGATATCTTGATGATCTCCGAGATAGCAGTAACTTATCTCCTGCAGATGAGGAAAATGAACTAATCACTGGCTGCAAGCAGACACAGTACCTTTGTGCCTTGAAGAAAGTAAGCTGCTGAAATTCAGCATCGTACAACTTCTTTTGCTCACTAGCCCAGTGGGGGAGACAGTGACTGCCAAAGCAAAAGCTCGCAGGTTACTGTAAGCACACCTGGTTTCCAAAAGCTATAAACTGCTCTGTACTATCTAGCATGCCATGCATGGAGCATTGATTTCATTTTCAGCATTCCACTAACTGTGCCTCTCACAGCAAAACAGGTGCTTAACGAAACCACACCAAATGGATAATCAAAGAAGAAACCTAACTGGAAAACTAGCAAAGGACTTTGCCAACAGGTACCACTAACCAGGTGGTGAAATAGTATCCATCAAGAACTGTGAATGAGACTCACATGCTTGTGCAACAACATACAATCTGAAAGTCTTTTCTTTTCCCCTGCCTTTCTTAGAAGCCACTGATACTCAGCTACAGGAGACTGTCCCTCAGAAACAGCAGAATTAAGTTTCTTCCAAAATAAACACAATGTACTGCTTAATTTAGATCACAGATCACACAAGACCTTTTCTTAAGCTCCTGTAGATTCCAAAGAAATTATCTATTTAACACTTACTTAAAAAAATTAAGTCTTCAACAAAAATTAGGAAGTTCCTACAAGCAACTAGTTTTGCAACTAGTTTTCTTCTTCTACTGAACTTACCTCAAGTGTGTGATGAGATGAGGTACAATGTTATTTTTTCACACTTTTGCAAACCAGATTTTCCTGCATAGTGTAGTGACAAAGGCCACTTCTCAGATTCTTTGAGACAAAGGCTGCCCTGTTTCTCTGAAGGCTTTCACACTGCATCTTCCAAAAAAGTAAACCAATTACAGTCTAGATGAAGTTCAAGCACAGCTATAACACATCACTTCTATATCGGTTTTTCAGGGCATGCTAGAAAATGCTGTGTTTAACAAAGACTTTAATGGAATTGGTTTGCAGCTCCTGACAGACAGGACAAAAAAGGATTACCACTTATTGTCACTAAGAGATTTTGATTTGGTTAGAGTAATTAAACAGGGCCACAGTTAGGAATACTTGGTCTGTTTGCAGTTATAGTGATGAAGGTAGTTGAAGAAATTGAAGATTCTTGCAATCATGTCAGCAAGTTTTGACAGCTTTGAAAGCTTGCATAAATGGTAGCAAGATCATAGCTTTGCCTGTTTCCAAAGACAGGGAGGAAGAGAAGTCCATTTACAAGGCTCTTCTCTTCTCCCACAAGCCACAGAGGGCTACAGAAGAACAGAGATGTGAATGTGACACCAATGTCAGATTTCAGAGCTAGCTTACCATATTTGTCTCGCAAGCCAACTGTACACCTGAAGACTCCACCAAAGGCCACATCTTCACCAAATATTACTGAAAAGTAACGACACAGGAGGCTAATGTCATTGTAATGCATCTTATTTTTAATGAACATGATTCAAAAGCTGAGACACTAACACAAGTAGCACCTACCATTTAAGGCTGCTCCAGCATTTACCTAGACCTAAGCACTTCTCATGCACAGACTAGTTATAATAAAGAAGGGAACAAAGTCAGTTAGGAATCAGTACAACAGCAGACGTATGTCTCAGAAGAGAATTCATGAAACTGAATCAGCTGTACTTTCATCTTCTTTTTGCTGAAATACTCTATAATATCACAATATCTAAGTGAATAGAAGTAATTCCAAGAAACAATTATATTCAATCACTAAAGAGTTACAGAATGCCTAAGGTTGGAATAGATGAGAGAGCATCTATTCCAATCTCCCCACCATGGACAGTGACATCTCCGAACTAGATTCAGCTCCTCAAGGCCTCATCTGACCTGGGCTTGACCACCCCCAGGGAGGAGGCACCCACAACCTCCCTAGGCAGTCTATTCGAGCGTCTCACCACCCTCATACTGAAGAGCTTCTTCCTAATATCCAGTCTAAACCTACATTGCCTCAGCTTAAAACCACTCCCCCTTACAATCATGGAATCATAGAATCAAGCAGGTTGGAAGAGACCTCCAAGCTCACCCAGCCCTATCCAATCAACCAGACCATGGCACTAAGTGCCCCAGCCAGGCTTTGCTCGAACACCTCCAGGGACAGCGACTCCACCTCCTCCCTGGGCAGCCCATTCCAATGCCAATCACTCTCTCTGCCAACAACTTCCTCCTAACAGCCAGCCTAGACCTCCCCTGGCACAGCTTGAGGCTGTGTCCCCTTCTTCTGCTGCTGGGTGCCTGGCAGCAGAGCCCAACCCCACCTGGCTACAGCCTCCCTGCAGGGAGCTGCAGACAGAAATGAGCTCAGCCCTGAGCCTCCTCTGCTGCAGGCTTCACACCCCCAGCTCCCTCAGTCTCTCCTCACAGGGCTGTGCTCCAGGCCCCTCCCCAGCCTTGCTGCCCTGCTCTGGACACCTTCCAGCACCTCAACATCTCTCTGCAATGGAGGAGCCCAGAACTGGACACAGCACTCAAGGTGTGGCCTGAGCAGTGCTGAGCACAGGGGCAGAAGAACCTCCCTTGTCCTTCTGCCCACACTGTTCCTGAGCCAGCCCAGGATGCCATTGGCTCTCCTGCCCACCTGGGCACACTGCTGGCTCATCTTCAACTACTCTCTACCAGCACCCCCAGGTCTCTCTCTGCCTGGCTGCTCTCAGCCACTCTGGCCCCAGCCTGTAGTGCTGCCTGGGGTTGTTGTGGCCAAAGTGTAGAACCCTGAACTTGGCCTTGTTCAGTCTCATCCCATTGGCCTCTGCCCACACATCCAGCCTGGCCAGATCCCTCTGCAGGGCTCTGCTACCCTCCAACAGCTCCACAGCTGCTTCTAGCTTGGTGTCATCTGCAAACTCACTGATGCTGGACTCAATCCCTTGCTCCAGATCATCAATAAAGATGTTGAACAGGACTGGGCCTGTTCCCCCTGAAAGGGGGACTGCATAGAGCAGTATCACCGCATGAACTGCTGTCAGTTATCATAACCCCCACACTTGCCAACACTTTCCATATTCTAACATACACAAATTATGAGTTAGCCTCCTTCCTTTTCAAATATGATTTTTACTTAAATTTCTGATTGGAAGCCCTAGAAGAGATTAACACATCTCTGACAATCCTAGCAATAACACCCCTTGAAGAAAAATAACTTGTATAATGATCTAAAACTGACAAGGCCATGGAGCATACGGCTGGAGCGTGTCCCCAGATCATCTCTAATTAATGCTTAGTATTTATTTGTTTGGGGGGTTATGTACTTAAAATCTCCGTAAGGTCTTTCTATTATCATATGGCTACTCACTTCTGAGCCAGCTGGCATGGGAAAAAAAAACCAAAAATCCATTTAATGCTGGTATCAGCAGACTTGTATGGAGGTACTCATTCTCTTCAGCCAGTGACAATATTTCCCTGGACAGATTCTAATTGTCATCGACAGAGATATGAAGAATTCCGCCTCTCAAAAAAGAGCTGCTCAATTCCCACACAACTAGAACCATATGCAGTGTGCGCTTTCCACTGCAGCAAGTACTAACTAATTCAGTAGGGTGACGCTGACAACACGTGTCTGGACTCTAGAATTCCAGTACTAAAATGATCTTGGCATGAGTTCAGTCCACATTTAATTTGATAAAGGTGACTGCAACAGCACAGACTGAGAGGGGTTTTTCACAGGCATGGTACTGGACAGACACATGGATCTCATCCTAACAGATCAGATGATTAATCAGACAAGACTGAGCAGTGGTTCAAGCAGGGCCAAAATGAGTTCCTAACACACTGAAAAGAAAAACCCAAACTACATAAGATAATACAGCCTGTGCAGATGTTTGATGTACAAACATCTCTTTCAGACATCTGGCCACTGTCAGGCCTTTGTTATGGCAACAGGCACAACAGACTTCCTGTCATGGGTAAGCATTACAAGCGGAGCAAATAGTTTTGTTGGCAAAGACTTTGGGACAACCCTTCTAAAACAAGCTATAATGAACTGGCATCTTCAAAGTGATAAGTTATCCAGACTGCAAAAGCCTAAGAAACCTGATACAGCCTATGCATTATGATGGACAGGAATCAGTAAAGTGGAGAGGGATTTTGAAGGACGGGGAAGGAGAGAAGGGGGAATGGCCAGAGCAAGCCTGGCCATTGTCAGTCTCTAAAAAATTACCACTTAATGAGCATGGAGAATTGAAGGAATTAAAAAATAAGATTTGCATTTTTAAAACTCCTTTATTTAGTGAGTGGATTCAAGCTGCCCTTAAGCACAGTTCACATCAGTAATACCAGAAGCACATTAAGCAAAGTGTTTTTCTGTCCCAACTTTCAAGCAAAACACACTCAACTAATACAGAAGACAACTGTATCTTAGATCACACACCCCAATAAACTATCACTACAACATATTTTTAAGCTTTGTTTGGGAACAAGGTGTAGAAATAACCTGAGACAACTTTAAAGGCTAGAAGAAAGGTATTTAATAGTGAACACAAATAGGCAAGACAAAAAGCAATTTATACAAAGCCAAACAGACTAACAAGTACAGCATACCTGCAGTTGGATCTTTGGCTAAAGCATTGTCCAAGGCACTAGTTATAGATTGGAAGAGATTCATCTTCTGAGTTTGCCCTGTGCAAGAGAGGGTATTTAGCCACTTAATTCAGTTCATGCAAAGCACATTAGAAAACATAGGTGCAAAACATGACAACAAACTTAGCCATCAGTTCTAAACAAGATCCCTGTTAAGAACACCTAAGATCCACTTTCTGCATAAACTTAAATTACAGGACAGAGGAGATTGAGCATGGCACATTTAGCAATCCCAAGGACTACAGTTCTACCCTGTATTCAACCTGTTTTTGAACACTCTGCTCTTAGCTGAAGCAAATGCAACCTTGTAACGCTTAGTCTAGCACTAGGAATAATGGCTAATGCAATGGTTTTTCAAAAGAACCCAAGTAAAGCATTATTGTTTGGAGGATTGGGATCCCTTCTGCCAAGATTCACCAGACCTCACTTCAGGTCATTGAGGTGATGGAGCATGTCCAGAGAAGGGTCACAAAACTGGTGAAGGGTCTAGAGCACAGATCTTATGAGGAGTGGCTGAAGAAACCTGGGGCTGTTTAGCCTGGAGAAAAGAAGACTCAGGAGAAACATCATTACTCTCTTCAACTACCTGAAAGGAGGCTGTAGTGAGGTGGGTGCCAGTCTCAAGTAAAAAGTGATAGGACAAGAAGAAATAGCCTTGAGCAGCAACAGGGAAGGTTTAGACTGGACATTAGGAAAAACTTAGTTACTGAAAAGGTTATTAAGCATTGGAACAGGTTGCCCGGGGAAGTGGTTGAGTCACCACTCCAGAGGTATTTAAAAGGCTGGTGCTTAGGGGCATGGTTTAGTGCTGGACTTGGTTGTGCAGAGCTGAGCTGGACTCAGGTGATCTTTCGGGCCTTTTCCAAGCTAAATGTCTGTACGTTTCTAAGCTTACTTCATTATTCTTGTATCATTTTTCTTAAAGGTCCAACCTTTCCTGTTTATGGACACCTAGTATTTTTTCAAGACCACCAGCTTGCTCTCTGGACTACAATCAAAGTGTCAGGAGCATCAAATCCACATGTTAAAGAAAGAAGGCTTGATGCTGAACAACTGCACTTAAAATGGGTAAAGCTAATACACCAAACCTCAAACCTCTCACTAGGCAGCACTTTATTAATCACAGGTTTATTAGCACATGCCAATAAAAAAAAAAGGGATGGATGGATGCAAGCTATTGAGCGACTGCTAAAAGCTTTATCACTGGAACAGAATAGAGGCAGGAGAGCGGTTTGCAGCTCCGACTAAGAGGATGGATAGGCCTACGGCTTCTATTGCACCGGCTGCCCAAACGGCACTTCGTCAACAAGCGGCCGGCGGAGGTGCCGAAAATGCCTGAAGCAACCCGGGAGGGGCCTTCCCAGCCTCAGCCCAAGATTGTAACGGGAAACCCGCAGGCGAATACGCCGCAGACACAGTGCGGGAGATGGACGCCCACCGCCGCCGCCCGAGCTCTCGGCCCCAGGGCTGAAGCTGGCGGCGGGCGCGACACGGCGACCCGAGGGGGCGGAGGATGAAGGCGCCAACCCTTCCCCCTCCCTCAGTCCCACCCCAGCCAGGGCGGGGGGCCTCTGCTAATAAGGCAGCGGCGAGGCGGGGCGGATCCGACTCGGCAGCAAAGCGAAGGCGAGCCCGGCGCACGGGCTGTCCCCCGGCCCGGCCTGCCTCTCACCATACTCAGTGGGTGCCGGGTCCGGCAAGAAGGCAAAATGTGCGGCGGTCCGGCGTGCAGCGGCCTTCAGCGGGGGCAGGCGGCTCCAGAGCCCTCGGCAGCGCCGAGTCGCCACCCCGGGGGCCAGCACCCCGGGGGCCAGCGCCCCGCGCAGCGACAGCCCCGCCACGGCCGCCGCCATCGCCGCCGTCAGGGGCCGCCGCGCGCTCTGAGGAGGCGGGTCCCGGGCGGCCTCCTGACTGGCCGGCGGCGCGCGGCGGCGGGCCAATGGCGAAGGGCCCTGAGGTGGGCGGGGAGGGGCCTGCTGCGCCTGCGCGGCGGGGGTCAGGCTTGGGTGGGCGGTGGAGGAGGGTCCGCGGCGCGCCGGGGGGCAGGCGATGCGTCAGGCTGCGTCAGGCGGGGCCAGGCTGCGTCAGGCGGGGCCGGGCTGCGTCAGGCGGGGCCAGCGGGCACGGCGCTGCTCCTGGTCCAGCCTCTGGCCAGCTGCAGCCTCCTGTCCCTTTCTGCTGTGCGGCTTTGCAGCCAAACTGCCCCAGGCCTGTAGCGTTCCATGCGGCTGTTGTGAGCCAAGTGCAGGACCTGGCATTTGGCCTTGTCGAAGCTCAAGGTCTCGTTTTCCAAACGCTGCTGCTCACAGCTCCATTCCATCTCTTGGGGCGCAGCTGAAGTTGAAGTCTTTCCTATGTGTGTTTTCTTTGCCGGCTTACATAAAACGTTACTTCTCGTGTTCTTACCACCTCACGTTCCTCTTGAAGATGCTCTCACCACCCTGGTGCAGGAGACTAGAAATTAGAATGGTGTATATATGGCATCATCTCTTCAAGTGAAAGGGCAGTAACTCTGGTCAGATACACCAGGAACTGCTTCATTTTCAACACAGGCAAAGATGCTCCTTGCTCTTTTAGTGATTGTTGTCTCCTACATCTGATGATAGTCTCAAGCTGTGCCAGGGCAGGTCTAGGCTGGATGTTAGGAGGAAGTTGTTGGCAGAGAGAGTGATTGGCATTGGAATGGGCTGCCCAGGGAGCTGGTGGAGTCGCCGTGCCTCGAGGTGTTGCAGCCAAGCCTGGCTGGGGCACTTAGTGCCATGGTCTGATGATTTGATAGTTTGGGATGGATGAGCTTGAAGGTCTCTTCCATCCTGGTTGATTGTATGATTCTATATACAGAAGTCCTGTCTGTCATGTTGCAGTGTTGCTCTAAGCTTTCCTTGCTACTGTAGTTCATTGGAGGAGCTGTGTAGCACATTTTCCAGTCCAGCAGTTAGCTGCTCTCACCCCATTACAGGAGCTGCTGGTGAGCACTCTTGTCACACTGACACTGTGTATTGGCACTGTGGTTTTTGTCCTGCTTCCTTTGCTGACTTTTTTCTTCTACCCGATTATGATCTGCTTCATCATCCTTTTTCTGTAGTTTACTTGAACTTTGGAGCTGTTTTCTTCCCTGGCCCTACTTCCTCACACAAATGGGTTAGTTTGCTAGTTGGGGACAGTCATCACTTTCTTGGGCACATACAACTATTTGCTGAAGTGTACTGTGGAAAAGAGCTGTAGCTTTTGACCCATCTGTTCTTACCATCAGTCCTCTACAGGTCAGAGGTGAACAGAGAGAGTAGTCTTACTCCTAGGCACAAGCAAGGCAAAATGAAAAAGAGCAGAGCAGCAGCAGTTTTGAGCAAAGGGACATAGCAGTGAATGGCTTCATCTTAGCTAGCGTAAATAACAGGGCTCGTTTTGCAGCTGAGCAGAGAAATGATTTTGGACTCTGATGAAAAGCTGACTAGGGACCCTGTATCTGGAGCTAGAGAAGTTGTAGTGTGGCAGAGAGCAGGGGGGGGGAAAGACATTTTAGTGTAGTAGTTTTGTACTCCATTGCAGGCAGGGTCAGAAATCACCCGGGTGTTTCTGCCTCATCTCCTCACGTCTGTGTTAAGGCAATGCTTTCCTTTCTGTCTAGAGTAGTGGCTCTTAACTTTCATCCCCAACTGCCATTTAGGGTTTTAAACGCTTTCCCAGAATTATCACACTTATCCTACTTCCAAATTACATGAATAATCCCTAATATTAAGTGAATCAGTGTATATCCTCAGAGACATAATTCAGCTTTTTTTTTATAAAATGTCAGCATTTCATAATTATGGGAAGAGAATCCCACTCTCCTTTGCTTAATCAGTTTTAATTGCTTCAAAACCACAGAGCATATTTAACTCTATTTCCTACTCTGACTCTATCTAGAAATGCCTGTGCAGGGAAATGATTTCTGATAGTCAGCAGTTTATAATTCTATTTGAAAAAAAACCCTACAATGAAGTCCAGTTTGTACAAGGAATAAGGACACAGTTTTCACCTGGAGGATAATTAAATACAGAATCTATTTACCTGAGAACATGCTGGATTCTCATCACTTCATTCTTCAAATATTAAGTAGATGTCTTTGTAGAAGATGTACTGTAGCTTAAACAAAAATTAGGATCTTGATACCAAAACCAGTAGGTGAAGTTCTGCTGAAGCTATCACAATGACACCTTCCAGTTCTAAAATACCTGTTGCAAGAATTGCTGTTTTGCTAATCAGGAAGTAGTCTGGAAAAACTCAGCTGGATTCAGAAATGAGTAGAGAGATGGATTCTTCATGCATAGCTACAACTGACATTATGAGCAGTGTTCAAAAAGCAACTATTCTGAAGTCCTGTGTTGCAGATTCTTGGGATAAAACAATATCCATCCAGCAGATTATATGTAAAACATGCTGGTATGCTTCTCTGCTGTTCTGATGTTATGCTCCAGTGTATTGGTCAGGTTTGGGGCCTGCTTATAGTTTAGTTGTGTTCAGTGGAAGTTAAAGAAGGAAGAATAAAAACATATGATGGATCAGCTCCTGCTAGGAGCTCGCTGACCCAAAGCCTTGCAGTCTCCCGTGGTTAGTCATTCCTCTAGAGCACAGTGCAGTACCATGTCTGCTTCAAGGAGCTGCCTTTTAAGGAAGCCTTCTGTAGGTAAATCTGAAGCACAGTTCTGCCTTTGTGCTATCTACATTATTCAGACTGATAGCATCCAGGCACAAATGCCGGCTGGGTGCAGAGCTGGCTGAGAGTAGCTCTGAAGAGAGACTTGTGTGCATTGATTGATAGAGCCAGCAGTACACTCATGCAGCCCAGAAGGCAAACAGTGACCTAGGCTGCATCGAGAGGGGCTTGGCCAGCAGGGCAAGAGAGGTGATCTTTCCCCTTTACTCTGCTGTTGTGCGACCCCACCTGGAACAGTGTTCCAGATTCGAGTCCAGAGGAGGCCACACAGATGATCCAAGGGCTCGAGCACCTCTATTATGAGGGAGCTGGGGTTGTTCAGCCTAGAGAAGAGAAGACTCTGAACAGATCTTATAACTGTCTTCCAATACTTGAAGGGATCCCACAGAAATATTGGAGAAGAACTTTTCACAAGGCTATCTAGCAATTGGAGAAGACAATGGTTTTAAGCTGAGGAAAAGTAGGTTAAGACTGGATCTTAGGAAGAAGTTCTTCAATATGAAGGTAATGAGTTGCTAGACTAGGCTGCCCAGAGAGGTTGTGAATTCCTCTTTCCCAGGGGTGTTCAAGGCCAGGTCAGATGAAGCCTTGAGCAGCTGAGCCTAGTTAAAAGGTGTCCCTGCCCATGGTGGGCAGGTTGGAGTAGATGGTCTCTTCAGTCCTTTCCAACCTGAGCCATTCTATGATGATTCACTAGCTCTGATTTAAACAATACACTGTAAACATTACCATCTGTACAGGTAGAAGTGTGAAAGGAAAATCTGCCATCCACTCTCTTCTATCAGAAGACAGTTTCATTCCATTTAGTTTGCTTTAAGTAATGATCTTGTGATCTAAAGAAGTCACCTTTGGGTCACATGAATTGCCTACAGGTTTCCACAGTGTTGTGCCTGCTTATGGCAGTGCTTGCTCTAGAGATAACCATCTACCAAGCAACATGTTTAAATAAGCATTTGAGATTCCACTTGCCTTGCCATAGACCGACCTTGCCCTGCTGCTGATCAGAGTGGGAGCTGTGATCAGTTACAGCGCCAGTACATCTCACCCTGAGATGCTAATTTCTCTAAATTAAAGATACAGAATTAGTACTCTACCAGCAGCTAAACAAGCAGACGTCATAGTCCTGCCATACAGTGTTAATACTTAGACTTAAGTATGGTGACATCAGTTTCTGTGCCTCAGGTGTCCATTTGTTGAACTGGTGTCAACAGCCAGAGGCAATATTTCACAAATCAGTGCAGTATCCAGGCCCACACTTCACTGCTCTCAAACATAAGACCATTATATTCAGGGTGTGAATGATCAAAGCTACCCCAGAATGGATCATACTGCTGGGACATCTCTGCTACTAATTTTATACAGGCAAACCCCCATACCCAGCTGTCAGTTCTCCTAAATGTAACACAAATTGCATTTTTTTCCTTTCTACATATCAGCTCTCCATTTTAGCTTGACCTTCTTTGCCATTGGACTGTGTTCCAAGTGCTGGGCTTTTTCCTGGACTAATTTACAAACATTTTGGATGTTGGATCACACTCAGGTTGCAGTTCTGCAGTCAGTGTGGTGCTGGGGTCTGCACCAATGCAGTCACTCACTTGCATCCCTTTCAAATAAAGTAGCTGCTTGTGGGATGCTTTTTCTTTCATGCAATCCCTTTTGCTTGTGCTAACAAAGAAAGCAAAAGTGTAAGTGCACTTTTAATGTCAGTTTAAAAAATGTACTTCTACTTGTGCTCTTTTGACTAAATATTCTCATCACCACAGAGCAGCTGCAAATTCTGTTGGCTGCCACTCAAGGCAGGTGTGTGACACTCAAGCAATTTGTGTGGCTCTGGAGAAAGTTAAGATGGGTTCAACTGTTCTGTACCTCATTTGAAAGAAAACAACTAGATCATGGCAGTGAGGCTTTTAATGCTCACAGAAAGTCGTTTCACATAGGCATGTGACAAACGGTGTAAGTTTAACCTAGGTGGATAGCATATCCTGTAGTAGCACTGTCATTTAATGTGGAAATGCAGCTGCACTGACACTCAGAGGTTAGAGTAAATTAGGCAGCCTGTATCTCACTGCAAGCCAGTAACAGAAATTCACACTTCCATCCACAGTCTTGGTCTTTCTATATATGTCAATACATATCAAGGTCCGTTTAGAAATAGGGTCTCTTGAGAACTGTCTTACCTGTTTGTAATTTTTCAGGTACACCATTAGGTGGCAGGGAACAATAAAGATTTGCTAGGTGCAATGTCACACACATTGTTTTCTCCACCCTTTTTGAATCAGTTACTTCCTACTCTGGCTGTCAAGAGCTTTGCCTAGTTAATTATTAAACGACTTACCGAAACAGCTCTCTGCTTTCATCAAGACCAGGTCAGGTTTCATTTCTGTGGAATCCTTCTGCCAAATGAGAAGAAAAAAAAAAGAGAAAGGCAAGGCATATTCATCCTGCTGGAAGTTCTCCACAAATTAAACCTCACTCCAGTTTTATCTCTACTTGTAACCTCGGCTGCTGCTTCTGGTCAGCCTAAGTCTGACTGCTGGAAGTGGTCCCTTGTCCAGGCTCAGTCCAGCCTTTAGTGACAGGCAAAAAGCTTTGTTATTGATTTGGGAGCCTTTGTGGTTGTAAGGGCTAGACTGTGTCTCTGTCCCACTACCAATAGGGACATTTCACAAAGCTTGGGTACAAGAAGATTGAAGTGGTGGGGTTTAGATGCCCAGGCTGACACACGGCCGAGTTCATGCAAGGAGACAGGGAATTTTTGCTGCCAGCAGCATTTGTGTCTCTACATCCAAATGACTGCTGATTGTAGAATTGCAGTGGATGTCATGGGTGGGAGGGCAGGTGAAAGGAATCAGACAGCAAGGCTTGTCTGCTTTATAGCTCACTCTGTGGCTGATGTATGGGAAGTCAACTCTGCTACTAGTGACTCTGTAAGATTTAGGGATGCTTCTGCCTAGCATTTCCTGGAGATCTAAAATTAAATCCCTGGCAGGAGTATTTCCTAAGAGGTTATTCCCTCAAACTCTTGTAATGCTGTTGGTAGGGCCTGCACCACAGACACTGTCACTTGTGCTTGGCTGGAAAGTCCCAGCAGAGATTTTTCAGATGTTGATGTGATAAACTACGCCAAAGAAAGAAGTAACATGATAGAGCTGCGGTTTGCCAGACCTGTTCATTGACCTAACACCTGAAAAGAGGAAAGGCAAAGGAGGGACATTTTGTTGATTTGTTGTTGACTAGTCTGATGTGCAGAGAAATTCAGCTCGGTTCAGTTTTAACCTGAGTGACAGCAGAGTGGCTGAAATCCATTACTCACAAAAGAGTGTGTAGTGAGGAGTCCCAGAACTCCCACGGTGTGTCTTTTCTCTCCCAGCCAATTGCATCTGGAAGCAAAGAGTCCTTTGCTCCCTCACTTTAGCCCCGGTGTTGTCTGAGGACAGCGACAGAAAGCAGACAAGCTGTAGTCTGAGTATTTGTGAGGTCTACAGCTCTCCCTGGATTTGGATGCAGTGTTTGTCATTTTAGACCCCATGTGGGAAGCTCTGTATTCCAACAGGAATCTTCAACACTTGACAATCACAAACCAAATGGTAGTGATGGCACTACAAGGTGACTTAACAGACTGGATTGCAGAAAATCAGATTCCTGTCAGACAGAAAAACTTACTGCCTGTGCCTATGATAATCCTATGGCCACTGTGGCTGCCAGCATGAAATGTGGGTCATCTGCAATGGCCATTCGTTTCCTTCACAGCTCAGAGATTTCAGAAAGCTGTGAGAGCAGGTTGAAGCTAATTCAGCAAGCTGTCAGCAGCCTTGGAGCAGCCTTGGTACTCCAGAAGGGTTAGTCTTGCAGTCAGTCCATCGATCACCCTGCCTTATTGCTGCCTTGCAACTTTGTAGATTGTGGATATCCCAGGAAAGATGCAGCATAGCCCTGGATGTTGTGGAAGAGGACCTGCAGCACCTAAGGACACTGAAGGTGGAACCAAACAAGCGTTGAACCAAACATGTAATATCTTTTTTTATGCATTCTGAGCCAGTAGTCAAAAATTGCTGGCTTTGCAAAAACTTCATGAGAAATGGGAGCCAGGAAGCAAGTATGCTTGTCTGAAGGGATTTTGTTCAGTGAGGCTGGACAGGCTGCTAGGAGCAGGGAGCTATCACGCAGTGCAGTATGCAGGGCAAGAGGCGTGCCCATTTTCATTTGCCTCTGCAGTCAGAAGCACACTTGACCCCTGGCTGGGCTTTCACCTGGTGTGCTCTCACTAGCTTGCTGCCTAGCAGTACACTGGTTAGAGCTGTTGGCTGGGTCTGGGGCAGAGGTGATTTACTTATCTTTGTGGAAAAGGGAGGACAGTCACAAAGATGAGACTGATCATTCATTGTGCCTTTATGTTTCTAAAGCCAAAGGCAAGTAGTATGGAATATTTGGATCTTCAGAAAGGAAAGGCCTTTTCAGTCTGCATGATTCACATGTGGGTTGCCAATGCCTGAAGCTAGGGAAGAGTATTTGTCTGTTATCAGACTGTGCTCCACATGGTGTTCTTCACAGTTGTATCAGAAATGTCAGGAGCTGCCTTGTTCAGCTGGGCCAGGAGACTGAAGAGTGCCATTTATGCCTTTGGTTCTTCTATCATTTTACAATCACATGTGAAAGTGTGCCCTAGAAGAGGGTAAACATGCTCTGAGATACTGTCATATTTTGAGGATGTAAGGACCTAAACTAGATTCAGTCTCACTGATCCTCCTTAGAATTTATAGGTGTTTGCAAGAGTAGTCACAAACACCTTTTTAATTTCTCATAAGCTGTGTCCAAGAACATGAAGTTCAGCTCCTTTTGCAGGATTTAGTATCTTCTGTCTACTTTTAGAGATGGACATAATAAACATGACAAATTATCTTCTTCAGCACAAAAAAAAAGTCATTCATTAAAATAATTCATTTTAGTTACTGTTCTACCTCATCTCCCTTTATGGACAAAATCAAACTGTTTGGGTTCATTTGTCTTGAACTGTCTAAGTAATAAACTAAATCTGCACTTTCCAGTACTTTCTTTCAAGTATCCCCCTGTAAACTAAAACACACTTCAAAGTACAAAGAACTGATAACATTCTGCTCTAAGACTGGAGGAAAACCTTTGATCTGAACTCAGAGTAATGCCTGAGTTCCTTTGAAAGGGGGTTCTTGGGCAGAGCAGTAGGAGCAGGTTATAGCTGGAGAGTCAGAAAACTCAGGACAGAGTATGTGTCCTGAGCGTGTGAAAACTCATGCTCTGTACATCTTGTTCTCTCTTCTCCGCTAGGCTCCCCACAGCATCCAGAAATGAGATTAGTGGAAAGAAAGAAGTGTGCCTTCTTAGTAGGTTTTTCTTAGCATGCTGAGAAGCTGATAACAAGAAGCATGATGAGATAGAAAACAGGAGTGAGTTTGTTCAGGTTTGCAAGATAATGGGGTGATGTACATTGCAGTAGATGAATGCCTAAGGCTGTTTTCCTTCAAACGTGCCAGGAGGTGGTACAAGACCCAGTGGTGGTTTCACATGCACTGTCAAAGCTGCTGCCTACGACTGTACAGCTTCAGCTTCTTGTGAAAGACTGTTACAGACAAGACCAAAGGAAAAACTACTCTTGCAAGCAATGCCCTACCTGCCCAAAACAAACAAGAGCAAGGGTGGTATGTGTAGCAATTTGTAGGAGGAGATCTGAGGGTTTTCATCCTTTCTTTAAGGTTGGGATCTAGGAAAAGAACCTGAAGTCTAAGAGAGGAAGAAGCATACAGTTACAAAACTGATAATTAAATGGGAAAAAAAGATTGGTAAAGAATAATAAGTTGAGAAATTAATTTGCAGTAGTGGAAAAGAGATGTGAGAAAGCAAGCAGATAATGGAATAGCAAAAGACAAAATTAGGGATGCCAGTTGCAACAGAGGAGAGGAAGATATGATTGAGATAATGAAGAGGTGGAGCCTAAGGCAGACCAATGAAGCTGTACATGGGACTGTGATATAGGAAAGGAAGGGAAATGGTCTGCAGGTAAAGGAGAGAAAAGATGGGAACAGTTCTGAGATTCACCTCTGTACCAGAAAGAGTTCAAGTGCACATAATGTTAGGCCATCAGTCAAAAACAAGGAAATGAGATAGGGACCAGAAGTTGAAAAAGATCAGAGTAGGGATGTCAGGAAGTGACGGTAGAGGTAGACGGATAGAAGGTGCAGATGTTGTCAGTGAATGTCTTGGGTGAACACACGGGATGGAGAAGCCATTTGAACTGAGTGCCAGTACTGGCAGAAGAAGGAATGTGCATGTATTAGTCATTCATGGTCTAGAACTGGAATTGGAAAGTTCCTGACCATCACATCAGAAGGCTCTGGCTGCTGTCGCATTAGGAGCAGAGCATGCAAGCACATCCTACATTATCTTCAGGTGGGGCTTGGTAGTAGTCACATCCAAGATCAATATCCATAATGGGAGAGACCAGATTGGATGTTGTAGGAGGACCTTCCTAGTCCCTGCCCTAACCTTTCCTGATAATGATGCTATTGACACATGTATATTGACCAGGACAGGTGCAGACAGACACATCTTTGCCTCACTCACTTTCCAAGCCAACTGGATGCCACCCACCTCTGGAATCTGTGTAGCTGGCTGTGCCCAAGTCGTTGAATCTGTGCAAATACGTGGCCTTCAGATCTGAACTGCCTTGCTTTTGCCCAACTTGGGGTGTGGGCGAAGGAGTCCACACCTATCTGTACACCCTCAGAGGGCTGCGCACGCTCCTATGTTCAGCGCCTCAGAAGAGAGTGAAAACTAGAGATGAGTGGTGCAGGGACTGTACAAACTGAGGATGCAGGGCTGGGGTATTGAGATCCCAGAGGAAAGGTTATAGCAACATCTGCTAATTCTGGTTATCACAGCAGCATGCTAAGCAACATCTCCCTGGTCACTTTATTATGGCAATGTGAAGTGTGGTGGCAGACCAGAAGTCTGATTCACAAACATGGTATTTGTGTATGTCACCAGCAGTGATGACTTCCATCTTTGATGACCCTCCCAGTTGAGTTGAGGTCCTAGACAGCACTGTGCAGTGGAGATGATGCCACTGTTCCTCTCAGTTAGAGCACCCCTTCTTTGTCATCGTGCTTCATGTCATAATCCCAGAAGCTGCATCGCTCCTAAACAAATGTACAACTGCAGTGGCCACAGCCATCCACTGCTTCCAGATATGTTCCACTGCTCTGACTGGTGCTTGTCTATGTGGAAGCAAATGTTTGTGTGTTATAGACCTATCAAACATTATTTACAGTTGCTAAAGTAGACACTTCATTGTTCAGTTGTCTGCATGAACAAGACCTTGTCCTGGTTTGAGCAGGAACCAAACTAAATCTGTTCAGCTCAGCCTCTCCTAAGTGCTTGTTCTTTGTGTAGTTAACAGCAAGCTTTCACAGGCAGCATCTGCTTCTAGCAGTGATAACACTCAGGGTTTATAGTTAGTACCAGGGACTGGGGTGCAGAAGGCTCTTGCTTATACTCACTCCTGTGCAGACCAAGGTCACTAGTAAATCTCAGGAACCACATTGAGGTTGCAGAGTAAGAGATGGCACCTGCAGGAAGAAGCAGACAGTTCAAGTGCACTTAAACTGACCAACAAGGTTTTCTAGTCTATATATGTCATACTCAGTATAAAGCTGAGGGATCACAAGGGTCAAGCTCTTCTTCAATAGCTGGCATGCAAGGAGGACTCTTTTCTGGTTTACTTTCAGTTCTGATCCATGAGTTCCTGAATCCAGTTCCAGAACCTAGCTCATGAATCTGGTTCTCCTCTTTCTACTTAGTCCAATCTGGAACTTCCTCAGTGCCTGCCCACAGCATCTGTGGTGATGGTGATGTAACTGCCACCAGGAAGGCTTGGTTTGATTTAAAATATATGTATATAGATGTATACATTTAATTTTTTTGTCTTTTCCAATCCATAAGTCTCTCTCACTTATTCCCATTCTCTTCCCTGTGGGAAAGGAGAGGGGTTAATAGAAAGTCTCTCTCTTATCCAGTGGCCAGTCCTACTCTTGACAACCTTTATTCTGTCAGTTCCTCTCCTGCCATCCTGACTGCTGTCCCAGTGAGTTTGCCCTCCCAGTAACCAGCTGTGCCTATGTGAGTGCGGTGTCTTAGGCTGTTTCTGCTGTGACTGAAGTGGGACCATTCTCACCCTTCCTGAAATTTTGCATTATTGGCTCCTGAAGTTACCTGCTAGCAGAGAGCTGTGGCCAGCTGTGTCTTCCTTTGATGAAGTTCTTATCTGAGGTGAGATGTGGAGTGCTTCATCTTGCAACATTTCTGCTACCCCCCAAGGCAGAGAGAGATCACACAGGAAGAATGACAACTTGTACTTTCAAAATCAGGACCTCACCTAGGACAACAGCTGATAACAAGCCCAAGCAAAACTGAACTAATGACTCACCCTTCCCTCTCTTGTCCCACTGGAAATGAGTGAGGATTTCTGTGAAACTAGTAACACTGGCTTCAGTGGGATCCTTTTCAATGACACAAAAAGTAGAAGCTTTGTTAGCCTCTACCTTTATGGCAGAAACTTGTCTCCAGTTTTTGTAACCTGAGCTAGGCTGCTTTCCTCAGTGGAGCTGTGATGGAAGTAACTGGAATATGTTTTCCTTCTCTGGCTGTATTAATATGAAATACAGCACTTTCCACACATCTACAAGACAAGAGGGCATGGCCTGAGACTGCACCAGGGGAGGGTTAGGTTGGATGTTAGGAAGCACTTCCTCACAGAAAGGGTCATTAGACACTGGCAGTGACATGGTCTGATCAGTGTGGTGGTAGTTAGGTCATAGGCTGGACTTGATGATCCCAGAGGCCTGTTCCAGCCTCAGTCATTCTGTGCTTCTGTGATTATTTTACCTTGGGCATTGAATATAGCATAGAACACTGAGCTGTTGAGTTTTAGTCAGGGTCTCCAAGGTGCTCAGTTACAGCATTTGGTAACCCTCTATAAACCCAGACCTACAAGCACTTTGAGGATCTGTGGTGAAAACAAGCAATATTCTGATGTCTTCTTTTTGTAAAGGAGGAACGAAAGCAGCAGAAGCAGAGCCATTGGAAGCTCCCCTGCACTTGGAGCATGCACAGACTGGTTTTCGATTCTTACAGCACTCTCATCAGTTTTGAAGTGCGAGATGCTGCTCGCTATGACCTGGACTGCAGCTGTCAGAGCCTGCTGAGCTCTACAAACCACACTCCCCAGCCTGGTTTAATGCCACTTGAGTTTGCATGGCTGCCCCACAATCTGTAAGGTGTCACTTGTCCAATTTAAATGCAAGAGCATTCTGTTTCTGTCACTGCAGCCCCTGGCAGCTGAGCCTTAGCAGGCAGCAGCCTCCTCCACTGCACAGCCATAACCAATTCCCACAGCACAGGCCATTCTTTGCCCCATGTAAAGGAGGGAAAACCACAGGAGTTTGTAATCAGGTCACAGGAAGAACTTAGGGTAATATTCAGCAGGAGGCCAAAGTAAAGGTTTCACAAGCAAAGTGAATTTACTTCATCATTGATTTTTAAAATGTAGGTTTCTTCTAACAATTTCAGAATATTGCCATAAAGTACCTTGGAAAATTCAGCAGCTGGGAAAGCGAGGGGTCTCCGAGTGAAAGCTCCACCTGGGTAGTCTGCAGCACTGGGTACTTCATTTGGCAGGTCTTCAGCAGCTGACTTCACAGCCTAGGTGGTGGCAGTAGTGTCATCTCCTGGGCACAGAGGGGGATGGATACACATCTTTGCTTGATTTCACAGGTGGAGAAGCAGTGCTTCTGCCTCTAGCTTCCCCAGAAGGACATGTTTTGTGTTGAGGGAAATTTCCCTTGTCTTCCATTCATTTCTGTCTCTGCTTCTCCATTCTAGTGCATTATTTCGACTCCTGAAGGCTGTCCTGTGCTGTGCCCTTCCTCCTTCCTGCTTTTGCTGTGAAGCTCTGCTGATGATCTGCCACCTCTCCTGTTCCTGCCTTCTTGTTCTTTCACAGCCTCTACCTTCATATGCAGCTTACACACAGAATCACACAGAGAGTTAACCAAGTTGGAAAAGACCTTTGAGATCATCAAGTCCAACCTATTACCCAACACCATCTAATCAACTAAACCATGGCACTAAGTGCCTCATCCAGGCTTTTCTTGAACACCTCCAGCCATGGCTACTCCAATCACCTCCCTGGGCAGCCCATTCCAATGCCAATCACTCTTGCTGTGAAGAACTTCCTCTTAACATCCATCTTAAATCTGCCCTGACACAGCTTGAGACTGTGTCCCTTTGTTCTGTCCCTGGGAGCCTGACAGAAGAGCCCAACCCCACCTGGCCAGAACCTCCTTTCAGGTAGTTGTAGACAGCAATGACGTCTGCCCTGAGCCTCCTCCAGACTGCACACTCCCAGTTCCTTTAGCCTCTCCTCACAGGGCTATGCTCCAGGCCTCTCCCCAGCCTTGCTGCCCTTCTCTGGGCATATTCAGCATCTCAACATCTTTCTCAAATTGAGGGGCCCAGCTTGACTGATTTTCTTTTGTAGTCCTTTGAATATCTCTCTATATGAATGTGTGTATACATATATGTGAGTTCTTTTGCTTAGAATCTTAGATTCACTTGCTAAGGAAGCATGGGTTAAGCTACCATAAGCTTTGTCCTCCTGTCTGTCTGCCTGCCTGTCAGTCCCCTTTTGGTGAATGCAATGCCCCTTGCCAAACAAAACTAGATTGGAGTTCCATGGAAACCACTGGGTGATGAATGGGACATAAATGGGGCAGGACTTTACTGCAGCTAAAGTATAACCTCTATGGGGTTTTGATCCTAAAGGATGACCAGGTGTCACACACACAGCTTGGTGCCAACCCCAAGTGCAGTCTCCTCTCCAGACAGAGAGACGGGAGCATGGCACACTTGGAGGCAGAGACATGGAAGTCTTGAAGTGAGAGATGGAGAACAGATTGTACATGCCTGTAGGAAATGCTATCTCAGTAATTCTGCAGTCCCAGGAACATTCCTGTGTGATCAGGTATAGGTCATGCTGCTCTGGCACGGGGGTTGGACTGGATGAGCCTTCGAGGAACCTTCTGGCCCTTGCCATTCTGTGATCCTGCCATCTCTCTGGAAGGAAGTGAGAGTAGTTCTAAAAGGGTGCAGGAACAGTGAAAAGGGAGCCCTCTTAAGTGGGTAGCAAACAGTGCTACCATATCCCCAAGCACCACATCTACACAACCTTTAAGCACATCCAGAGCTGGCAACTCCACCACCTCCCAGGGCAGCCCATTCCAATGCCTGACCACTCTTGGTGTGAAAAAAAACCTGCTAATGCCCAGCATAAACCTGTCCTGCTGCAGCTTGAGGCCACTCCCTCTTGCTCTATTGCTAATTACCTGTGAGAAGGGATCAGCAGCAGCCTCTCCACAACCTCCTTTCAGGTATTTGTAGAGAGCGATGAGGTCTCAGCCTCCTTTATGCCATCCTTTCCTAGAGCTCCTACAGCCTGGCCAGGAGTAGCATAAATCCTCCACTGCCTCCCACAACTTACTTCAGCCCATCTGCTACACACACTGCAGGTCTGTTTAGCATCCTTGCAGTGACTGCCTCCGCAGCTCCCTGTGCTAGGGTCTGCGTAGCTTAGAGCAGGGGGTCTCGCGCACATGACCGTTACGTGAGGAAGGTTCTTTCCTCTCGCCTAGTGCCCTGTACTAGGACAAAACTGGCATGGTTGTTTTTTTTTCCTTCTCAGGCTAGATCTCCTTCATCAGTTTTTAGCATCTCTCTTCTCCTTAGACATCACTGCCAGAGGAGAAGAAGCCTCAGCAAAGTCTGCAACCAGGCTAGCCAGAAATGGAGGGCTTGGAAAACTCACCATCCCCTGGGATTTACCACCAGCTGCAAGCTGTGAGAATTCCCCCAGGTGTTAGGTTCTTCATGGAAAGGAAGCTGCCAGCATCTTGTATATGCAGAATGAAATTGCCATTGCTTATATCCCTTCAAGTTTGTTTTGTTTCCCCATTTAGTCTTCTTTTATGGGTAACCAAATCAGGTTTTAATTTACAAATACTGAGAAACTTCTTGTTCTGAGATTTGTTGTAATCTTAAAAGCATCTTTTTTGGCAGAAGTCTTGTCAAAGCCTCAAGGGAGTTTTATATAGATATATGTAACTCCATAAGTGTATATATATGGCACTGGCACAGCAAACTGGCAAAGTTCTGCCACATTTGTTTGCCAGGTTTTTTGTCCAAACACCAGCCCAGCTGTGCTGCTACATCTGTGTTTCTGGGCACCCTACTGAGCTCCAACTCATAGCCCAGCACTGGACTGCTCTCTGCCTGGTCCTCATAGGAATAAAGCATTCAGTGTGGAAGTCCATGTGAGATACTTTGTGCTCCAGGAGAGGATTTAGCAGTGCTGCTGGTGGCTGCCTCAAATCCTCTTACAACTGGAGCCTGTAAAAATACGAAGATTTGGCCAAACATCAAGCCAAAACTAAGACAGCAGCTGAAAAAGTGCTGCATGTCTGTAGAAAGTTTTGTGGAAAGTGTTTAAAATCTATTAAAACCAGTAACTGTGTCCTGACAGCTGCACAGATTTGTCTGCAGCACAGCAAGTACAGAAAGACTGCTTTGGGCTGTGACTCTGTTCCATCTAGAGTCAATCCAACTGAAGCACTGCCAGCTCCCTTCTGCAGCCTGTGGAGAAAGGCACCTTCAGAGAAGAGGGTCATCCTACCTAAGAACCAGGAGGGTCCCCCAAACCCTGGACAGCACAAAGGGCTTGTGAGCCTATTGCATGGCTCCTCAGAGACGCAGCAGGCATTAGAAGGCAGGAATCCAGAAGATGACACTGCTGCTGCTTTCCCCGTCAGGGAAAAGGGCATCTTCTCCACAGAGAGAATAAAAGTGCCTGCTGGTTAAGCTGTGTAAGCCACTGCAGATGAGGGATTCTCCTCTTATCATCACCCTGGATATAATAAGCAGTTTCTTTCATCCTGAGTTATTGTGAAAAAATAACTTGTACTGAAACAAACTTCACTGGCTTGGTGCTGCAGCACAGACAGACCAGAGGACACCAAACATCTGGATGACATTACAGCTCAAGAACCAGAATGTGAATCCTGTTGGAAACAATTTAAAGTCACTACAGCCTTTGAGCAGCCTGTAAAGCATTCACCACAAGACCTGTCATGGAATAACTGAAAGTATCCTTTTGGTGCAGACTCAAGTACAGCAGCACACTGCTGACAAGGCAGCCAACAGCAGAGATTGGTGTGGAAGGAGTCAGGGCAGACTGGAGTCAGTAAGTCTTTCCATTTACCTCAGTGGACTCAGAGCTCAGCTTTTAATGACTCACACACTCCATGGTGCTGACCTAGGCAACCTGCCTTAGTAAAGAGGCTGAACTTGGCACCAGAAGTGAGAGGATGCAATCACGAGTCTAGTTTTGCTCTGTGGCTGCCATCCCGGCTTTGAATGTAGAGATATTGAGAGAGAAATAAATAAATTGTAGAAACAGAGCTGTTGAGGATGGAAGAGACCTTTGAGATCGCCAAGCCCAACCACTCACCGAGAGCTCGCAATTCCATGGCTATGCTAAACCACTACCACTAAACCATGTCCCTAAGCGCCACATCCATGCCTCTTTTCAATGTCACTCATATCAGTGGTGACTCCATCACCTCCCTGTGCTGCCTGTTCCAATGCTTGAGAACTCTTGCTGGGAAGAATTTCTTTTCCTAATGTCCAACATGAAAATCCCCTGGCACAACTTGAGGCCCTTTCCTCTTGTCCTGTCACTTGCTGCATGTGAAAAGAGACTGACCCCCATCTTGCTCTCACCTCCTCTGAGTAGGGACAGTGATTCCACCACCTCCCTGGGCAGCCTGTTTCCATGCCTGACCACCCTTTCTATAAAGAATTTTCTCCTTACATCCAATCTAAACCTCCCCTGATGCAGTTTCAGTTTTCTTTTGTCCTTTCACTTGATACTAGAGAGAAGAGACCAAACTCCGTATCATTACAACCTCCTTTCAGGTAATTGCAGAGAGCAATGAGGCCTCCTCCAGCCTCCTCTTCTTCAGACTAAACATCCCCAGTTCTCTCAGCCATTCCTCATGTAGTGTGGAGCCCACTAATGTATGAAACTTAAGCCTGTCCTCTATTGATGATAAATGCCTAATCCAGTGATAAGCACTCTATAAACAACACAGATTAGCAAGTGAAGGTTAGAGATGGCTGGCAGGATATGTGGTGTAAATGCTGGACTTGTCCTTACACATTTTATTTATGACAAATATTTTCTCATAAGGACTGGACAAGCAATTGGTGCTCCAAAAAAGCCTGAATCCCAAACCCTTCCACTTCATTTTGAAATATAGGAGAGGTGACTGATTTCTGCTTGAGATACAGGACTAACACACCGAGTTGTTCCTGTCACAGCATTAATCTGCCCCTGTTTCCCTCACTGTTTGCTGTAGGGTCACAGAATCGTGGGTGGAAGGGGGCCTCCAAAGCTCATCCAGTCCAACTCCTGGCAGTCAGGAGGGACAGCCTCTGTTTGGCTGCTCAGGTTGCTCACCGCCTTATCCAGCCTGACCCTGAGTATCTCCAGGGTTGGGGCCACAACCACCTCTTTGGGCAACCAGTTCCAGTGCTCAACCACCCTCATGGTGCAGAACTTGTTCCCTACCATCCAATCTACACCTGCTCTGCTCTAATTTCAAACCATTGCCCCTCATCCTACCATTAAAGACCTTTGGAAACAGTTCCTCTCCAGCCTTCTTGCAGGCCCTCTTCAGGTACTGGAAGGTGGTGACTAGGTATCCCCAGAATCATCTCTTCTCCAGGCTGAACAACTCCAGCTCCCTCATCATCCTTGTAGCCCTGCCTTGGACTCTCTCCAACAGATCCCTCTCCCTCTTCAACTGGGGAGCACAAAACTGAAGATGAGGTCTCACCACAGCAAAGTAGAAGGGGAGGAGAACCTCCCTTGATCTGCCAGACACACTCTTCTTAATGTCCCCCAGGACCCCACTGGGCCACCAGGGCACATTGCGGTGCCATGGATGTTCTCCACCAGCACTCCCAGGTCCCTCTTCAGTGGCATGAGCCTGGATTGCTGCACACTGTAGAGATTTTCTGGCATTACACACAACTGGTAGTCTGTTAAGCAGCTACCTAACTGGCACCACTGAAGACCAGTAAGGGCCAGACCCTGCCAATTTTAGGCAATCATTCTTTTAGGAATAAGCTGGTCTGACAAAACAGAGGAGGAAGATGTTGAGTCATATACATGTTCTGTTGCCACACATGAAGCTCTACTGTCAAGATATGCTGGAGGAAGAGTCAGCTTTCTGAATATATGGAAACCAAGAGGAGTAGAGATGAGAAGCTGTGAAAACCTTGTCAAAGAGCAGAATGATTTTGAGCAAGTAGGATTAGGAAACTAAGGCTAGAGAAATTAATTTCAAATGCTCAAACTCTGAGTGAAAAAGCTGTGGTGAATCTGTGTGGAAAGAGCCAGGATGTTGAGACAGTAGATCCCTTAAGTTTTAAACAGTGCAGGTCAAAAACTGAAGGAAGGGAAAGAAGGAAAAGATAAGCCTAAGCACATTTAGTAAGAGCAGATAATGACAGGATAAATGTTATATGCACCAGCACTGGTAGTTTGAAAGACATTCAGAGCTTCTTCTGGATCTGTTTCTGTGTGCAGCAAATGAATGTTTTGCTCATTCAGTAGTGAGACTTCAGCACTGTGAGATCAGCTGCTGCTGAGCGGCTTTTATGTTATTCCTGTCACTCAGACTTTTGGAAGCAAGCACATTTGCAAAAATGGTGGTTTTGCCGGTGAAGCCTGGCTCTCTTTGTCTCGCAAATGTCTGCACAGAACTGCTTTTTTAAAAATACTGTTATTTGAAGGTCAGTGGAAACTGCATTAGAGAGCCTCAGGAAATCATCAGATCGCTAGATCCATGCAAGTGCAAATGTATGCAATGTACCCATGTCAACCACCTTATAAAACGGTGGGCAAGAAACCAAGTGTGTGCTCTACTCTTACTGTAACACTCTCCTCCAGGACCTGCATAGCTCAGGAGTGATTTTCTCTTGCTGTATACCAAACTCCTAGCTTGCAGTAGCTCCTAAAAGGTCTTTTTTTCTTCAGAGCTTCCTACATTGTCACCTCTCAAAATGGACTTTGAAACTAAGCACAGACATGCCTCTGTTAGCTACCCTGAAAAACACATGGAGGAGGAGCGTCGCCCTCAAGAATCACACAGAATCACAGAACGTTGGGGGCTGGAAGGGACCTCGAAAGATCACCCCTGCCAGAGCAGGGTCATCCAGAGCAGGTCACACAGGAGTGCATCTAGGTTGGTTTTGAACATCTCCAGAGAGAGACTCCACAGCCTCCCTGGGCAGCCTGCTCCAGGGCTCTGTCACCCGCACAGTGAATAAGTTTTTCCTTATGCTTACAGGTAAGCTCCTCTGCTCCAGCTTGCACCTGTCACCCCTTATCCAGTCATTGGCTATCACTGAGCAGAGCCTGGCTCCGTCTGCCTAACACTGCCATTCATTCATGTGTCTGGTACACAGAACTAGCACCCTGAAGAGAACAGATGCCTTAAAGTCCAACCACGTACTTACAGTCACGTTCAGAAAGGCAAGAACACTGGAACAGGTGAGGCCCCATTCCTGGAGATATTCAAAGTGAGGCTCTGAGCAACCTGATCCAGGGGAGGATGTCCCTGCTGACTGTTAAAGAGGGTTGGACTGGAGTTCTGGACAAGATGAGTCACTATGAATAGTAATAAGGTCCCCAACGAGGCCATAAATAACAAAAGCAAATCTAGACAGCAATGTTACCCTTACATTTTAGGCCACTGAATTTGAGCATAACTAAGTGCAGCATGCAGCTGGTGAAGCTGAAGCTCAGAGAGGCCACACAGACTGCCACACAACAGCAGCAGAGCTGAGACTCAAACCCTTTTTAGTTTGTCTAGTGCTTCTTCAGAACCCTAGGCCAAGCCCCAGATTAGATCAACTCATTCTCCTCCTTACTTTATAGGAGAGCTCTCCTGCTGAAGCTTTACGCATTCGGGAGCCTGTTCTTGTGCTGACAAGTCTGACCTGGCTTGGCCTCTGTAACGCATACAGAAAGAGTTTTAGGGCACAGCTCCAACCCCACAGCACTTCCCAGAGCAGCACACACCTCCTCCATTTTATCCTCCCAGGGAATAAGATCAGTTCAAAGTACCCCTCAGGAAGTTTCCCCAGCCAGCCCTCCACAGTGCTTTGAAGCACTCCTGTGCAGTTAGCAGTTGTCCCTAGCAGGAGTAAGCCACATCCTTGTCCTTTCCAGTTTAGTAAGGCCTTCAGTCAATCCCATCAAAATTCAGACCTCTCCTAAAATCCAGCAAGTAACCACTCACCAGCTACCATCAGCATCACCCTTCTGCAAGCAACAAAGCCAAGATCCTGCATCTTTGAGCAGACACAGAGCAACTCAAAGCAAAGACTTCCTGCCCCTGCCCCTGCCTGCAGAGGTTGCAGAGAGTAAAAAAACAGGACTGCTTTAGCCTGGTTGCAGCTGGACGCAGCAGATGCTAAGATTAAAGCAGTGAGTGAAGGGAGAGGAAGGACAGGAAGGTAGATGGGAGGTAGAAGGGAAGAAAAAGGCAGTTCAGCATTTCAGTGGAAGAGGTTTTGTCTGCTGGAGTGATGGTGTGGATGGCTGCAGGTCCAGGTCCTGTCAGGTCCTGCGATGCTTTCAAATAAATGAGTTGTCCCAGCCCTAGCTCTGCAAGCAAGGGCACAGCTCAGAACAGCTCAGAGCTAAACTACTTATTCTGCCTCCATGCGAGTCTGCTCACCCACAAAGCTCATCTCCGTTTGGAGGTGCAGAAAGGGTTGATACGAGATGTGTATACCACAGGAGAAGGGCTTGTATGCTAGGGAAGATGCCCATAATCCAGGGGGAAATGAACCGGGGCCAAACCAGGAGCTCTCGCCAAAGAGCGGCGATTTCACGCAGCTGCCCGCAGGAACGTCCCAGCCCGCGGCCGGCACAGGCCCTGCGAGCGGCAGCACAGGGGCGCCCTCCAGTGGACGCGGAACGCTGCGGAACGCTCCGAAACGTGCCGCAGGCCGCGCCCGAGAGCTCCGCGCTCCGCCCTGCGCACACAGGCTGCAGGCAGGCTGCCCGCGCAGCCCTGCGCAGCGCCGGGGCAGTAGATGCTCTTCAACTCAAACGCCAGACCAAAAGTTTCTCAGCGAGAGAACTCATTTTTGAGAAATTACTTGACCTAAGCGGGGAGGGGAGGAAACAGAGGGGAAAAGCAGCCTTGGCTGCAGCATTGTGGAATCATGGACCAGGCGGGGTCGGAATGGACCACGAGGAGCATCTAGTTCCTCCTGACGTTTCCAAGGGGCAAGCAGCGAACGGAGGGGGTTGGAGCCCGACCACAGACCAAATGCCATGGACCTCGATTCCCTTCCCAGATGTAGGACTGTTTGCCTTCCTCTGGAAATCAGCAGTTGGTGCTGAACTGACATCAACCCTGGCCAGTGTATCAGTCACCTAGATGATTTCTAAGGTCCCTTCCAACCCAGACCATTCTATGAACCTATGAGACTCTGTTACAAAGATACCATGGTCTTTTTTACATCAAAGATAGGGGCAGTTTGGGCTCCAAAACCTTAAAGACAATGGGGAAGGTGGTAACAAGCTGGAGTGAAAATAAGAAGACTGACACCGAGTTACTGCTCAAAAATCCCTAGTTCTTATGACTATGGAATGAGTGTAGCTGAGCTCACTACTCAGAGGTCCCAGGGCAAGTCAAGAGGACTTGAATGGTGGTGGGTGATGCAGAAGTTTAACAGCTATGCTTAGCTAATTTACCTCAGCTAAACACTCCATGGGCAGAGGTCTGTTAGAAGAGCAAGGAAGGTGCTGCTGCACTTTCAAATGTGTGTTCAGCTTGCTGCCTGTCATGGGCTTTTCTGCAGGGCTGCTTCTCAGCCAGGCAGTCCCAGCCCATGAAGAGCTCTTCATCCTCCCCAGGGCAGGGCTTGGCATTTGTTCTTGCTGAATTTATGTGGTTCCTGTTGATCCATTCCCCCCAGCCTGCCCAGGAAGAGCAGCCCTGCCCTCAAACATTTATCATCTGCAAGTCTGATGAGGGCGCATTGCATCGCCTCTCCCAGGGCACTGATGATGCTGAATAGGACACACACCCCAGCAACAAATAAAGTACAACTCTGTATGATGCCACTCGTCCAACCAGCATTTCACCCATCTTCTAGCTGTCCACAAACCTATCCAGTCCCTACTATCCTGCCTTGGGTACAAGAGTATTGTGGCAGGCAGTGTCTAAATTTTGCTAAAGTTAAGGTGAACATAATCTCTTTCTCTACCCTGATCCCCAGATCCAGTCTTTTCAGTATAGAAGACAATCAGGTTGATTGAGCATGACTTACTCTTCTGCACAGCTGTGGAAAGAACTGGTGAACAAGACTAGAACTACAGTAAACTATTTATTAGAAATAGCATTCCTAGGGATATAGAGAAAGAGGAAGATGCCACCAAACTGGGTGGGAGCATTGATCTGCTTGAGGGAAGAAAGGCAAAGGAATGGGGACAGGCTGGATCAATGGGACAAAGTCAGTTGTATGAGATTCAATAAGGCCAAGTGCTGGGCCCCGCATTTGGGTCACAACCACCCCATGTACTGCTACAGGCTGGAGCCAGAGCAACCAGAAGTCTGCCCAGCAGCAAAGGACCTGGGGATGCTGGTTAGCAGCTGGCCAAACATCAGCCAGCAGTGTGCTCAGATGGCCAAGGAGGCCAAAGGCATCCTGGCCTGCATCAGGAAGTGTGGCCAGCAGGAGGAGGGAAGTGATAGTGCCCCTGTACGTGGCACTGGTGGGCTACACCTCCAATACTGTGTTCAGCTTTTGGCCGCTCACAAGAGAGACATTGAGGTGCTGGACCATGCCCAGAGAAGGGCAGCAAAGGTGGTGAGAAGTAAGGAGGTGCAGCTGAGGGAACCAGGATTCTTTAGTCTGGGGAAGAGGAGTCTAAGGGGAGACCTCACTGCCCTCTACAGCCACTTGAAAGGAGGTTGGAGCAAGGTAGGGGGTGGTCTCTTCCCCTTAGCATCAAGTGATAGAAGAGGAAAGGGCCTGAAACTGCACCAGGTGAGGCTTAGGTTGGACAGTAGGGAAAAAATAACAAAAAGAAGAAGAGTGGTCACACCTCGGAGCAGGTTGCCCAAGGAGGTGGTAGAGTCAGCATTCCTGGAGGTATTAAAAACTTATGACACTCTGGGCTATGGTTTAGTGGGCAAGGTAGTGTTGGGTTGACTCTTGGATTAAATGATCTTAAATATCTTTTCCCACTGAAATGGCTCTATGATTCTAAGTTATGGTCATAGAAGTCAATTGGAAACAACTGTCTAGCAGAGCAGGAAGGAATACAAACTTCCTTAAAACCTTAAACTAAGTTTGCAGTTTCCTCTGCAAAACTATCAAAAGCACTGATACAAAGCTCAGTGGACTAACTCATGAAGAATATAAGTAATGAACCTGATGAGAGCAATTGTGAGGCACTGAACAGTGCATGGGCACTGTACTTCTGGAACACCAGCAGCACACAGGTCAGCCCAAGCTGCTGCTAGGAAATGGTCCAGCATATCTGAGCAGAAACAGCAGATTTGGCCACAATCATAACAAAGCTGAGATCTGTTCACTGTCAGACCAGTGTCGTCTCACACTGGACCACAGAATATCTGCAGTCAGTGGGCTGGAGAGCACCTTTCAGCATGAGCAAAAGGCTCTGTTGGGTTGCAGGTGGCACATATGATACGCAAATCAAATGCCAAGTGGCAAGAGATTTGGTCAGCGTAGACATTTTCCCCTGAGAATTCAATAGAAGTGAGCCAAAATATCATCCAGAGCCAGTGGTATGTCAGTGTCATAGAGCCCAGACAATTAAGAAACAAACATAAGCCCAGGAAAAGAAGGGACTGGTGGCACTAGTATGCCACCTCTTACACCAATGCCAGCATCAGTCTGACGTTGACTGGACAACCACCATAGAATAGGTTGGGTTGGAAGTGATGTCCAAAAGTCATCCAGTCCATCCCCCTCTGCAGTCAGCAGAGACATCCTCCACTAGATCAGGTTGCTCAGAGCCTCGTTGAGCCCCTCTGTGCTAGTTTGAAGCTAGCTAGAATGTTTTGGTGAGAAGGACTAGATTACAGGCTGCAAAAGGGAAACAGAATGATGTCTACCTCACTCATGGGCTTGCTGAGAGGTGTAAGAGCAAGAATCCAAACACAGATAAGGGAGTCGCTGCTTCTGCTGGGGAGCTCCGAGCTGCATTTTTTTTCTCTCTCCAGCCTCTCTGCAGGTTCTGATTAATCCACTTTGATTCCTAACCCCCTGGCTAAACCTACACTCTTCCTTGGGACTGGGGTAAGGTGGTGAGGGGTGGGAGAAGGTGGAAGGGCAGTTGGGAGCCCCTTCTGGGGACTAAGGTTTCTGTGAGGGCTGTTGTGTTTCTGTATTACCTTTTATCTTGTCTATTTCTGTCTATCACTGTAGATACTGTAACTCTATGCTTGTATATTCTGCTAAACTGTAAATATAAGCTTCATTCAATTTCCAGAGCTGGCTGAGTCTAGCCTGGGTGATTTCCAAGGTGGCAGGGGGGTGGGTAACACCCAAACCATCACAGTCACCTTGAATATCTCCAGGAATGGGGCCTTAACTACCTACCTTCCAGTGTTCCACCACTCTCATGGGAAAGGACCTGTTCCTCACATCCAATCTTTATCTGCTCTGCTCCAGTTTGAAGCCATTGCTCTTGGCCTATCATTATTGTGTCTAGTTCTGGGCCTCTCCATTCAAGAGAGATGTTGAGATACTGGAACATGTCCAGAGAAGGGCACTAAGGCTGGGGAGGGGCCTGGAGCACAGCCCTGTGAGGAGAGGCTGAGGGAGCTGGGGGTGTGCAGCCTGCAGAAGAGGAGGCTCAGGGCAGAGCTCATTGCTGTCTACAACTACCTGAAGGGAGGCTGCAGACAAGTGGGGCTGGGCTCTTCTGCCAGGCAACCAGCAACAGAAGGAGGGACACAGTCTCAAGCTGTGCCAGGGGAGGTTCAGGCTGGATGTCAGGAGGAAGTTCCTCACAGAGAGAGTGATTGGCATTGGAACGGGCTGCCCAGGGAGGTGGTGGAGTCACCATCCCTGGAAGTGTTCAGGAAAAGCTTGGATGGGGCACTTAGTGCCATGGTCTAGTCAATTGGATAGAGCTGGGTGCTAGGTTAGGCTGGATGATCTTGCAGGTCTCTTCCAACCTGGCTGATTCTATGATCCTATGATTGCAGGCCTTTGTAAACAGTCTCTCTCCAGACTTCGTGTAGGTACTGGAAGGTCATTATTAGGTATCCCCAAAGCCTTCTCTTCTCCAGGCTGAACTAGCCCCTCTCCCTCAGCCTGTCTAGAACATCATCACTGATGATAACATATCCCAGGACAGTACCTACAACCCATTGGCCCTGCTGAACAGTGGGACAGCTGAATAACCACAACAGAAGCAGATGTGCCCTCTGGCTAACACTGGTACAGGTTTGATTTTGACAGGGTCAGAAGTGCACTAAAAGATGGCAGTCACTAAAGCAAGGACAACCAGTCACAGCACAAGTCTGGGGCATTGTGTCCAGCTTTTGGCTCCCCAGTTCAGGAGGGACAGGGATATACTACAGTGTCCAACAGAGGGTTGTGGATGGTTAAGAGACTGGAACACCTGTCTTATGGGGAAAGGCTGAGACCTGGGGCTGTTAAGCCTGGAGAAGAGAGGACTGAGAGGGGATCTTATCAATATCTAAGCAGCGAGGGCCAAGAGGATCAGGCCAGACCCATTTCAATGGTGCCCAGTGACAGAACAAGGGGAAATGGACACAAACTGGAACACAAAAGTTCCACCTCAACATGAGGAAAAACCTCTTCAGTTGGAAGGTGATGGAGCACTGGAACAGGCTGCCCAGAGAGGTTGTGCAGTTTCCTTCTCTGGTGTTTTTCAAAACCTGCCTGGACGCATTGTCATGCAACCCGATCCAGGCAAACCTGCTCTAGCAAGGGAGGTGGACTCAATCTCCAGAGGTCCTTTCCAACCCCTTCCATTCTGTCATCAGCGGGATCTTTAAACAAGCCAACGGTGCTGATCTATGCAAGGCTAATGAACCACATTTCAAAAACATGCACAGGTTTAAGCTGTCAAAGTATGTACCAATAATGTGGAAAGAGACACACAATACAGTTTGGGTTTGTTAGCGATAAATCCGACTCTGCTAATCCGACAGCCAAGAGGCCAGGGTGTACTGCATGTGTCTTTACACACTGCTTCTGGCACAGCTTCTTTCTGGTAGAAGGTAAACCATTCGCACAGATGACAAGGTACAGTACGAACACTGGTCTCACATCACCTGAATTTGGATGCCAGCCTGCTGGTCAGAAAGAAATCAGAAGTCTAAGGAGCTCAGTGCAAAGCAAAAACCAGTTTCAGCAGGCTCCAGGAAATCCTTCAAAGTTTAAGGATCACAGACAATATTTTCATTAATGACAAAAACCATTCCAATTAAGTTTATCATTACCTCTGCCTTTATCATCCTCACTTAAGGACCAGTAATTCAGGTCTATGTGGTTACCTTCATGTGTTGAGATAATTGATTTGCACTGAACTCAAATATAGGAAGCGCAGGTCAAGCACCTGGAACCAAAGCATTTTACCTGTGTGCTGTGAGCTTAGCAGAGGTGAAAGGGGGCAGGGGAGAGTTTTGCATTACTAATTTATTAGGTATCAATCACAACTGCTTAAGCCAACCCAAAAATCACAGAATACATCTGGCTGAAGAGACCATCCAAGTCTACCCCTTGATCCAGCACTGAGGGATCAATAATAAACCATATCTCTAAGCGCCAGATCCACACACAACACCTGAAAACCCCAGGGATGGTGACTCCACCACTGCCCTGGGCAAGCCATTCCAGTGTTTGAGAACCCTTTCAGTGAAGCAGCTTTTCCTAATATCCAACCTAAACCTCCCCAGGCACAACCTGAAACCATTTCCTCTAGTCCTGTTTCTTGCCACCAAGGAGGAGCAGCTGCCCCCTCCTTGCTCCAACCCAAAGGACGTAGTCTAGACAATGTACTCAGAGAAGGGTATTGTCCAGAGAGGCTGTGGATGCCCCCCTCCCTGGAGATGTTTGAGGTCAGTTTGGATGGGGTCTTGAGTAACCTGGTCTAGTTGAGAGGCATCCTGGCCCATGGCAGTGAGGTTGGATTAGATGACCTCTAAGGTTGCTTCCAGTCTAAGCCATTCTATGATGATTCTATGAAATACACCCTGAAAAGACAAAAGCAGTGTTAATATTTCCTTCTAAAAGGCACCTAAGGAGACTTCTGAAATAGTTTTATTTTCAGTTCATCTTCTGCAATCGTGGCCAACCAGGATATGGAAAAAGGAAAAGACAGGTTGCTAGGTGGCTCAGGAAAACACTCCCCAGAAAAGCCTGACTCACAGCCAAGCAGAAGGAAGGTTGGGAGAAAGTAGGAGGGCACCAGGCAGTTTTTCAGCTTCCCAGAGAAGCTCTTGACAACTCACAAGACAAAACAGTGGTAATGCAGCAGCTCCACCCCATTTCTGCTTTGTTTTTTTTTGTGTGATTTGTGCCTTTAAACTAGATCTATTCACACTAGAAACTATGGTGTAATTTTGCTGCAGTGGGAAGTGGATGCTTTATCTAGTCCTGCATTAGTGTCTTCATCTTTCTTTTATGCTTGGCCTATCTTAGGGAATTCTTCATTATTAGGCTGTGATGTTCTACAAGATGTTTATGATGAAAAAAATCAATTAACCTCTGTGATACTGCATCTCAATATAGACTTAAAGTTACTGTGATAACTGCAAAATTAAAGAGTGGCTGCTGTTTACTGTAAGCAGGTGGGATGAACAAGCTGTTACAGAACATGTGCTTGGATGCACAACTCATGCATTACCAGTGTCTATAGATGAACTCATTACACCACCAGGCTTTATGTACATCCCTTCTGGGAACACAGGTTTCCAGACAGAGGCAAAAGCAGGACATCCAATATGTAGCAAAGTTTATTTTTCACTAGTTCTCTGCGAACCAGGACCTCCCTGAACTCAAGAACATCCTTCACCAGAAGCTGAAAGGCCAAGATTTAATGCTGAGATGTAACAGACCATAAAGTGAACAGCAAACGATGTGGGGTTCCTCATTTTACAGCAGGCTTACTCCAAATCCTGAAAGGACCTCGACTCCAGGCCATGGAAGGGGCAGGAGTCAGCAAACATATATATGTAATATCAATATGTATCAGGAAAAAAAAATCTTCATTAATAGAGTGATCAGGCATTGGAATAAGCTTCTCAGGGAGGTGGCAGAGTCACCATCTCTGCAGGTGTTAAAACATGCAGACATGGCACTTCAAGACACAGTTTAAAGAGCATGGTGGTGGTGATCTGACAGTTGGACTTGATCATCTTTAAAGTCTTTTCCATCCTTAAGGATCCTACAGTTCTAAATGATACCAGCTAACTGTCAGATGTGAAACCCAGAAAAGTTTGAAAAGTACACTGTGAACTCCTTGAACTAGCATTTCCTCACTGGAATGCTTCCAGCTATTGCCCTAAACCAAGGAATAAGGACATGCATATAGCAAAGCATGAGGCAAGGTGCTGTGGGAAGGAAGGGCTAGTTAAACAAGTTCTGGAGGACTGGTTGTAGACCTGCCCATGTAGAAAAAACACACCCACCAGTGTGCCAAAGTGGTTACTGGAACATTGCCACCTGTGCCAACCTCAGCTGACTGCTGCAGGTGTTATCAGCAGTTATGTGCAAAATGTGACCTAGTGCCAACTATGTCAGCATATGGATGCAAGCTGAGTTGAGCAAGTTATAGAATCATTAAAGTTGGGAAAAGCCTTTAAGATTGAGCCCAATCGTGACCACTAAACTGGAGCACCATATCTACACACTTCCTGAACACCTCCAGGGATGGTGACTCCACCACCTCCCTAGGCAGCCTGTTCCAATGCTTCACCACTCTTTCAGTAAGGGACTTTTTCCCAATATCCAATTTAAACCTCTCCTAGCACAGCCTAAGCCCATTTCCTCTTGTCATATTACTGGTCTCTTGGGAGAAAAGACAAACTGCCCTCACTACAATCTCCTTTCAGGTAGTTGTAGAGAGCAGCAAGATCTCCCCTTAGCCTTCTGTTTTCCAGACTAGACAACCTCGTATGCTGCAAATACAGAACCTAAAGATGAACCTGTAAGACCAAACCTGAAGACCAAGTCTCTAACAGACAGACCTGAACGTCTGGACCTACTACAGAGTGCTGTAGATGACTACTTGTCTACTTGCTTTCCTGCAGCCTTTCTCTCAGCTTCCATCCAGGCAAAAGCCTTTGCCATGATGCTGGCTTCCCAGTGCTCTTCTCAGGTACAGCAGATGATCTCAGCAGGGAAGTTACAGCAAAGTTACAAAACCTGCATGACTACTGTCTCAGGATGGAGGTGGGATGCCAGATCAGGTGGCACAGGCATGGCCAAGTGACACACAACATGCCTGCAATTGCTCCCCCACTCACACTGACAGGTCTGGAATACGTTCAAATGCTGCTTGCAAAAGGTGTCCTATTGACAGGGGTGGAGATTGAAATCAGGTATCTGCTACCCAGCACCCAAAGAAACCCAACCATAGGGCTCCAATTAAGGAGTCTAACTGTTGCCACAGTAGGTCAGAGCAAGAGGCAGTGTGGTCTGATATAATTTTCCAGCAAGGTATGTGATTCCATCTCTGGCAAAACATCCTAGGTGCTAGGCTCAGAGGGAATTCCCAAGCCAGAGATGACATCCACACTGTTCATATTCAGTGACAAGGATCACCATAATCTCCTTGAATGTATCTAATCTCATTTTGGTATACCTTTGCCTTCCACCATATCCCCCACCAGCCTCATTTCAAACATAACTACATTTTGCATACTGAACCTCTGTCTCCTCCACATCTGTTTGAAAGTTATGGCTAATCATTTAATCAGCAATACTGACTTCTCCCATCCAGCACCCTGCCAGAATGATAGCTTCCTACATGAATCACACAGCTTACTGTCTTGTAAGGGAGTTGGTCCATCTCTTTAGACACCTTCACTGTCTCTCTCTGCTATTTTGCTTTCACTCTGCTGTTTCTCAAAGACTGTAGACAACATTCAGCCCATTTATCTAGCAGCACATCAATACTTTGTTTTGTTCTCTTCCTTTCCCAATAAGTAACATTCTAATTGGGTCTTTTGTGTAAAGGTTGGGGACATGTCTTCAGAGAACCATGCACATCGCCGGAGATCCTTCCCCAAATACCACTCTGAAGTCTCTTGTGTTACGTACATCCTAGGATACTTCCCACCATGTAAATTCCTTTGCATTCTGTCACTGTGGGCTTGCCTTTGTCATTTCATCAATGAGAGAAGATTATTCTAGCTGTTATACTACAGGAAGCTCCAAGTTTTGTTTTTCTGAATATTCTGTATCAACTGCAATTTAAGATCACCTGACAATGTGCATTGCCATAGCTCCTTGGCCCACCTTACCAGTAATGTTCTCTAGGTAGGAATGACTGACTAGTATGTCCACAGCTTTCTCCTACCCATTTACCTTTGAGATTGTTCTCCTTTGTCTAGGCATGTCAGCATGTGAGAAGAGCTACTGAAAGACCTTGTCTGGGCAGCATTTGGAAAATCCAAATATGCCATGAGTATCACGTTCATAGTCACCGGAAAGAGCCAAGATCTGCATGTGTTATTTTTCTGCAAAAGATTCTCACCAGTTAATATTCAAACATCTGTTACCTCTCTTGTTCTGCTCTTCAGTCTATGCTCTCCCTTTGATTTCACTGTGCAAGTCATACATGGTAGTCTAACTTGCAAGCTCAAACATTAAGACCCATACAGAATGACTCAGGGTCAAAGGGACCTCAGATCATCTGCTCCAACCACTTCTCAAATAGACTCAGCTCCTCAAGGCCTCATCTGACCTGACCTTGAACACCCCCAGGGAGAAGACATCCACAACCTCCCTGGGCAACCTACTCCAGAGTCTCATCACCCTCATACTGAAGAGCTTCTTCCTAAGATCCAGTCTCAGCCTACTTTCCCTCAGCTTCAAACCATTCTCCCCTGTCCTACTGCTAGACACTCTTAAGAAAAGTCCTTCTCCAGCCTTCCTGTAGGATCCATTCACGTACTGGAAGGATGCTAATATGGCACCCCTGGAGTCTTCTCTTCTCCAGGCTGAAGAACCTCAGGTCCCTCAGCCTATCCTCAGAGCAGAGACATTCCTTCCAGTGCCAAGATTTGGATATTAGGAAAAGTTTCTTTGCTGCAAGAGTGGTCAGGCAATGGAACAAGCTGCCTCCAGGATGTGGTAGTCACCATCCCTGGAGGTGTTTAAGAAATGTGTAGACATAGCACTTCAGTATGTGAGTTAATGGACAGAGTGGTCTTAGGTTGAAGTCTGGACTTGATCTTAAAGGTCCCTTCCAACTGAAACAAGTCAACATTTCTACCTGCAGGTCTCAGGACATTAGGTAGGTCCAAATGCCATGCATTTTTTTTTTTGCATTGGAGCACAGTAGCTGGCACATCCACCAGCAAAATGAAACATGCAGGCTGTAGACCTCCCTCTGCTTAAGGGGCAGGTCTTGGTCAGTGCTTCCTGGTGGATGGCTCAGGAGTTCCTCCACTACCCAGAAGCTGACAGTGCTCAGCACTCCTCATCCACGCTGGAGGTGGCATCACTGTTTTCTGATGCACAGAACCATGCATCCATAAAATCAGATCCCCTACTGTATGAACATCACACAGAGGACAAACATTACCCTCATTTAGAATACTTCAAAGCATGAGGCCGCTCTGTGCTCTGTCCTGCATGGAGTCAAACACAAGCACCCCACAGATTCATGGTGCAAAACAGCTTTCTGCCAACCTGCAAGCAAAGACAAGACAAGGAACTTTACAGGTGAAGACTGAGAAATATCTTACCTTGACAGCATTAGGTTAACTAGTGGACTCTGTCTTAAAGGTCCTTTCCAACCTAAATGGTTCTATCCAAGGCCACATAGTAAGCAAGTATCAATGCCAAGAAACTAATTCCCATTTCCTTAAATATACTTAATTGTATCTCTTGTTTTTTCAACAAGGAGGAAAATACTTGAGACAGAGACATAACAAGCAGGTATTCAGTTTACTAGCACTTGCCACAACATTAAGTGTGTACAGAGACAACAGAGATCTTTACAATACTTTAAGTCAAGACCAAAGGGCTGATGCTGTTTAATCATCGACATTTTCCTTGTGTTTATTAAGGGTTCAGAATAGTGGCATCCCTATTTCTCATTGAATTAGTCATCTCTTCCATTGCAAGAGCTGCCTGGATTTTAGCAATGCATCTGATAGAGCTTGCATCACTGTTTAGCTGTGGATATTCTACCTGCCAATGGGAAGAATTGAGGTGAAGAGTCAGATTTTTATCTCAGGTTTCATTTCAGCAACTCCCATGAAAGTGTAGGGGCAGGCTGCACAAAGACTGCTATTTCCCTAAAGGTGCACACCTCTGTATCCTACAAGTGATCACACTACAGCACCTGCTCCATTATTCACAGCCTTTATCTTACAAGTTTTCTCTCAAATACTGATTGTGGGCACAGAGATCTGAGTTGCAAGGCAATGCATGCACTGAGCAGGAAGGGAATACTTCCGTATTAGCAGAAGTTTAGACTTCTTGCCATAATTGGCACCTGCAAGGATTAGCCACTGGTTGTTGCTGAGGAGTTCAGGAGCAAGCCAGACCTCAGGGGCAGACTAGAACTCAAGCTTACTTCAGCTGTTTAAATTTGAAACTTATCAGGTCTTCTCCAGAATTAGTTTATCTGTTTAGCATGAAACCACTCTCGGGTGCTTAATAAAAGAAGAGAAAGCCTGTAGGAGAGACCAAAATAGAGTGAGAGCTTGACCACTTTCCTTCAGATTATTAACTCACTCCACTGTCAGGGATTTAGCCATTCCCTTCCCACCCACCTACATTCATCAGCTTAGAGTGCCATCAAAAAAGCCAGACAAGAAGCAGTAGTCTGACTCCTCCAGGGCCACAGGGAAAGACTTGTCTTGTTCCTTGCACAAGTGCCCTAAAAGCAAGGGGTTATGCAAGACAACAGCCTCCTTTCCTTGCATTTGTCAAAGACTGAATTCTAGGTGTTGGCACACCAAGACAGGCTGAAAGAACAAAGCTTTCAAAGCTTAAAACTCAGTTTAGAATTTGAATTCTAACCAGATATAGACCTGTTCAGACTGAGCAAATGTTATACTCATCCATAAATAAAAATGAAGCTACTCTTTGCAGTTAAGCCTCTTTGTCTTAAAGGTTCTTTGAAGCACAGAATTAAAGGCTATAAGTTTCCAGACCCATTTTTTCAAATAAGAATTAGAGGGACCTCACTGAAGTGTTCTCATTTGCCTTTGTACTCTTCACATAGTTGTAGCTGCCATAGCATTACACTATACATGTATCCAGTAACAGCCACAGTCTGGTTTTGTCAATCACCTTCTCTCCCCATTTCATACATACACAGGGTCTTGAACTGTGGCCTTGAGGGTGGCAGTAACATGATGGATATTTTGTGACCCTGAGAAAGCTTCAGGCAGCAGCCTCTGTTACCTGACATGTCAGACATGCATCTTCTGTCTTTTAAAGCTACTTCTGCACATCTATTCTGTACTTCAGAGAGCAGAATCTGAAAAGGGAGATAATTGTCTGTAAATAGGAAAACCAGGACTAGTCTGAGGGCCAGTAAGTGGCAGCTGCCAAGGTAGGTAGACATCTTGTCTTTGAGGCAGAGAAGTACAAATCCCATTTACAATGGAAAATTTTTATTTAAAAGAGATGACTGATAACAACCCACTGCCTCTCATCAGCCCCAGTCCTCTTTCATAAGCAATCTCTCACACCAGCTGTGTTTCCTGTGGGTTCTTTTAGCAGCCATGGCACAAGAGAAGGGATTGATAAACCATACGCTACAATGGAAAAACAAGATAAAATTAAGGCATGTAGCACTGCTTCTTTGCATATTCAACACTAACCAGAGAAGCAAATCAGTGAAAGTTAAGGATAACATTAATCACATAGAAATATTTCAATATCTGCAACATAGGTAAGGAGCTGGGAGACACTGCAGTGGTAGCTCTTCTTGAAAAGGCATTTCTGCAGAGTAAAGATTTTCTTCAGCTTTCTCAAGAGGCCAATACTTTTCTTCCTCTCCAGAGAAAGCCAGACATAGTGTTTCAGTTCCCATGCCACAAGTCATCTCTCACTCTAGAATATGAAAAGGTGCAGAATGTTAACAGTGTTTCTTCAGTAGCTTTAAACTGTAACGTTTCTCTAACAGACAGGCACAGTTCAATTAGCATATGTACTCACAGTGCTTGAAATACCACTGACCTTCTGCAGGAGTGCTAAGGTCTGGGATAAAGAAAATTAACAGTCAGAAAGAACGTGACCATTACAGGAAATTCTCAATATGAGAACAACTTTGCTGCGAGGGGGATGGAGCACTGGAACAGGCTGCCTGGAAAGGTTGTGGAGTCTCCTCCTCTAGAGATCTTCAAAGCCTTTCTGGATGCATTCCTATGTGGCGTGCCCTAAGTGGTTCTGCTTTGCAAGGGAGCTGGACTCCATCTCTGGAGGTCCCTTCCAACCCCTAACACTGTGTGGCTACACAGCACAAGTCTAACTATTTTCCACAAAAATAGAGGACCATTCCCCTCATCCCCACAGATAAGGAATTTGAACTCCACAATGTTTCATCTGGCAACTTTGCTGTTGAGCCAATTGTCACCAAGTTTGCCTTGACGAGGGAAGATGTACTGTCACTGCATGTGCACCATCACTGGGGTGAGCACAAGCTCTCTGCCCCCTACTTCTGCCCTCCACCCAGAACATGCCAAGGGGTGAAGGGCTGGTACCAGGAGTACTCTCCCAGCATAACACAGAGAACCACTTCTGACCTGACACAAGGCTGTTGAACAGGCAGAGGAACACCACACCCAAGAATAATGAATGCTCTTGGACAACCACTTGCTGTCACAGCAAGACAGTCCTGGCTGGCATGCAAAGGTGGAGAGGGCTTACAATTTTGAAACACTGACATAGTGCAGAGGTCTGATAGAAGTTACAAAAATACTACTCTTCATCTTCTGAAAAAAAATAGTTGAACAATTACTTTGCTGCTCTGAATGAGAGAATTAGGAACCCAAAGTCTCCCAACCACACTGGGGATGCTTTTATTATACTATAACATTCTAAAAACCTTATTTAAAATCAAAGCTACTCAGGTCTGGGAAAAAAACTATTTAAGAGTTTTAGGTATCATTAGAGATCAAAATACACGCAGTTGTTCTTGTCAGGCTTCCATCCTTATAGGGCTGTAAAGTCATCAGGAAACTGATAAATCAGTGGCAGAAAAGACAGCAAGAACACCTTGAAATCAAGCCTTCCCTCCGGTGTTGTTGTTGAGGTAGCTGTTTACAACTCCTTATCTCCATTTCCTATTGACTCCAAATCAAGAGATTATGGTAGTGCTATGAGTGATACCAGTGTTACTACTACTGGATAAAAGTTGTGTTGAGAGCTTAAGAGTCAGAGTGCAGCTGCCACACTGCATCTGGCTCCCTGCTTCCCTTTTCCAGGGAAAAAAGGTAGCACATTTTCATTAACTGGAGATGTCAGTTAAGAGCGATCCCCACTGACACAAAGGGAAAGTGGAACTGAGCATGCAGTACAAGATGTCTATCCCTGCCAGATAAGCTTACCTTTATCTTCTCTGTCTAGGTATCTCAGCCCTACTAACACACTTGGCAAAGGCAGTGGGAATTCCCCTTCTACAGGGTCAGACTAAAAGTTCTCAAGAACAATATCTACCTCTTCAGGACAAAACAACTACGTAACATTTTGTGATGCTTAAGAGTCATTTCTGAGAATTCTTTAGACTCCAGCTGCATCTTCCCAAGGCAGCAAGATGCGATGGCCTAAAGTGCCCAGCAGTAAGAACTACCTGTTTCACCTCCTCAGATAACTGACTTAATAAGCCTACCAGCTGACATACAGGTGACAGGGCTATGAACATGCACCTCCACCACAGAGGAAGAGTATCTTCCAAGCACTTGATTTGTGCTCCAGTGCTTGGCTGCATACCCAGACTTCTGTGGTCAGATATTGGAATAGGTTTCCCAGGGAGGCGGAGGAGTCACCATCCCTGAAGATGTTCAAGAAATGTGTGGACATTGCATTCTGTAACGCATTTTTACAGCCATGGTGGTGTTAGGTCTGTGGTTGTATTTGACCTTAGATGCTTTTTCCAACCAAAACAATTCTATGATTCTATGGCAGTCTAGACTAGAGTGCCAGTCTTCTTCAGAGGCTTTATGGAGATGGGCTGCCCAGGGAGGTGGTGGAGTTCACCGACCCTGGAGGTGTTCAAGAAAAGACTGGATGAGGCACTTAGTGCCATGGTCTAGTTGACTGGATAGGGCTGGGGGATAGGTTGGGCTGGATGATCTTGGAGGTCTCTTCCAACCTGGTTGATTCTATGATTCTATATCACAGTGCTGATACAGGTTCAGGTTAACAGTTAACTAGTAGCAGTACGCCACTCAGATGCTTTTGATCCTCAATCTTTCAAGACTCATGGAAATGAAAGCTACAGAAAATCAACTAGTATGACATCAGTGACCTTAATGTTCCAAGATCAAAAAAGAAAAACACTAAATGCTGTGAATCCATGCAATACAAAGAGTAAAAACACAAACAGAAGAGAGAAGAGAGCACTTAAATACATATTTACAAAGCAAGACAAACTTCACTCAGTTGAGGCCTTTGTGAAGTATCACATTATGACTTCTTCACCCAAATCAAACTTAAATACACAAGCAACGACAAAGAATTTCAAACATCTCAGTGCTTCTCTGAAGCCAAAAAAAACACAAAGACAGTAATCTAATATGCAGAAACTGCCAAGGAAAGCTTGCCTAGTGCTGACTTTCAAATTTTCCCATCACTAATCAAGGAGTAAGTCATATTCTTTATTCACGCGGATGAACAAGAAAATTTCACTTCAGTAAATGAAGTGAAGCTCTTTATAGGCAGAGCTATTATGAGGGAACTAAACAGGCTAATTCAAAATGCTTGATAAAGGCAGAGCTGACAAGCTCCATGTTTCTGAAGGTATCCAAGGACAGCATAGCAGCTGCCAAAAACCTGAAGATTTTATTTTCCTCCAACTTTAAAGCTATTGGGCATTTTAACATCTTTTAATGACATAAGCAAGTTTAAAATTCATATTTTCACTAGAAATGCAATTCAGTTAAGACAGAACCTGAATTTTGTAATTAAATGAGATCATAGTCATAAACTAGCAATTTTCATAAATAACATGCAAAGAGTGAAACAGCCCACAGTAAAAAAAGCTGTCAATTAAAAATTTGAATGATCTACAAACATTACCAGAACACAAAGAACATTTTAAGATATGAACTATACACTGAGTGTCCTTTTAAAAGCTAGCAGCACAAAATATTTTTTAAACAGACCAGTCATCTCTGTTGCATCCTGAAGAGCTGAACATCATTTTGTTGGCCATGACTTTTGGCTCCCATGTTTTGCAAATGCTGATACATCAAGACGCTTGCCGCTGCTGCACTGTTCATATAAAGTCTGAAAGTTAACAAAAACACAGAAGTTCAGGTGAGCAGTTGTATTGCACACTGATTCACATCACATCTATCACATCTTTATGGCAAACATTACCACTTGAAATAAAGCATCACATATTGAAATGTTCCCAACTCCATACTAAAACTTCTCTCTCAAATCAGAAAGACACGTTTAAGGCAGCTCAGCAAAGCTGGAGATGGGTAGGTTCAGGCTGGACACGAGGAGGAAGTTCTTCACCATGAGAGTGGTTGAGACCCTGGAATGGGTTACCCAGGGAGGTGGTTGACGCCCTGTCCCTGGAGGTGTTTAAGGCCAGGCTAGATGGGGCTCTGGCCAGCCTGATCTAGGGTAGGGTGTCCCTGCCCATGGCAGGGGGGTTGGAGCTAGATTATCTTTGTGGTCCCCTCCAACCCTGACTGATTATATGATTCAGTTGTAATGCAATGTAGTGCCTAAAAGAAAACATGTGATGATTTAGCTGTATGAGCAAGTTGGCTGAAAAAGTAATTGCTGAGACTTGAAAAAAGTAAAATTTATTCCATTAGTTGTCTCTGATGTAGTAACACCAGCATAGGAGGAGAGAGGCATTTGCAAGCTCAGGGTGAGCAAGCTTTATACAAGACAGGAAAATAAGTGGCCACAAACATAGCTGCATCATGATGTCATTAAAAGGGTAATTTCTTGTTCACTCCCATATTTCAAAAAAATCAAGTATGACTAGTAGTGCAAGTCAGTGCAATGAACTTCTCCAGATTTACTTGATGCATGCTGAATTTGCTTCCCTTCCCATAAAAAAAGCTTTGTACTCCATCTCACTTATACATTTGACCACCATCACCTCATCAAGAGAGATGGAAAGAATCCAGTCAGTGAAGAGTTATCAACCTTCTCTTTCAGGCAGTAAATCAGGAGGATAGAACCATAACACCTCTACATGCTGTGAGTACTTCACACATAGCAATGCATTAGCAGTTCAGCAGCTTCCAGGAAGACTGTTTCAGTCCAAGAGCTTGCACACGTGACAGAGATTCATACCACTTTTGCATGACAGTGGTTCTTAAAATTAGAACTACTTAGGGTTTTGGGCAGTGTAAGAGGAAAGCATTTCAGTAAGGACTGCTTTAGAGAGGAGATACTGGGGCAGTGGAGGATTTGGTAATAAAGCAATGCAGATCTACTGGGAAGGAGTAGCTGAGAAAAACACAACCAAAAATTAAGACTACCATCATCCTTTCAACCTGTTCCATTCAGAAGGGCGCAGAGATTCTGCATGCCTTCAAACAAACATCAGCAGAATCTGTAATGTTTTTCCAACTGTGGTTACAGCTTTGTTAGAGTATCCCTCCAACTTCTCCTGCCAAATGTTCTAACCCTTATTTGCATGAACAGGCACTACCACACAGAATGGAAAAAATGCACCTACCCTCGCAGCTCTAGAAATAGAGTTGGGAGAATTCAAGCCAACTAGTTGGCCAAGGATACGTTTCACTTCCTCTGTTGTTCCTTTTGCATTTGGAACACCTGCAATTAATATAAAATTAGGCTGAAGCTGTATACAACTACATAGAAGTTACCAGTGCAGTTTGAAAGAGATACTGAAGTCTTTTCTGAAACACACTTAGGGACTGAACAGAACAGACTGTTAAATCAGCAAGCTGGAAGTACATAAAGGAGTAAAGCATCTTATTTTCTTAAATTACAAATACTCTTTAATAAAAATATATTTAAAATAAAAATGTACCTGTTTGGCAATGACTTTGAATTTGAACATAGGGATGTACCAGCAACTCCGAAACAGATATTCTTTGTTTAGGATTCCTTATTAAACAGCGCTGCAAATGAAAACAGGAAGAATGCTTTGCCCATAAATTAAGAATTTTCCTAAGAATAAACTTCATAGAAACCTGTCAGAACTTCTTTACTGCCAAACAACATAAAGACTCCAGTCACAATACAACAAGAGATTAAGCTAATTGCCTTCATTATCTCCAGAGTAGTGTTCGGCATCCCATTTGACTCAAGCAACAGCATCAGAAGAGATGAAGACTAGAACCTACAATGTCCTTTTATTCCCCAAGACAATAAAATCACACCAGGATTTGAAAGTTATCCCCTTAACTGCTACAGTTTGTCACCTGCTGAGCAACACAACTAGAGTTTGAGTAACAGCACAGGCCAAGTTTCAATAGCAGGCAAGGGAGAGGGATGGCAAGTATAAAAGCTACTGCATTTACTTTGGGTTGTTCATCCAAAAGGAGTTAAATCAGAGTGTAACTATTGTCTTGTTAACTGAGCTGAAAAAACATTTTTACTGTGACAACTATATGAAGTAGCCATAGATTCATTAAATCTTCTTTTGGCCTGTTACTACAAGTAGCACAAAGCATTTCTGTCCAAAATTTCTCAAGCACAACTTAGTCAGTCTCAAGAAAACATACTTTGAATAAACAAACTGCTATTATTTGAACTAAAATTAATCTTAATACACAGTTACCTTTAGCACATCTTGAAGATCTTTCTCAGCAATATCTGGAAACTCTATTTCATAGCTAGGATCAACAATAGCATGCAGTTTATTAAGTGGATTTGTTATATGTTGAAATGGAGTCCTCCTGTATGTCATACAGTACAAAATGCATCCCAACGACCACACATCACTTTTGGGACTTATCTAATGAAAAAAAACCGAACAGATTACTCCTCACCTTAGGAACTTCCCCAGTTTAGTTGTACTGAAATGACTGCACATCTTCACACTGGTTAACAGATCTTAGTAACTCTCACAAAAATCCCAAACCATCACCATGACAGTGCTGCTAAGACAGTGCTGTGACTTCAGCCATTAAGATTCCTTGAGAGCTAGTTTTATTGATTATCTTTGAAAAATCAACCTCCTTGAACAACAGAATATTAAAGGTAGTCCTTAACAAGCTGAGCAGCAATATTCTAATTTCATACTGATGAGTATATACACCGATAAAAGCATACTAAATGAATTCAGTCCAGAAACCATTGAGACAGAAGCCTCAGTGAGCCAGGCTCTTCTCAGTGATGTCCAACAACAGGCAACAGTGCAAGCTGCAGCAGAGGAGAGTCCATGTGAACATAAGCAAAAGAAAATCACTGTGAGGGTACCAGAACATTGGAGCATCCACCTGGATGCATTCCTGTGTGACTGGCTCTGGGTGATTCTGCTCTGGCAGGGGGGTTGGACTGGGTGACCTTTGAAGGTCACTTCCACCTCCTAACATTCTGTGATTCTGAGATCACAGCTGTGTCCCCAAAGTGGGAAGTCAGAGTTCAGTTTCTCTGGGTTTAAAGCATTTAGATCCAGATTTCAACCACCACACCTAGGATGGTTTCTTACAGCACTATCTACCTCTGCTGAGGCTGAAGCACTTCAAAGGAAAGCACATCAGGCTGGACGGATTAGGGGAGAGGAGAGAGATGAGGAAAGAGACACCAAGAGCTTGACTTCAAACATCTCTCCCTAAGGAGAAGAAAGAAAACTAATTGCTACCTTAGAGCGAGGTTTCCCATTTTCTCCATAGGAAGACATATCTTTTATTGCTTCTGGTGGCATATAATTCATTGTGCCAACCTAAACATAAAGAAGTACTAAGTGAAACATGTCCTTAGTTAAACTCACCTGATTAAAATGCAACATTTTCTCACAAAGCACTGAAAAGCATCTTGGAAATTCGCTTCCATTAAGGCTGAAGGCCATTACTATTCCATTGAGTAAAAGCTCATGTGAAAACTCGTGAGTATTTACACACATGAAACCATTCAGCATAACATTTCTTTACTCAATGAAGTTACTACATTAATCAACATTCAGCAAGAACTATAGCACTTTTCTGTAAAGTCTACACTGATTTTCCACAAGTATTTCACCTGAGAGTCTTTAATGATGCTTGTAACATCTGGTTGCATTTGGTTTGCAATGCCAAAGTCAATTAGCTTTAACATTCCATCAACTATCAGAAAGTTTGCTGGTTTCAGGTCACTGTGAATGATGCCTGTAAAATAAGAGTTTAAAGTCAATCCAAGTTACTACTATATTTTTTTTTTTTTATTGCTCACATCCCATACCCTTGCTCAGAGAGATAGAGGTGCTGGACTGAGTACAGAGGAGGCAAATAAAGCCAATAAAGAGCCTGGAGAATAAATCTGATGAAGAGTGACTGAAGGAGCTGAGGCTGGTTAGTTCATAAAAGGGGAGGCTGAGGAGTGACCTCATTGGATGTTGTGGAGAGGTTGGTGCTGGCCTCTTCTCACAGGTAATCAGCAATAGAACAAGAGTGACTCAAGGTGCAACAGGGCAGGCTTAGATTGGACATTAGGCAACATTTTTTTCCACAGAAAGAGTGGTCAAGCATTGGAATGGGCTGCCCTGGGAGGTGTTTAAAGGTTGTTTAGGTCTGGCTCTCAGGGATATGGTTTAGGGGTGAACTTTGTAGAGTAGGGTTATTGGTTGGACTTGATCTCGAGGGTTTTTTCCAACCTGAACATCTCTGCAATTCTGTGAAAAAGGGCAGATCAGCTTTACCTGACCAAGCCCATAATTATTCTTTGCAGATTTCTTAAATGTTTTCATGTCTTTTAAACAGTTAAGACTTGTACGACTTTTTTTAGTTAGAAATTATTACTTATTCAAATCTGCAGGCACCCCAAATAACTCCAAGAGGTTTGACTTGCATAGTTTCTCTCAGTTAGGCATGGGCCCTCGAGCTCTGCATGCATATTGCCACTCTGGAGCAATTCAATGGCCTGTCCACTCCTGTGGTTCTCTCTTAAATAATCAGCTAAGCAGCTACTTCAAATAATTGATTCTTAGGCTGATGTTTTCTGCTTCCTGATCTCAAAAGGTACTATTCACTGAGGATTACCCATGACTGGTCTCTCACAAACCCTACCTACAAGGCTTAGAGCAACCTGATCCAGTGGAGGCTGTCCCTGTCACTGCAGGGAGGTTGGACTAGATGACCTTTGGACCTTTCTATGATTCTAATTGATCAATCCATCTTTATTTTGCACAACTGTTTGTTTCAAGGACCTATGTCATATGTAGCCAGTGTCTTAGCAGGTTTTGCTGTCTTTCTAGCTTATTGACTGTTCTAGTCCTCTTGTACTGTAAAGACTGGGTGCTCTATGATATATGCACAGGTCACTTCACTCTTACAACGAGAATATCATGGAATCACTAAAGGTTGGAAAAGACCTTTAAGACTATAGAATCCAATCATAATCCAGCTAACACAACCACTAAACCATGTCCTGAAGTGCCACATCTACATGCTTCTTGAACACCTAAATGATCCAAAGTTGCTCTCTCTTGTTATGTAGCCAGACACATGTGATTCAATCACATAAGATGAACAGAAGGCCTGAAGCACTAAACAGCTTTTACACTGTTGTGTAATTATTAAAAGCTTTTCTGAAGAGGATGATTGGCTAAGATTTGGGAGCATATAATGTGTACCAGAGGAGATCGAGAATAATTCCTAGGAACTAGAAAGCATTGTACAATGCTGATATTTGAAGATCCTTTTGAGTTAGCAAAGGCTGTCTCTGCAGCAAGATATGCTTTGCTAAAAAGAACTTTCACATTACAGTAAGCACCCATCTTTGAAGATCACCAGGCTTATAACATAACTAAGAGAAGTACTGCTCCCATAATGTAAACACATTCATTTTCTCTCTGCCATATAACCTGTACAAATACCTAGAATTATTTACAATACCATATTCGTGGATTGTGTGAACAGCTTCCAGCATGTTTTTCCAATAGCTCTTTCGTTCCAATGCATCAATGCTTTTTTTCTTTTTGAGCCAGCTATTGAGATCAATATTTCCACACTCCATTACCATGTAGATATGCTGATCAGTAATTTCACTAAAAAATAAAAACAGTTGTTAAAATTTAAGGCAAGCTTTTACATAAAGAGGTCTTGGTGTAATAAATTCAGAGTTTACTCACTAGCCATAAAGGCGGATGATCTTATCGCTGTGTTGCTGCAGCTTGCTCAAATGAGCAATTTCATTCTTGTAGCTCTCAACAGTCTGTTTATCGGCTTCCTCCAGGTTCACATATTTGACAGCATACAGCTGCTTCTTTTCATCCAGGACCTGAAACACCTGCAATACTGTGTCAGTTAATAACTCCATTCAGTCCTAGTGCTGATTTACTATGGTACTTGCAACTATTCACAGACGGAACCCAGAAGGAAAAGTGTACTTTGTCAAAAGGAAGAAACAGCATGAAATTTACAAAACTTCATTTAAGTCAGTGTAACAAAAAAAAAATTAAGCCACAAGAGCAGCAAAGTTTATCAGAAGTCACCTTGCTACCACGTATTTCACTAAGTGTATTCGATCACAAGTCTGAAGAGTTCCTGAGAGCATAAAATAACACCTCTCTGACCTGCCTGCACATCCATGCCATCGCACCAAAATGAGTCGAGGTTAGACTTCATGGCACACAAGAGGCTGAGAGCAACGAGACAGTTCAGTCTTAAGATGAGAAGGCCACAAGGAATCTTAGTGCTGCCTTCAGCTTTTGAAAGAGACAACATGAGAAAAATTCTTTACAGTAAGGGTGGTAAGACACTGGAACAAGTTGCCCTGGGAAGTCATGGATGTCTCCTCCCTGAGAGGGCCAGGCTGGATAAGGCTTTGAATAACCTGGTCTAGTGGAGGGTGTCCCTACCGATGGCAAGGGGGTTGGAACTAGATGACCTCTGAAGTCTTTTCCAATACAAACCATTCTATGAAAACACCATCCAAGTATCAGGGGCAACAGACATAGCCAACAAGGAAAATCCCAATTATATATCAGGATCTTTTTTCACCTCATGTAGTCAGAGGAACAGGCTGTCCAGAGACTGTAGAAATCTCCATCCTTTGTGACAGTCAAAACTCTACTGCAAAAGACCATGAATAACCTGCTCTATTTTGGCCTTACTTTAAGGAGGCCATTGGACATGCAGGGAAGCTTCTTCCATCCTACCTCATTCTATGATTGTACACTGTGGACACAGGAAGCTTTTCTTCTTGGAAGTCCCTGCTGATTGGAAGCTAATCAGCACTATTTCGGTTTACAAGAGCATGAGTAAAGACCCAGGAAACCACAGACTCCTTAGCTTTGCATCAGTTCCTGGAAGAGTTACAGCTTATGGGTTTTGCTATAATTACCTTCTGAACAGGAGATTTTGCCAGAACTGTTGCCCAAGATCCTAAGATTCCAAATTTGCTTACAAGAAGCAGTTCACTCACCACTTCAGTCATATGCACACTCCACTTCCCAGGAGTTACAGATATAAGAGATTGTCTGTTCACTTCAGGAACTTTCAATCAACTTTACAAGCCACATTACAAGCCACACATTTCCTAACACCACAATCACGTTGCCCCAAACAATAGCCTCTCAAAATAAGATGTACAGTAACACTGCAGCACATCTCTTAGAGTTTACTCCACCACAGAAATTGTATTTGTACACAATTTACCTTCAAGACATCACACAGAAAGCAAAACCAAAGCGGGCTCCCACCATTGTTATGTGGGTTAGAGTCGATTGATCATTTTTTATTCCTAGATATGTAACTTCTGTTCAGTGTTCTGACCATATCTGTTTCTGTTCACTGGTTTTTTTTTACTGCAACACAGAGCCTTTATCTGCACCACTAGTTTTACTTTATTTGCTCTCTAGAATGACTAATACTGGGCCTAATAACCTGCAATATAGGAAGCATCATTTTCACAATAAATAAATGATGACTCAATCAGTGATTACTGCAGGCTCTCTGAAGACCCAGATGTAAAAGCACCATACCAAATCTAAACTGTGCACTGTTTCTTCTGCATCTAGGACAGAAAAAGGCTAAGCATAAAACAACAAACGTCTAGATTCTCTGGATCAGACACCTTGCACATGTTAGTAGTAGGTACTCATTAGAGAAGTTAAACATGTAAATTTACAATGCAGCTGCCACTGTTCAATGAGTGACTCTAAAAAAGACAAACACCATCTTACCGTACTTGAGCCTCCACTACCTATCTGCTTTAATATTGTATAAATTCTTCCTTTAATAGTAAGACATTCATGTGAAGGGAGAGGAGCTGGAACCTGCAAACAGAAAAGAAAATAACTATTGGCCACATATGCAGCAGAACTCAGTAGTGCTCTGCTCAGATGATATAAAACTCAGCATGAGCCAGCAACATGCACTTGCAGTCCAGGAGGCCAGCCATATCCTGGGCTGCATCAGAAGCATGGCCAGCAGACTTGAGAGGTGATTCTCACCCTCTGCCTAGAGTGCTGCATCCCCTTCTGCTGCCCCCAACACGAGAACCTCAGACTGCTGGAGCAGGTTCAGAGAAGAGCCATGAAGATGATCAGAGGGCTGAAGCACCTTCCCTATGGGGACAGGCTGTGATGGTTTGAGCTGTTTAGCTTGGGGAAGAGAAGGATCCAGGGAGACCTTATAGCAGCTTTCCAGTACCTGAAGGGGTCTACAAGAAAGCTGGGAAGGGACTTTTACAAGGGCTTGTTGTGATGAGAGGCAACGGCTTTAAGATGGCAGATTTAGACTGAATATTAGAAAAAATTCTTTACAGTGAAGCTGGTAAGACACTGGAACAGATTGCCCAGGAAGGTCATGGATGACCTCCTCCCCAGAGGTGTTCAAGGCCAGATCAGATGAGGCCTTGAGCAACCGGGGCTGTTAGAAGGTGTCCCTGCTCATGGAAAGGGGATTGGAAGTAGATGGTCTTTGATGTTCTCTTCCAACTCTACGATCTATGAAGTTAATGTGCTATAAATTGTCATAATTTTTCTGAACAAGATAAAAAGTAGTAAAGCAAGAGGTATCCTCAGCAGAACTATTTGTATAATGACTATCACTTTGCAGATAACATCACTCATCACTTATAGAAGATATCAATGCTCTTCACACTGGAAATCAAGAAAGGTGCTCTTTAATAAGGCTTCTTAGATCATTAGACATCCTCCTCTTCACAGATAATGTTGGAAACTGGATCACCTAAGAGACTCTCAGTCATCAGCATTCGACTAACTTAGAGCTGTGCTCTACTCACCTACTGTTTCATATAGTTACCACCTAGCAGACTTCTGTTCTGTGAAGCTGAAACAGCCTGCACTGCCCATACCCGCTACAAACTGTGGAGCAGCCACAAATCGTAAATACAAATCCCTTGTTATGAAGCTTAAACATGTGGCCCCCACCTCCCCACCCCATCTACAGCCTCAGCCTCCCGAATTCTTGAAATCTAACAGAAAGGAAAACTTCATTCTTTTACCTCCCTCAGCCTCTCCCAGTTTTTAAACACCCTCTCAACATGTACTCTACTGTACTAAGTAGTACCAGTATAAAAGCATAGATGAAAAAACACAAAAAACACAGTGCCTCCAGTGCTTGCCTCTGTCTTGCAATAGCTTCTCAAAGGGCTCAGGTTTCAGACAAAGGCTTCCTGATTTGACAACCTGATTTTTCCAAGAGCTGACTTATTTAACTGAAATTCAGGCATTTACACAAAGAAGCAATTATTTTGGAAAGTAGTCTGTATAGCTTATTCTCATTACTCACACAGAAAGATAAAGAGCAACTTTAGATTAAAAAAAAAAACAAACAAGTGCATATATTTAAACTGAAGTGAAAATACATGCACTGAAAAATGGCAGAAGACAGTTTCAAGTCATTACCTGCAAACCAGTTTGATTTTGAAATCCACTTGGAGTATGTGGTAGAAAATATGGGAGCTGGCTGTAGGAAGCAGAAATTTGACCTGGTAGAAATTTGTTCTGTACAATCGGTGTTCTGAAACTAAAAGAGAAAGGTGTTAACTGTATCAGCAGTTGTATTCTTTTAAAGATTATTCTATCAGTGCTTCTTGAAAGTTAACTTTTATTAGCAAAAGCTCTGCTAACTTCAGTAATTAATATTAAGACCACCTCAACTTCTTGGTTTAGCAGTCCTTTAGATGTGCATTTAAACTGTAATATACTTAGAAAATGTTTCTTAAAACACAAAGTAATGAAATCTGTGTTTTCAGATAATAGCTGGCACTCATTACAAGCTGGACAATCAAGATACCATATAACTAAACCAGCTGGCTTTAAGACTGACTCACAGTTAGCTTTCTTTAGCTTGTATTGTTCTTTACTCAAAGTCTTTTTAGATAGAGAGGCTTTTTAAAGTAAGCATACTGAAAACTCCATGGCCATCATGAGAGGTTTCTGGAGAACTTTAACTACATTGTGTATGAACAAGGATTGTATATTTAAGAAAACTAAGAGTGAAATCATTTTTGTTGTTGTTTTGGGTTTGATTGGTTCTGTTTGGAGTTCTTTTTGTTGCTTGGCTTTGTGCGTGTTTATTTCTTCCCTTGATTTGTCTTCCTGTATTTAGTTAGATTTCCTAATATTTTTTCTACAGTATTTATAGAAAACTGTGCTAAAAATCAAAACTGGAAATTTATTCCTAACACTTTTTTTGTAAAGAATGATAAAGTCTGCGGGGGAAAAAAAGGCAAAGCCAGACAAAAGCACAGTTCTCACTGAACACAAAAACACTCCATTCTGTGTATTTACCATGTGCCATACATACTATGAGTAATGAGAATTTGTAAAAACATGCATAAAAAGTTTTAAAAAGCAAAACCAGAATCTATTCAAGGACTACTTTTATCAAGCTCCATATGAAAGTACATGCTTTATTCACTCTATATATTCTAAATACTGCAGCAACCGAGGCCCTACCAACAAGAAGAGTGCTTACTCATCATAAATCCTTGCCCTATATGATTTATCCTACACACATATGAAAAAAAAAGTAATCATATATTAGAAAGACTTATCAGCATATGTGCTGAGGTTTCTGCTTAAATTGAAACAGTATTTGGTTATCCATGCAGTCGTTTTGCAAGTCGAGTGCTCAGTTCTGCAAACTATATGTAAGATTCCTTGTATGTTCATTTATTGAAGCCCACAGATGCATCACAGGAACCAGACTAATAGAGAGTTGAAGTAAAAAAAGCCTATCAGCCACAAAAACAAGGCATCCAAAAGAGAGGAGTGTATAGCAGCAGAGAAAGGCAAATGCTACCATTTAGACCTTGATTTGATAGTGTACTTACAAGTGCTGAAAAGCTGACGAGTTCCCTAAACACAACCTGAATCTGCAAGTCAGTCAATTGACAGATAAGTCTTGGAATCACTATGATATCCTTTTTGTTATCTGATCAGAAACACTTAACACTGTTGAAGACTGCTAAAGTCTTTCTAGAGACTGACGACCATCAGTGTGCAGATGAAAAAAGTGGCTCACCAGTCCATGTAGTCATTATACATAGTGCTTGGTGTTCCAGACACACGTGGTGGACCGCTTGTCCTAGAAGCAGCATCTGATGGTGATAATTCCTTTGAAACAGTATGACCAGATTGCTCAAGGCTTGACTGTTTCATCTACAGACGACAAAGCACAATTATTCATTTTTCCAACATGTAAGGTTGCTGCAGCTAGAAAAGCACTGCATATTTCTGTTATTTACCTCTTGATAGCAGCCTTTCTGTGTCACTTCTTGAACTGGCCATTTTTTGCTGGCACTAACACAGTTGAGTTTCATCTGTTCCAATTGTTTTCTACAGCTTTCCCCAGAATGAAATTGTTGCTGTTGATTTTCCAGACTCCTTGGCTCTGGTACCTTCAGCTCCTGATGCAGGACTTTATTTTCTGAACCAAAAAAAACCAAAACCACAGATTATAAAGACTTGGTATTTAGTACTTCAGTTTCTGGCAGATTTATCCCACAGTTTCTAGGCAGTCACCTCATGTTCTGTATCAGAATATGTGAACATAGTTGATTTACTGGAATCAGGAATTAAAAGGAATTAGTGCAGTCTTCAGGATTCATTCAGTATTAGTAACACCTCAACTTTATTCGGAACTTTAGGATACCACTATATAGCTGTGTGCTTCAATACACAGAACAAGTTGGTATTTGTAATTTTTGCTACAACATCCTGGGATGCTGAGCAGGTTTATAAAGCATTGAAGACAACCTTAGTGCAATTAGAAGCTTGTTGTCTGAGGCAACATGTAATTCAGCTTAAAGCTGAAGCAAAAAGCGTAAAGAAACAAAGCACATTCGACCTTGTGGCTCCTTTTGTGGAGATAAAATACTGAACTGGTGGAATAGGGCAGGCCTTGAACACAGCCTAATTCAGACTGGATCTTAGGAATGTTCTTCAGTGTAAGGGTGTGGGGGGAACTCTGGAATAGGCTGCCCAGAGAGGTTGTGAATGCCTCCTCCCTGGGTGTGCTCAAGGCCAGATTAGATGACTTGAGCAGCAGTCTAGTTGAGAGGTGGCTGCCCATGGCAGGGAGGTTGGAACAGATGATCTCCGAGGTCTCTTCCAACCCAAGCTACTCTATGCTTCTAAAAGCATCCCTTCATGCGCCCCTTCAGTTTTCAAACACAAAGCAGTGTCCCATGCAAAGAAGATGGATAGAATTCAGCTAGTGAAAGACTAAACTGCTACATCCAGCATCTCATCTGGAAGCTTGAAAGAAGCACAAAAAGGTCAAGTACATCCTAAAGAAGCAAGAAGCTGTGAAAGATTAGCACACATATTCGATATTCTCTGTGTGGGTGCTAAGTCAGTAGTTGGAACTTTAAAATTTTGACCAGCCCTGAGATATTGGCTGTAAATCTGAGTTGTTCAAAATCTCTCCCAGACAGGCTGTGACACAAGGTGGTCTCATTTCTATTCTATGGGGTGACTTCACACAATAGTCAAATCATGCATTAGATAAATATTTAGGCTCTGCTTAAGTGATTTCTGGAACATAACACATCCGTTTCCAAAACAAGATAATTCCCAAGCTTCTTAACAATCTAGTAAAAACCTCAACCATGCAAAAGGTACCACAACTTCTATTTCTATAAAGAAATCTATTCTCTAAAAATTACAATACATGAAACCATACCATTTAAGGAAAGAGCATTTACAGTCATCAAAAGTGTGACAGTGGATTTGATTGTCACTGAAATTTAACAGGCCTCTAAACACTTATTTAATACAAGTGTCACTCACACAAAGGATTCCTGCAGTTAATAAACTGGATTGCACCAAGTATATAGAAAATATGGTGACAATAATTAAAGATTTTTTTGCATGACATTGGAAAAAAAGGGCAAATAATTTGTTTTTTGACAGCATTTTCATGCTTGAGCAAACCTCACAAAGTAATTAATTACAATATTAAAAATGTATTTGTCCATACTGTATCCAAAGATGCATGCACATGCTGCTGTGGTAAAACTCAGGTGAGGAATGCACTATATTGCAAGTTATGAAATGCTCCAAGTGATTTAATTTTAACATTCAGAAGCAAATATATGTGGGGCAGTGAAGCTAGCCAAAGACAACAACTACTTAACAGAAGAAATCAAGAGACAGGCAAAAGAAGCCTTACTGAAGCAAGCTATTCAGATGTATGAACAATCCTAATATATGAACAATAGGAGAAAAAGCAACTTAGGCTCTCATGTGGTAAAGGGTATACAGCATGGACAATGCTGAACAGACGATACTGGATGTTCTGCATTCAGAGAAAATTGGGAGAACTCTGCACTTTTTTCCAGTTGAAGACAGTGTCATGGTCTCCCCTGCAAGTCTACTTCAGCCAAACCATCTTGGATTAAACCTCTACAAAAGACAGCAGAATTATGGCATCCATAGGGCAAGCTGAGAGCATACACAAGGAAAGCCATATGAAAAGCAAACTACCTAAAAAAAAAAAAAATCTAAAGATTACTTTTGTTTGAATTTCTCTCAGCCAACAGCCACCTTTCTTTGGTATAACATAGCACTGTTCCCACACACTCCAGTAGCATCTTTATACACTCAGGCTGGGAAGGCTTCACCTGAAACCTTGCACGACTGCCATTTCAATGCCTATTTGTCAAACATACTCTTTAGAGTGAAGGAAAATGAATTAGCACTATGCATTGGCATTTTACTTCAAGCCCAGCACTCCATGCTTTTGGACAGTGTCACAGTGGCGATTTTTGTGGGTTGTGATTGGATTGTTTTGAAATAAAAAGGCACTGCTCCGTTCCAAACAGACCATTTTTTTCCACTTTTTGAAGAACATTCTATTTAGCAATTAATTATTTTTAAAATGGAGATCAGCAAATTTTCTATGCTTCTTCTATTTCATATTATTGAAATGTTAACAGTTACCTTCTCTTTTCATCACAAGACTTGTATCCATTTTGCTTTTGAGAGTTAAAGTCGAATTGGTAGCAGTTTCTGAGCTGTTCTCATCTGATACCTGCAACCACAAGTTTTTTTCTTGTAAGTACTAAAGAAAATAAAAAGCATCTTTAAAAAAAAAAAATCAAAGAACTCAATCATGGTGCCTAAATGACATTTCCTTATGATAATTAATAAATGATGCCCCACAAAGTCATTATGCTTCAGAAGGCAGTACAGGGTACATGGACAAGCACTACCAAGTTTCCATCATGGAGTTACTGTAACAAACTTGAACACTTTCTAGTCTTGAATTTTCGTTTGGGGGGGATGAAGACACATGACATGAACGTGCAAAGTATAACTTGTACCGATTTGAGGCTGATTTTTCCTAAGAGAAATTAAATCTTTAGCTGTGAGAAGAAAGGAAAAAAAAAAACCAGTAACCTATATCACCATTCTTCTTCTGAGAAACACAACTCCTCAAAATATAGCTAGGACAGGCACTTCACACACACTCTGCTCAGCTCCCACTTCAGGCTGCATCTTCTTTCTGACAGTCTGCTCTCTGTGGCTGACTCTGCCTTTAACTCCCTAATCCACCTAACCTCTTTTTCCTCTAACCTCCTTGCCACCATTTTTTTTTTGACATCTGACCAGATCTCCATATTTATCACATGAGATATGCATGGGTTGATCTGGTTATTTCTTAAAGGAGGGAGAAGGGGGTTTGGGTCGGGAGCCCTCCTGGAGACTCTGTTTCTGGGAGGAGCAGTGTGTTTCTGTGTTACTTTTAATTTGTATACAACTGTATATATTTGTGTATATCTGCTTGTATATCGTGCTAAGCTATAAATATAGCTTCATTCTTTAATTTCCAGCCATCTGAGTCCAGTCTGGGTGATTTTCTTAAGTCGGAGGGGTGGGTAACTCCCAAACTACCACATAACTGGACATTAATCTCTATCAAACCTTGTAATTTGTACCTCCATAAAGCATTTAATGAGCTTGGTGAAATGAACCGAGTACTTCCCATGAAAAAAAACTAAGTACACCAAAAGGGCTTCTGCAGTCAAGATGAAATCTGTTTATTCCTGCTTCATAAATCACACAAAAGATCAACACCCACTCCATTTTCTCATCAGATGCATGGGTCAGAAAAAGCTCTTCCGTAATGCCCACTTAGCATAACAACTTTCAAATCTGAAAATCCACAATTAACATCTCCAGTCACAATTGCTTGAAGTGAAATTCTACCCTCTTTCTTTCATTAAAGAAAAGTGTTACTGTTCTCCTTTCTGCTAAACAGTCAGGTAAAGTTCCTTACATCTATTTCAAAAAGATTTAAGTTACCTGATCAGACAATTCACCCCCACAAGATTTTGGTTCTGGTGGTGGAAAATGTGCAATCAAGGCTGTACGTTTGGATCTGGATATTTGCCTGTTAAAATAACATTATTAGTTACATCACATGCCAACGGCATGCAGCAATTGCCTTTTGTGAACCAAACAAAAAAATGTAGCTTGAAGACTTTTGGCTACAAGTTTCAAACATGCATAAAAGCAGGTCCAAGAAGCTAAGTATGCAGTTTTTACTCTCTGATTACGTTTTTCATTTTTTTAGTTCCCATTTCTGCATTAATTTAATCAGAACAGTAAGAAAAAAGTAAGCAGAACAGAGTTGGAGGGAAGCTTTCTCCTCTGTTTAATTCCTAGCTCTGCTACAGTCAGGTAGCATGTAGCAAAGTTTAGTTCATAACAAAGTGAGCATAATCACTTGCTGAATATAATTGCTATCATAGGTCAAGAGTGAGGATATAAAATTCTTTTAGAAGTCACAAGACAATCTCACGTCTGAGAACATGCAACACAAAAATGTAAAGTTCTTTTGAATACATTTTTTTGGGTGTTAGTCTCCATTTCGATTCAGCTGATTAGCCAGAGCAGGAGACTGACCTCTGCATGCTCCCTTACAAAGACTTGAGCAGTACATTAGGAAACTGGGTATTGCAATACCTTTTGCAACTGTAGTGGCTATTTGCCAGTTAGCTACAACATTAGCACCTGACATTTTCACTATCCAAATAAATAACCATACCTCTTCATAACACTAGCTGTAAATGGGACATCCATCGCTTTCACATCCTCCTCATCATCATCACTTACTAGTTGAACAGGAACCCTCCCAAAGGGACAGACCTAAGAGCAAAGTGGAAGTTATCAGATGTGCAAAGCAGAGGAGTTTGCAATTCTGAAGCAAAGTGGTGCATAGTCTACCTGGTTACTTTTGTCTAGTGGTCTCAGTGGATTGTGGTTATTCACTAGAGCATCAAGCTCCCGTGACTTCTCCCCGCTAAAGGCAAGAAAAACAACACACTGTAAATGTGTTTTGGTTTACTTTAAGAGATGGTTTTAGAAAATTAAATAAGAAATAAAGCTATTACCCAAACAAATGTCTGGTAACAATAGAAAAATTTTCACTGGAATCGTTCTTTTTAACGCTTGTGTAATTTCCAGCTGTGCTCTGAGGTCCAGTCTCGTGTGTACTTGGCACTGTAGGTAAATTAGAATTATTCAGAAATTACTGCAACTTGTATTTGTTTCTAAAGAAAAAGAGTTTGTTCATAATAAGTCACACTTGAAAAAGATACACTTTTGTAGTAATACAGCATTAACGATATATTGCTATTTTCTACTGATCTAGACAAACATTACTATATTAAAAAAATTCAGATTAAAAAACACAGACTTGCAACCAAAAGGAGCTTTCCAGGATAAGCACATAACAATTATTAAATATATTTACTACTTGTTTTCTGCATAGTTGTTAGCTGTAAGCCACAACTAAATACACAAAAGGAAGATTCAAGATGTCTAAAAATTGTCAAAGCAAACTACAAATCCTCACTGTTCATCTTAACCTATGTTATGCAAGAGGAGAAATACAAGCACCAAAACTATTAAATAGCATCTGGGGGGAGTGAGAAAGAAACCTATGCTCTCAGAGCAAGATGATTTTCCAAGTGGACACTTGGCTGGGTTAGGCACTAGGTGGATGGCTGGGCTCAAAGAGTGGTGGTGAACAAAGTTAATCCAGTTGGCAGCCAGTCACAGGCGATGTTCCCCAGGGTTCAGTTTTTGGCCCAGTCTCATGTAAACTAGTGGCCATGAGAAGTCAGAACACACTAATACAAATCCATCAACACTGGAGTAGCTGCCTGTGAACACATTGCGTTCTTGTTACAACACAGAACAAGTAGCTTAATCTCGTTTTTAGTGAACATTGTGCAGTGCAAGCTGTTAAGAGCCTTCAGATATACACTAACCTCTTACATTATTATTTTTCCTGACAAGCTCTTTTTAAAATTCAAATGAACATCTGATTATTCAAAGATCTCCTCGACAACACAGCAGGTCTTATTTCAAATTTTCAGCTGTAAGCTCCAATAGAAAGTACAAATATCTAATGACCAGAGGAACACCCTCTGCAAAATTAGGGAAGGCACCACTCTATGGCTCGTGCAAAACCACAGGCCCTGCATTGAGGATAGAACAAAGTACTGAAGGAATACGGATAAAGGTGCCTCTTTGGAATAAGGATATTGCAGATAAAAGATGCCTGCTTTAGACAACAGCAAATTGAGTTTGCATCTGGAAGAGACAAACATAGAAAGATCTTTTTTCAATCTAGGATTACAACATGAGTAAACTCAACCCACATTTTAAGGAATTGCAATTACCTGTTAAGTTCTCTTTCTCTTCATCTGAAAGCAACTGTTTTTTATTCAAATGGAAGTTTTGTAGGGCAGTTTCCAGCATTTCTGGTGGAACAGCAGAGCACTCCACAGCTTTCAGAAGGAGGTGCTTACACTTCTTCACATTTCCTAAATAGCAAGGAAAACAGGCTTCAGAAATCAAGGAAATGAAAAACAAATATACTGGAACAACATGGTCTTCTGTTATCCTTTTTGAACATGCAATAACATCTCTGCTGTCATTTGTCCACTTTGCATCATTCTCTCCAGATGAAGCTACCATTCATGAGGCACTTTTCCCCACAGATAATCACTTCACAGGTGCCTGGAACTAGTTACAAACTAATCAAGCAAGTCAATTTTTCATGCGACTGCCAAATCACAAAATATGCTTTCTGAACTCAGAAATTAATTCTCAGTATTTCTTTAGTATTGCAGGAACGGCAGGGAAATAACAGAAATTCTAAAATCCAGGGGGGTTGTGGTTTTGGTTTTTTGTGAGCTTTTTCTGGTAGTATCAGCAAGGAAAGATGACCTTCCTGGACTTCCATTTACATCTGACTAGATACAAACTTTATTATATATGCATTATAAAACATCTTTAAATGCACTTAATAGAAATTAAAAGTAAAACCATGTGTTAAATCAAACATCATTACTTCAGTTAAACAGTACTACAGTTAAAAGAAAGAAAAGGGTTTTTTTGTTACAGTTTCACTATTAAGTGCCACAAATGGAGATTGAGAACTGCAGGGGAAAGAGGCAGTCTAACAAAACATTAAAGGCAATCAATTTACATATAAGCATGTACACATACAGCTATTACAAAAATAATCTTAAGAGTCAAATTAGGAAAGGAAGTGTACCGCAAACAGATTATATTCTTTGGTTTAGAGAGCATCAGAGCAATCTTTAAGCCATTAATCTTGAAATCTCAAATGCTCATTGTCCTCAGTTCAAAGCAGCAAAACGTGAGCTTCATTCTTATAGGTACCACATACATATGATTTTTTCTTATACAATATGCTACTTCAGGGCACTAGCACTCAAATCTCCAGTGATAAGCTAGATGTCACTGTCACTTGAAGCTCACACTAGGCATGGAGGAAAATAGTGGGTTGTATATTAGGAACTTAAGTGGCCTCTTCAAGGGCACTGAATGGATGATATTGGACACTGAAGCAAGACAAACGTGAAAGTAAAAACCAGTCTATTTAAATCAACTTGGTGCCTTTTGTTACAACTTGGGTTTTAACCACAAAATCAAACACGGTTTCTCCAAAACTCTTAACAAGTGGATACTTGATATTTCTTTTTGTGAATCCTACCTTTAGTCACACTTATTAACAACCCATTACTTCAACAAGACCTCCTACTCAATGAAAGTAATGCTTCCTAGTACCATATACCCCATTAAATAATGTGACACCAAGACATCCACGTGAAAAATAAGCAGCTTCAGTCCCCTTAAAAAGTGAGGGACTTCACTTTACTCCCCCTAACAGGTGAGAAACCAAGGCACAAAAGTAAAGCCAGAAGTATGTGATTTTCACAACAGCTCACATACAAAAATCTTGAATGTTACATCCAGGCATATAAACACAGTTGAAAGCAGAGATTTATTGTCATGAATTTCGAGCAATAGACAGCAAATCTTGTTTCAAGCATGCTGCCCAAGCCACACCAAATCAGACAGCTCCTCATCTGACCGATTTAAAGGAAGCTGCATTCAGCATTTAAATAAAACCAAAACAGAATGGCACACCTTTGTGTTATTCCCTTTCCAGGTCAAAGATATTTATAAAGAAAATCAATTTCCCAGCCATAATTTTAGGCTTTTGACTTGAGCTTTAGTTCATATTTTTTCCTCAACACAGAGAAGTGAAGGTGAATTAATTTCCACCTTAGCACAAAGGGAAATTCGGATTAATTCAGCAGAAACTGACAGGTATGCTAAAGGACTGCTGAAATCACTGGGATGAGGAGCTAACAAAGCACTGCCCTCCTCCTTTCCCTCTGGCCTGAAGTGGGCACTCAAGCGAAAAAGCAGCACTCCAAGTGACAATATACAACTCACAAGTTATATTAATGCTTTCTCAAAGCACCCAAGCAGGAACACTACCGCTCCATTGCCAAATGTCAAACAGATCATAGAATCAACCAGGTTGGAAGAGACCTCTAGGATCATCCAGTCCAACCTATCTCTCAGCCCTATCCAGTCAACTAGATCATGGCACTAAGTGCCTCATGCAGTCTTCTCTTGAACACCTCCAGGGATGGCAATCATCTAAAGGGTAACAGATACAAATCAGACAGCACATTGGCGATAAAATCTGAGCCAATCATAAATGTCTTACTCCTTTGGAATTAGGATTTCATTTTACATTGACTATTTGCTGTCAAAGAGATTATTGCATGAACACATCCCATAGCTACGGGGTAATTAAATTCACAAAATGATTGTGATAGAAGGATGCATTTAGTCACTGGTAACATTTCTATACTAAGTTGCACAACAGGTTTTGCTTATTACACTTATTTGACAATATCTTGATTATTGCAGTATTACTGTTTTATAATCTTTAACCAGCATGCAGTGCTCATGAAAATTATAAACAGTAGTAAAAAGTAACAAATGAGTTCAACACCACAAGTACATATTAAAGCAAGACCAGTCAGATAACTCATCCGAAACAGAAAAATTGGAATTAAGTCACAAACATGCAAATTGCCTTATTCTTATCCTGTGAAGGAATCACACCCAGCATCCACCAATTATTTCACATGGTATGTATTTCTGAGGCAGGATTTTCAGTCTTTTGTCCTCCCTTACAAGTAAATTTAGAAATAAAAAAGGAAAACCTAAGTAGGAGACAAATAAGTATTTGCTGTCCAATTTTAATACAGTGGCTCTGCTTCATGGGACACACTTCACACATCTAAACTCTGTACCCTACAGTACAGTCAAAAAAAGTACTTGGCTGAAAGTATTTTCCACTGTTAGTGGTTTTATCTATAAGCAAACAAAGTAAATGTAAAGAATAACATCTAGCAAGATGTATTCAGAACCCAGACTGTAGAATAATTCCATCTCCTTTAATTACTTGTCGTAGCTAAATTTTGGGAGAATGTCTCATATTAAGTAATACACAACAGTTTGCATGTATCAGTATCACAGTATCAGTATCATCAGGGTTGGAAGAGACCTCACAGATCATCAAGTCCAACCCTTTACCACAGAGCTCAAGGCTAGACCATGGCACCAAGTGCTTGGTACTGATTAAAACCATGCAGGAAAAAAAAAAGGCAGAAAAATATGAAAATGTATCTGCCATGGCTGCTTCTATTCAAAGATAAGAGTTTTAATGGAATATGCTTTTCTTTCTGGAAAGAGCAAGCTGTTAAAGGGAGAAGATAAGCAGGCTGCATAAAGTGACATGGATCACTGCCCAAATCACCCACAAAAAGACACCCAAACACCCAATCCTGTGGGTAGTCAGCACAACATTTCTGACAAGTACCACAGCCACCTTCCCTACATGACAGGAAACAAATGACATAAGGCCAGGTGAACTTTGTGGATTATTGGTAGAGTATTGATGACACTGTTCTAGACAGGTTAGACTATAACTTGAAAAGACTAGGACAGTCTAGAGAGAGAGCTCTAGAACCCCTCACTACAAGAGACATGGAGACCTGAAGCAAGTCCAAAAGAGGGCAAAGATGGTGGTGGCCTTGAGTAACCTGATCCGGTGGGAGTTATGCCTACCCAATGCAGCAGGGTTGAAATTAGATGATCTTTAAGGTCCCTTCCAACCTAAACCATTGTATCATTCTGTAAGGATGTCTTATGAAAAGAAGCAGAGGGAACTGTGGTTGTTTAGCCTGGAAGAAAGGACGCTGAGCGGAGACCTCATTGCTCTCTACAACTACCTAAAAAGAGGTTGTAGCAAGGTGGGGATTGGTCTCTTCTCCCTAGTAATAAGTGATGAGAGAAAATGGCCTCAAGCTCATTAAGGGAGGTTTACATAGGACATTAGAAGAAACTTCTTCCCTGTCAGGATTCTCAGCACTGGAATAAGCTCCACAGGGAGGGATCCCCATCCTTGGAGGTGTTTAAAAGATGCACAGAGATGTGGAGCAAAGGGGCAGGATTTAGCATCAAACTTGGTAGAGTTAAGAGAATGGTTGGACTCAATCTTTAATGTCTTTGACTGAAATTGTTTTATGATTCACTGAGCAAAACCAAAGAAGCAACTTGATAGTTAAATAAGCAAAAGGGGAAAAAAAAAAAAAAAAAAAAAAAAAAAAAAAAAAAAAAAACAAACACCAAGCAATGCAAAGACAATCAGACATCATCTCCTTCCAGCAGGCCAACACCCAGACAGTTTCCAAGCATCTGCTAGCATGGAAAGACTATCCTCCAGTTTTTTAATGCTGAGCATGATGTTATATGGCACAGAGTATCCCTCTGGTCAGTTCTAGTCAGCTGCCTCAGCTGCTTGCCAGCCTCTTATCCAGCCCCAGATGCTGAGCAGAAGAGAGATCAAGCAAGAGACAGAAATTCTTGACACTGTGCAAGCATTGCTCAGCAGCAGTTAAAGCATTGGTATGTTACCAACACACTGTTACGGTCAGAAATCCAAACCACAGGATGATATGAGCTGTTAAGAAAACCAATTCTACCTGGGCCAAATCCAGTACATCAATAAACAGGATAAAAAAAGGCACCTTAATAAAGATCACTAGAATTTTTGACAGACATCACTATCATATCAGAATCTTGCCTAAAACATTGCTGTATGGTACCATATAACACAAAACTACCATTCTGTTTCAAACACTGACAAATGGCACCCCCACTTCAGCTGACTGGAACACAGCATCTACAAAACCAGCAAAGAAGTCAATCCACAGCATTTATGAAGCAACAGAAGCTATAAACTGTCTCTGTTGTCCCAACATAAATGTTCATCAGGAAAAGAATCAATTAAAATCTAATTGCTACCTACTTAACCTGAGTGACATGAAAAAAGATCTAATGGAACCAGATTGCACATTTATGGTATATTTTGATTTAACAGAAGTAATGCATCTACAGTTGCTGTTTAGAAGACAGAATTTCTTCTGCAAGCTTAAAGTATCTGTAGTGAAATTACCATCCAAATTTGAGCATTAATTTTTCAACACAGTAAGAGCCTTACTCATCTGCAATATCTAAGCTTAAAAAAAGAAACAACAGGAGAAACGACTGCTGGTTTTCATCTTGGTTGAAAGTTATTTCTGAAGAGGAAAAGCCTCTTAGAACTGCAAACACATTTCCATTAAAAAACACATGTTCTGATTAAATTCCAATTAAAAGAAGAACATCACCAGATTTTTCTTCTGATACTTATCAAGTTTCCTTGCAGATTATGTAACAGAAGTTCAAAACAACAAAATGTATAACACCAGAGAACAGCAAAACCAACTAGGTGTTTATTTGACTGTCTGGTTGGGATTTTTGTTTTTACACACCTTGTGATAGCTCAAATTGTGCAAAAGCCACATGCACAAAAGCGAATTTCTTGCAGTTCAGTCTGGCCAGATGAAACTGGTCCCGTGCCTCCTCTGGATCTTGAAGACTGTAAAGACAGCATATCAACAGTTACACGAAATGAAGAGCCTGCTTTAGGTAGTTCTCAAAAAGCAATCCATCTTCAGCTGTAAAGTCTTAAAATGCCAATAGAAAGATACAGAACTGACCCCTTCCAAAAGCCAGAATGTGCTTAAATCTGAAGCAGAAAGATTAAGGACTCGTTCTTGCTCACTGCTTATATTATTCCTCAACACATGTAGATAATTCTTAACACCCACTAACTTGCACAGAGCACACACTTGTAGCCCTTCCAAGCTACATGCTGGTACTATCCAGAGAAAAATCATTCTTCTAGATGCATCCACTCCTACACTAAGGAGGCTGCAGTTCAGGAGAGACAAGAAGGACATCACTTTGTAAACACCAAGTCTGAAAAAACGGATCATAGTAATCAAGTCAGAAGAAATACTGTATATATTATTAGTTACATCCTCCAGCAATATAGTCACCAAATTTCCCATCCATTAGAGCAGAACTGAACTCCAAAATTCCACTTAAGGTCAAGTTTTTTTTACATCAAAGAGCTTCTGCAACTTCATCAAAGTCAGACTCCCTTAGCAGGGATATAAGTTACTGAAGAGTTGTTTCTATTGGCACATCTGTAATACCATACCCATAGAAAACTGGACCACAAGAGCATGTATCCAACAGCTACCTCTGTTCCTGTTTTGTAGGAACATAGTCTTTGGAAGATACAGGGAATTCATTCTCTCATACTCATATCTTGAGGCAACAGTCTTGTCAGTTACATTTGGTAGCACCAGGTAGATTTAAGCCCATTTTCTACACACACATCAGAAGAAGCAATAGCTAATATGCTATACTTCCAAAATGTGTAGATGTGCCACAAAGTGCAGACAAGATATTTCATATTTTAGTTTCTTCACTTCTGCTAAACTTTAATCCTTGTTTTACTTTCAACAAAAGATTGCTAAGTAGGACAGCTCAGACACATACAGTACAACAACATTCAAACATTCTACAGCTTCAGAAAAATAATCAAGATAGAGAAGGCCCAAATGTATATCACCATGAAATAAACTCACATGACATTTCAATGGACTCTCTCTCTTTCAAATCTTCCTTTTTAATATTAAAGATTTTCAGTAATAAAAATGTTAGTCAAGAAATAAAGGAGATGCTTCCAAAAATTCAGCCTTGGTTCAACAGGTAAGCAAAAGGTAGTATTTAGAAGAGAGGATAGTGAAAAATGTATGACAGAGGCTTAACAGCAAAAGTACAGAAAAATACAACACTGAAAGCAAAAAAAAACAAACCCAAACCACTATTTCCAGAAAGACTCCATGGAATTAAAAATGAAGGGGAAAAAAAGTCTTCATCATGGCTTAGGCACGTTAACTAAACACTACTCTGATCATCCAAAGCAATGGGACAGGCAGAGAATAAGCTATCTCCAGGCAAGGTGACACTGTGTGACATTCCAAAATGTTAAGTTCCTATAGGTAAAGCAGCAATGACTTGGATAGCAATATGCAAACCAAGACCTAACGTTCACAACAGGCACCAAATGCCACACACTTGGTGGCACTGTCCTACAGCCAGAATCATAACACTAAAGCAGGCCTAGCATAGCTAGTGTGCAATGGGAATAATCAGTCACAGATGCAGCTGACTGTTCTCTTGTACCACAGTACAGGCAAAGGTTCTTCAACTAACCTCACTATCAGAGCAATTAAGTGATTTGGCATAATCAGAACGCAGCTAGAGGAGATACCAGGACAATACAGGTCCAGTAACAAGAGTGGAATAATCCAGCTTTGATCTGAGGACAGTGTTGATGATGACAGACACTAAAATTTCAAGCCCTTGTCACTGCTTCTCAAGTTTATCATGCCCCAACTTGCTTTTCCTGTCAAGTGGAACATTTAAGAGAACAAGCAGAACTCTGGTGAAAAGCACCTTTTTTCATCCATCAAAGGTGGTATCAGAACACCTATGCAAATTCTGGCCTCAATTGCAACAGCAGAAAGTATGAACTGAAACCTTATGTTACAATTGGTTCTGAGGAAGTTCAACTAGCCATTGAACAAGAAGTCCATTTCTTACTGTCTTTAAAGATAAGAGGTCTTTCTGGAAGATACGTTTTTTTCCACAAGAGCACCTTACCTCTTCAAGATACTAAGGATTCACAGCAGGTCATTATTCACTCCTGCTTGTTTCTCAACAGTAGATTGAACAGATTACTGCCACTGTATGCTTTTAGTAAACATGGATGCAGCAAGATCCATGCAAATGATAGCATGGACAAAAGAAACAGATATCATACTGCAGGATCAAGCCACCTGCCAGAAAGCCAAACAGGAAAACATACAAGAAATGGAAAAAAAAGCTATATTCACTGGAAGACTACCTGCTCAACTCTGTTCAGAATGCTAGAATGCATTACAGCTCTTGCTGCAATATTTCATGCGACAAAAGAACTCCTTTAAAAAAAAAAATCATGTTATACCTCTGTTCCGAGTTACGTCTGAACACATCTCAACAATGATACTGCTCCAACGTGGGCTGAATAAAAGAAGAAATCACCACCAAAAACCACCCTGATTTCCAAATTATTAAAGTATAGAATGTTCTGAGTGATTCCTCCTGCTCTAAGGCAGCTGGGAGAAAGCTGTAAGCAAGAAAGTAGACTGGACAAGGATGGACCACTATGGGTTGACTAGATGGGTTAAATAACAGCAAACTATCTAACCATCCGTTATAGAAGTCCACACGGAAATTAATCCTGACAATACACAATTTAATACACAGGTTATAACTACCCAAAGATGTATCAGATTTCACTCATGTGGCTTCTTTCCAATTGAGGTATAAAGCAGAGGGAAAAAAAGGGGTCTGATGCTATTTCCTTACGTACATTAGAAGGCAGAAAGTGTTAACCTCTAAGTCCATCAGCTCTGACCAAACATTTATTAGCATATACGAAAAACCTAAGTGCTGTGGAGGCAACAGATAAGCTAACTAGCAAAAGATGCAGAGATTCAAGACACCAATATGAAAACACTCAAATTTAAAATGATAACTTGTTGCAGAAACAACAAAACCAGACTGGTTTTATCACCATCCAACTATAAAATTCTTAATGATGAGTTCTTGTACTGAAAATCTGTACTTACATTTTCAACTCAGCAAATCTCACAAGGATGCGAGCATAGTTCTCGTCCTGACTATGCTTCTCTGCAGGTAACGCAGTCACTGCTTGACTGTAACGCCCAATGAGTCTATTCAGCAGGCTACCATCCATCTGAGGAATACCCTTTTTCTCCAGTTTAAGCAAAAAACACAGCCAATCTTCTGGATTATTTGTTGTCATCATTATTTGATTAACAGTTCCAGAGTTGTCTTACAGAAAAGAAAACAAAGGAGCTTGATTAAAACTGCAGCAAACAGAGTAAAGTACTTTTGAGAAGCTTTCACATAAGACAGATAGGGATTTCTTTTCAACACAATCAGAACACAGCTGATTGAAGAACAAGAGAAGAAACTATTTTGTGGTCATTAATACTGAAGAAATGCTAAACCTTGATACCTTTCAATTAAAGGTTCTTTTGCTCAATCTAGATTAAGATCTGTTGCATAAGTGACAACTAATAGAAACACACACCTGTTGTATCAGCTGAGATTTTGGTGCAGTTAAGCTCATCTGTCACATTATCTTCATTTCTGTATTTGTTTCTCAAGTCTCTAACTCTATTCATGATTGAAGCAATTTGTGGCAATCCTCTTTCACGTAGGTCTTCTTCCTCCATCTGCAGGCAAAAGGTTAAAATCCAGTGAGGCCAATAGCCCAGTTTCAGATCACCCTAACTGGAATTACCCTGGGGGAATTTTGCAGCTCCAAACTAAATCAATTTACAAAACAAAAATATTGCATTAGCCTTTGTCAACGTGGCTAAGCAAATGAACTTCCCGGCAGAAAAGAGCTTAAAGGAGCAAAGGAATCAGTCAGATACTGACTAGTTCAGTAGCCCTTTCCAATCAAGTACATCCAGTGTTTAAATAAAATGTGGGGTGGGATATGTTGCCTCAATAGTTATGAGCCTACTGTATTAAAGCACATCTCAAATCCCTAGATTAGGACAGCTAAGAGGCAGCTCTCCCCCAGCCATACATTTCTGCTATTCTCTTGAATAGCAGAGGAACAAGCCCTTGTCAGACTTCATGGTGACATGTCTCAAGGATAAATCCCAATAGAAAGCAACACAAAATAGGGGCAAAGCTTTTATCTTTTTCCTTGGTATTTTTCCTGCTCTCAACTGTGTCACCATACAAACATGAGAAAGGAAAGGTAGGAAGGAGAGACTTTCCTTTGATGACACCTGTAAGTTGGGTTAGACCCCCACATGCACTCCTCCCTTAAACATTTTTCACATTGGAAGAAAACTTGATACTATATACTTGAGGTTTTAATGGTATTGTTTTTCTCCAACACCAACCATTGAATGCTGAAAACCACCGCTGTGGTAAAATATCTGGTGAGGATACACAAAAATCTTGGATCTTTTTTCCAGCAGAGCTAGTGGAAGAACACACACGCAGCATTTCAGATGCAGCACAGGCAAGGACCTGAGAAAATTGGCATTTTTCCTCCTGTCTTTTCACTTGAAACTTTCCAATTTTGGCCACCTTCTCACCTGAAATCCTCTTTCTATCACAGTAGTCTATTAATACTCTAGAAGCCATTAACACAATTTCCTATGTTCTTAACTGTTATGTGCACATCTCTGTAATAGATTGCCAGATGTAGTTACTTCCTACTTTAGATAGCCAAATCTGTACACCACAAGCAAACTTCCACATCCTATTTAGCACAAGCTTATCCCATCCTGACAATCCCCATCCTTCAGGAGACACCCTTACTGCTTTAACATGCCAACACAAATATAGCCAAGAATCTATGCAGTCTGCGCAGAGCAAGAGTGCTAAAATAAACTGAAGAAAACCTGTTTTTTCTCCTTTTTGCCTACAAGCCAAAATGCTAAAATGTTATTAAAAACACAGCTTTCCCTCCATTCATCAATGTTCCATGCACCTTAAGAGCAGAATTTTCATGTTTAAAATCTGTGGTGAATTAAGGACATATCCAGGTAACCTGACTTCCTGATTATCATGAAGCTGGGCCCAGAAACATGGAATGTAACACATTCTGGATAGTCTTTATTTGAAACTATTTAATCTAAGTTTGTTTTCACAGTGACTTGTTGGTTATTTTTTTCCTCAGGTTATAAAAAGTCAATGAAAATTTGCTAGAAGCCCCAGAGAGATTAAATCTGGTTTAGGTTAATTACTGATAGATAATTAAATGGAATAAATTCCACTATCAACAAAACCAAATCCAGCACCACTTTCAAAAGTGTCAACTACTTTTTCAAGCATTAATCAACATAGTTTCTATTTCTTTTAAGGCAACAGACTCACAGCTTTCCTCAAGCAGACTGTAAACCAGAAAGACTGTCATGTTTACAGAGCTTGCTTACATAGCAGAAGTAGGAATATTTCATGTTCTTCCTGTACTAGAAACAGCCCACCAAGAATATTAAGCCTAGACTTGTCTCCCTAGAAATGTTGGTTTAGCAAGTTCAAAGCAGGGGGTTTGTGTGTCAGCTCCGAGATTTAAGCCTGGCAAAAGCACCATCTACATGATCACTACCAACAATCCTTGGGACTCTGGTCAGATTTCAATACATGGCTTTGAAAAGTCTTTGCAGAAAAGCAAAACCCCACTACATTCTTAAAGTGGCTTCTTCCCTTTTGTTACAAAATGAAGTATTATCAGTGGTCTAAGAAAAGTAGAAGGATCCCCCAACTACAGCTGTAAGCAAGACTTCACAGACCACAAAAGTTCAAGACAGAATGCTAAGTCAGGGCTATCCAAAATAAGTTTGTTTCACTGAACTAAGATTTGTTATCTTTTTAAAAAGCAGTTCATTGAATAAATTCTAATTTCAGTACTCATTTTGAACTTCCCTTAATAGTTGCTTTACCCTAAACAGTGAGAGTACTGAGAAAAAAAAAACCAACAGCTGTGTCTATTGAGAGACTGGCTCTGTCTAGCAACCCACCTTTTGGCAGCCAAGTTGCTAAGAATTCCATAGGTGGTGGCTGTAACAGTCTGTTCACAGCCAGTTATTAGGATACTTTTACTTCAGAGAGACAAATATTGTTTTCCTTGCATAAGGAAGATTTTGGTACCTACCAGAGTTTGGCTTTTTATAAACACAGAAGGGTCTACAAGAACTCAGAGATTCCAAATCTCCTGTTTATGAGAGAATATGACTGAAGAGCTATCCATGAACTGTGTCCATTCTCTCCAAGTATGGATACAGTCAGATTCTCCAGAATCTGAATCACCATAAAGGTCAAAAGAAATCTACCTCATGTTTAATAATCATTGTTTAAAAAAAAAAAAAAAAAAAAAATCTATCTGGGAATTTTTAACACATACTTTCCTTAACATAATAGGTTCATTATTCTGCCGTGAAAGCTTTACAAACATAGATTGAAAAAGCAACACCCGAAAAACCCACAAACAAGAAACCAAAACCCATATGCAACAACAAAACAAACAAACAAAGAAAAGCCACAAAAACATTTTCTGCATAAATGTGATCTGAGTTGTCATCAATACTCAAAACAACTTACATTTCTGGTGCGCTGCTTAGCTGTTCCGGGTTTGACTTGTAGTATATGCAGAAAATCTCTCCTACAGTATGTAAATGTCTTATCAAAAACAACGTGGATGAGGGTCGGGCTTCTCAGACAACTTCAAGAATCCAACAGAGGTCAGACATGTAGCTTTTCATTTTGAAAAAGTTCCTCTGTATCAAAACAATGAATAGTTAGAGGTTGAAAAGTAAATGAGTACCAGAGTATCCTGTGAACTTGCCTAGTCTTCACGATATCCATGAAATACAGTTTCAATTAAACCAATAGAACTATCCTTAGTAATAGAAAAAAGAACAAAAAAGCACAGAGATTACTTCTGGACTGAGGGCAAACATTTCCAAATGTGTCAGCTTGTTACGACATTTACAGATTAAAGAAGAACACTAAGGGCATATCCACCTGTGCATTGTTTTGATTTGCAACTGATGTTTTCACTCATGCTGAAAATCAAACATAGGCACATATTCAGGGCCTCATTTTGGCTTAATCTGCTACATGGTTACTTTTAAAGAAAGCACATTCAAAAATCTGAGAGAGCAGCAAAGACCTAAAACAGCCACAGCCTGGTAGTAAGTACTCAGTAGGAACTAAGGTACTGAACAGCTACATTGCAGCACATCCAAGTCTAGAAATCCCTACAAAAAAGTAGGCTACAGATGGGGAACCAAGGAACTGGGTTATATATAGAGAGATCAGGAAGATGTGAAACTACATCTACAAAAACATAGTACTTAAAGTAACTTAACTCCTTATACAGACTCATGACATAAGAGCCAAGGGACAGTGACAAAAGAGCAAGTATCATAGAATCATAGAATATCAGGCTGGAAGGGACCTCGAAAGATCATCTGGTTTAGTTCCCTGCCAGAGTAGCATCACCTAGAGCACATCACAATGGAACACCTCCAGACGGTTCTTGAGTATCTCCAGAGAGGGAGACTCCACAACCCACCTGGGCAGCCTCTTCCAGTGCTCTGTCACCCTCACAGGGAAAAAATTCCTCCTCAGGTTCACATGGAAACTCCAGTGCCTCAGCTTCCACCCGCTGCCCCTTGTGCTGGCACTGGGCATCACCCAGCAGAGCCTGGCTCCAGCCTCCTGCACTCACCTGCACATCTTTATAAACATGAATGAGATCACCTCTTAGTCTCCTCCTCTTCAAGCCCCAGCTCCCTCAGGCTCTCCTCGTAAGGAAGATGTTCAACTTCCTTAACCATCTTTGTGGCTCTGTGCTGGACTCTCTCAAGCAGCTCCCTGTCCTTCTTGAGCTGGGGGGCCCAGAATTGGATACAACACTCCAGATGTGGCCTCAGCAGGGCAGAGCAGAGAGGCAGGAGAACCTCCCTCGACCTACTAACCCCAGCCCTCCTAATGCACCCCAGAATGGCACTGGCCTTCCTGGCCACCAGAGCACACTGCTGGCTCATGGACAGCCTTCCATCCATCAGGACTCCCAAGTCCTTCTCCCCTTTGCTGCTCTCCAGCTGCTCAGCCCCAACCTATTCTGCTCCCTGGGGTTGTTCTTTCCCAGGTGCACAACTCTGCACTTGCTGCTGTAGAACTTCATTCCATTTCTCCCTGCCCAACTCCAAGCCTGTTTCAGTCCCTCTGAACGGCAGCACAACTCTCCGGTGTGGCAGCCACTCCACCCAGCTTGGTGTTCTCAGAAAACTTACTGGCAGTGCACTCTGTGCCCTCAGCCAGGTCCTTAGTGGTTACACTGAATAATACTGGTCCTAGTACTGACTCCCGAAGGACTCCACTACTTACAGGCCTCCAGCTAGACTCTGTCCCATTGACCACAACTCTGACTTCTTTCCTTTAACCAGTTCCCAATCCACCTCACTTCTCCATCACCCAGACCACATCACCTCACTTAACTATGAGGATGCTGTGGGAGACACTGTCAAATGCTTTACTGAAATCAAGGTAAAGCACATCCACTGCTCTTCCATCATCTATCCACCTGGTTATGTCCTCATAGAAGGTTCTCAGATTGATCAGACATGACTTCCCTTTGGTAAAACCATGCTGACTGCTCCCAGTGACCTTCTTATCCTTGATATGTCTAAGCACAGCACTGAGGATAAGCTGCTCCATCATCTTTCCAGGGATGGAGGTGAGGCTGACAGCCTATAGTTACCGGGTTCCTCCTCCTTACTCTTTTTGAAGATTGGAGTGATGTCTGCCACCCTCCAATCTCCAGGCACCTCTCCTGTCCATGATGACTTACCAAAGATGGAGAGAGGTCTGGCATGTTGTAAGTGGATGAAGCAGCAGTATAGGCTAGCCATAGGATTTCACATCTAATGTCCAAAATTATTTATAGATAAAGAGAAATCATAGCATCCAGCCTCGAAATATTGGATTTACTGTGTTACATTTTTTCAGTTTCTGAATGGAGACAGACTTTTGAGAAAGTATGAATACACTTTACAATTCTTGAACAAAACAAAAAAAAAATACAATCTTCCTACCCCTGGAATCCACTGATATTTGCATCCAAGGACACATAATATTAAGTAAGTGTAGAGGCCTACAAAAATTAAGCAAGTGTCCAACAGATTGGTGGGCTTTTTTCCAAGTGAATTGATCAGCCTAGTAAAAGAATTCAGCATTATCCTGTTACCTGTATTTCCTTATACCCTCACACTGTTATGGCCAATACCTTAAGGATTTGATTAGCTCTGTCCCTGTGGCCTGAATAAAGCATCTACTCACACCAAGAAACTATGCTGAAGAATTTTGAGTTAAGTCCTCTACTCTGTGCAAAGTACTTATCTCTACCTATGTCACCTACCTCTCCAAATCAGGAACTTCACCCATGCATAGGTTTTCTAACACATTTTCATCATCATCCCCCCAACATTTAAACTATCATTCTGTTCCTAAGCAGGAGCATCACACAAACAAGTGAGGGAAATTAAGTGTAGCTGCCACCTTCTACAGTACTTGAATATTTATTTTCTTGATACATTCATGGTTATTAGCCTTTTACTTAGACTTATTAACTTCTTATTGGTTCCCTACTGCAGCTACTAGTACAAGTCTCCCCTTTATCCAGCCACTACTTCCCCAAAACACATAGAAATGTGGTGGGTTTGAAGCTTCTGCCAAAACTTGAAAAAGTGTATACATGTGCATCATCTTTGCTTGGTAGTGTTTACAACTCCTACAGCATAAACCAGAATTTTCTTAAAGAAAAAACAAAGCATACAACATTTTAAAAGATCATTTAAAATTATGAACAACAATAGTTATAACAAAAGACAGTATTAGCCACAAAAAGACTTAAAGATACAAAATAAAACTTGCCAATAACAGAGTCTGAAGCAGAGCAGCAAGTGATCTGCGGCGGCACTAGCAGACCAGAGGCTACGCAACAGGTCACCATGAGGCAAAGCATCACAAAACCACTGGGACACAGTTCTAAGTCCTAAAGGCTTAAGGATCCAATAAAGAGACACAACTGAAAGTAGATTTAGATTCAGGGTATCATTTCAGGTATATCCGTATATCTGCTGTACCACCGGCACTAGCCAGAGCTCCCTGGGCACCATTTCCGAAGTTTTTCCTCTGTGTCCGCATGCACCTTCCTGTCTCCAAAACCACTTGCATAAATTAACATCAAGAACAGTTCCTTTGCATAAATTAACATCAAGCACAGTTCCTCTTCACTTCTACTTCTAGACAGTGGCATTCCTCAGCCTGAGAATCGCGTGCGCCGCGGACTGAGCTCATCACCCAGCTACAGCTGTGTGTGTGCCTTGCCAAGCCGGCAACAAAACAGCTGGATTATTCACAAGTTTTCCATGCAATTACGTAACATCTCAAACGTAAATAAGAAAACAACTACTACCACTCTCAAAACCCCTCGCCAAACTCAAAGACCGCTGGGGTCTTGTCATGCCTTAATGATTCTATTAGTTTAAAGGTCTGGAGAGGAGCAAGTGAAAGAAATGGGGTTGGTGTAAGCCTGGAGCAAAGGAGACTGAGAAAGGACCTCGCTCTACAAATATCTGAAAGGAGGTTGGAGCCAGGTGGGTGTTGGTGGCTTCTCCTTAGTAACAAGTGATAGAATAAGAGACAGTGGCCTCAAGCACCATCCAGGAGAGGTTCAGGTTGGATATCAGAAGAAGCTTCTTCACTAGAAGAGTTTTCAAACACTGGAATAGGCTCCCCAGCGAGATGGTTGAATCCCCTCACCTGGAGACGTTTCAAAGATGCAGAAACGTGCTGAGGGACATGGCTTACCACCACACTTGGCGGAGTTAGACCATGGCTGATCTTAAAGGTCTTCTCTATCAGAAAGGATTCTTTGCTTCTGTAAGTGGAGTTATAAAACAAAAGAAACTCCGAGCAGAGAAAGATCCTAAGGAAACAGCCACCCCGGTTCCTCTCCCGCAGAGACGGCACCCAGTAGGGTCACAGAGCTCATTCTCCACCGAGAGCCACGCCACAGCCCACCCTCAGGGCCCAGGAGGGTCGAAGGAACTGCTCGTGGACCACCGTTTTCCCGACCTCCCGCGCGCAGAGGGGAGCGGAAGGCGAAGCCGGAGGAAGATAAACCCCGCGGGCTCCTCCGTCACGGGCGCGCTGCCGCCTCGCTTCCGACCCGGCCACACTCACCGTCGGCGTCGGCCTCAGCCCTCCTGCTCCTGCTGCTGCCGCGGCCGCAGCGGAGCGCGAGCCGCCCTCCGTTTGAATGGTGTCGGCGCCCAAAGAGCCCACCTCCCATTGGTCAGAGCGCTGCCGGGGCGAGGGAGGAAGCGAGCGCTGATTGGCTGGAGAAGGGAAACGCTGCGGCAGCCCGCGCGGCGGCCGGGCAGGGTGTGTGGCGGCGGTGCGGTGCGGTGCGGTGCGGTGCGGTGCGGTGCGGTGCGGTGCGGTGCGGTGCGGTGCGGTGCGGTGCGTAACGGCGCCGTGGCTTTACCCTGCGCCTTGGGTGCTCGCCTTTCGTGGGGCTCCGGCGGTGGCGGCACAGCGGGGAGCAGCGAGCAGCGTAAGGATCGTTCCGCACTATGTGCTGAGGGGTCTCTGGGGCTCCCGCACTTCCTTCCGGCAGAAACGGGAGAGCGCTGTTGCGCTGGTGCGCAGGACGAAGGCGGTGCCTCGCTGTCCAGCTGGAGTGACGGAAGCGCGAGAATGACGTCCCGCAGCGCCGCTGGAAGGTTTTTCCCGTAGGGCTACCGCGCCGCGGGACTGATGGTCTTTGAGGCGTGCGGTAGCTCCCGCCAGAGCGCTGCTCAGAGCCCTCCGGAGCAGCCGTGGCTCACGGTTGCCCTGGTATGTTCCAGCATGGTTCCTGTCGCGTAGGGAAAGGGAAACGTAAGGTGTTCGGCTTCACTTCTTGAGTGCAGAGTGCAGAGGACAGAAAAGAACTTGCGTAAAGTGTGTCTGGAAATCCTTATTCTTTAAGCAGTCGCTGGTTAATTTCTGAAGTTTCGTTTAGCTGTAACGGAATAGCGGGACTCCGGGGCCTGAGCCCTCCTTGAGGTGAGGTCTTTACCTTTTGCTCATACGAGTTCTTTATCGCCTGATATCTCCACATTGTGCCTGAGACTGCTAAAGGCTGCTCTTTAAGCCGCCCCTTCCTGAAAGTTAAGATTATAGTAATGCAAATGCACTAAGAGCAGTGCAGCCTCTCAGTTTGCGTTCTGGCTGTACGTATTCGTTACTCGGGTCTTTAAGGTGGTATGGTTCTGATGCTTGTAATATTTTCAAGATTATTAACACACTAGTGAAAATAGTGAAACAGATAGATAGATGGGTGCATGACTTACTAATTTACTAAGGTAGTAATTGTTAGCTTTCTGTAGATGCCAGAGATGACTTAGTAACTATTACCTACATTGGTCTTTGTTGAAGTTTATCTTCCTAAAATCACTCAGGTTGGATAACACCCCCGGGATCCTCACATCCAACCGTTGACCCGACTCTGCAAACTTCACCCCTAAACCATATCTCTAAGCACCACATGTGAACGACCTTTAAACACATACAGGGTTGGGAACTCCACCACCTCGTAGGGCAGCCCATTCCAGTGTCTGACCACTCTTTCTGTGAAAAAATGTTTCCTAATGTCCAGTCTAAACGTAGCCTGTTGCAGTTTGAGTTCATTCCTTCTTGTTCTGTCACTAATTACTTGTGAGAAGAGACCAGCATCAAACTCTACAAGGTCCTTCCAGGTAGTTGTTGAGAGCAGTGACGTCTCCCTTCATCTTACCTTTATTCATCTAGAATTTAAGCATCTAATCTAGCGTTGTAAGCTTATTCTACAGGAATAAGAAGGAAGGCATTTCAAGCGAGAAGTTGAGTCTAAGCACCCAGTTCAGAATGTAACAGATGACTCTGGAGGTGCCTGTGTTTCTTTATGAAGTATAGAGCAATTCTAACTCAGCCAAGGTTGAGATGATATTTTTTCTATGTTGCCTTACTCCTTCTGTGCACAGATGTTTTGATGGGTTTGATGTTTTGTCGTGCTGGAGTCTTCATGTTACACCAGAATGTAAATCTAGTGAAAATTCAAGAGGCAGCACAAATTGCATGAATCCTGTTCTGTGTCTATGTGAGAACATAATTGCTGATTCTTTTATTTGTAGGGACTTTGATGGGGTCAATGGAGCAGAAAGTTGTGTTGTTCTAGGAAATTAACAAGGCCATGAAGAATTGGCATTTAAGTTCCATAGCTGGGATGAGAAATGGGGATATCATATAGAATCCTGGCAAAACTGGAATAAATGAAAAAGAAAACAGGGTAGACCTCTGAAAAACAACAGAGAGATAAAAGGATTGGAGAAAGAAAGGTTGTAATACTCATAGAAAAAATAAACTGTCCTCCAGACAGTGTTCTTCAGCAAAAATAAAATACATTAGGTATTTTAATAATCTTTTAAAAGTTTCTTTCAGTCAGATTTGTTTCTTCACAGTGTTTGCTTCCTGGGAAATTAAACTGTTCCTGATGCATCCTTATATGAGCAGCCAGACAGAGAGGGATCTGGGGGTGCTGATTGATACCCGCCTGAACATGAGCCAGCAGTGTGCCCAGGTGGCCAAGAGAGCCAATGGCATCCTGGCCTGCATCAGGAATGGTGTGGCCAGCAGGAGCAGGGAGGTCATTCTGCCCCTGTACTCTGCACTGATTAGACCACACCTTGAGTACTGTGTTCAGTTCTGGGCCCCCCAGTTTAGAAGGGACATTGAGATGCTTGAGCATGTCCAGAGAAGGACGACGAGGCTGGGGAGAGGCCTTGAGCAGAGGCCCAATGAGGAGAGGCTGAGGGAGCTGGGATTGGTTAGCCTGGAGAAGAAGAGGCTCAGGGGTGACCTTATTGCTGTCTACAACTACCTGAGGGGTGGTTGTAGCCTGGGGGAGGTTGCTCTTTTCTCTCAGGTGGCCAGCGCCAGAATGAGAGGACACAGCCTCAGGCTGCACCAGGGGAAATTTAGGCTTGAGGTGAGGAGAAAGTTCTTCACTGAGAGAGTCATTGGACACTGGAATGGGCTGCCCGGGGAGGTGGTGGAGTCGCCGTCCCTGGAGCTGTTCAAGGCAGGACTGGACATGGCACTTGGTGCCATGGTCTGGCCTTGAGCTCTGTGGTAAAGGGTTGGACTTGATCTGTGAGGTCTCTTCCAACCCTGATGATGCTGTGATACTGTGATCTGACTCAGACTTTTCTGTCTTCTTAGCAGCCCTAGGCAGACTGCGTCGAAAGCATCACTGTGGCTCCTGATTGCCACATTACCACAAAGGTACTCAAAAGAGTTTGGGAAAGTATTTAAAAATTCAGGAAGCTGGTAAAAAATGGCATGAGGATGAAATTGGATTAATTTTATCTCTGAAACCAGCAAAAAGTAACAACACACCACACTGTGATATTCAATTGCATCAATAATTAAAATTGCCTGCAGAGGCAACAGGTTCTAGTACCATGCAGATGGGACAGCTTTGTGTTGCATCATCTTGATTTTGATGTCTTAGGCACTCTTTAGAGGTACCTTGCAGTTACTGTTCATCAGTCCTGTTGAGAAAGTGGACCCTGCTATTTCTAATCCTAAAGGAAATCAGGATTAATCAGACCTTGCCAAAGAGGAAGATAGAAAATGAGACACAGACTGTTTGTACAGTCTCAGAGAAATAGCTGCGTGTGGCTACTGCTTCAGCTGAAGCTATACAGATAGCTTTTTAATTACCAATACAACCAGAGAACCCCACCAAGTGCACAGAGTATAGAAACTATCTTCCTCCATTTTCTCTGCTGTTAAATTGTTCCTCTCAATTTATTTTCTTCCAAATAGTCAGTAGTTCTCTTGAAGTTTGTGGTGCGATTTTTAATGTTTCAAGTGAAGAATGGTAATATTTGAAATATCTGGGCTTGTTACCATTGCTGGCATTAGAAAATGGATTTCAAACTTCAGGAAAAGAGAAGCAAAGTGGCATTTTAGAGTAGACAAGAAATCGATTGAAATGCTCTCTCTGTAAAGCATGAAGGAAGTTAAAACTGAAGCTGAAGGAAGAAGTCTGGTCCCCACTACTAAGAGGCTAAAATAATGATGGAGGATAATGTTTTCCCACAAAAAGAATTGACCTTCCCAGCCAAAAATGACACAATGAAGCAAAGCTAATGGCAGCTGCTCCTAGGCAGATTGCCCAGAATGTAGCCTCAGGAGATAGTAAGGAAAAAAGCTTGATCTAAACCTGCCAAACACGAGCTGCATTTTAGGATCTTATTACTATGAATAAATATGCAACTGATTTTTATCACAGCTGTAAACAGCAGTATGAGAACCAAAGATCCCCCTCAGGACATCCTCATTAGAGCTTTTAATTTTAGCTCATCTTCAGTGAGCTAACCTGGTTATTGAAAGCAGTCCAAGGCCAGCAAGAGAGAGAGCAATGTGAGCTCCCATGTGCTCTACCTTGCATGGTTCTCCATCCTGTTACTCCTGGTACCAACCCTGCAATTTTAAAGGAATACCTATAAAATACAGCGTGGTAGAGACTGACTGCCACAAGAATCTGACCATAACCTAAGAGACAACCATGATTTTGTGCAGAGCCAGTTCCTCTGCTCTGGCCTGGTACGTTTGCAATAAGGTCAATAATGCAAAAACCAGATTACTTCCTTGGGATTCAAATCTTGCATGCTGAGCTGCACACTTCTGCAGCTGAGGAGATATGAAAGCAACAGAAAACTAGGAAAGAGAGCATGGCTTGGGCAGCAAACTAATTGTAACTCACTGCAGCAACACCTCCTCCCAAGATTTCTCAAGGAAGGAGGTTACTCAAAAAGGAACCCATAGGTTAATGGCACAAAGGAACCAATCACTAAGAGTGATTTAATCAGAAGCATGAGAGTTGAAATTAGCAATTAGCAAATGTCCAGACACATAATACTGAAAAAAAGAGATTAGAAGACTCTGTCCACTCTGCTTTCCATTGGGTATATGAGCAGGTGTGCACAATTTAGCTTTACTGCAGAGGTAACATAGTAAAGATGTGACAGCACAGTGTGGGATATTATTCGTTGTATAGCCCAGCTGCTGCTCATGTTAGGGTTGTCAATGATGTGGTTAACTGAGGTAGCCAGAGTACAGCCCACATAGTGATAGTTACCAGCACTGCTGCTGCATGCCCCACTTGAAGGTGAAAATGTGGAGAAACTGATGGGGTACTCTACCCAAAAGGCTAAACTTTCTAACACAGATGCAGGCTTATTGGACAGGCTGATCTACTTGCTGTAGTCTTGCAGTAGAAGTTGTTTTCAGGCTACATGAAAGAGGTAAGACACAGCAAAGCTGCTTTTTAAAAGTAGAGACGTGAGAATAACCACTTATTCCATACTTTGAGTGCTTCACAAGAGTGCTTGTCCCCAGCAAGAAAAAAGACAAGAATAAAAGAAGGGGAGTGGCCATGGCAGTGCATGTTTCTGATGCTGTTTAGGGACAAAACCACACCAGTTGCCCAGTTTATCATTTCATGCCTTGGAAAACTTGATGTTTGAACAATATGGCACCTTAGAAGAACTTAAAACCCCTGTCTTAAGAGAGCAAATTTTATTAACACTGCTAATACTAAGTCCTTCAAAACAGAAGTACAGTCACAGGTTGGATAAAGCTGACATTTTGACCCTACCTTTACTAGTCATGTTCTGCATTCTAGAAAAAACTTGATTATTGGTGTCAGTAATCACTTGGTTGGACATTGGCACTTAGCCTTATTCTCACTGAAGAGAATTCTTTTGCTGATGTAGCCAAAGCATATTCCAGTGTATGCTGATGTAGACTCTGCATGAAAGCTCATTTGAAAAGCTTATTCCTGTTTGCAGTAGTGAGAAAGGAATTAAATTATGACCAAATGAAATATCTTGATTGTCAAAAAGGAAGATCCTGTGCAACCAAGGACTGCCAGGACCGCCTTCTAAATAGAGAAATGTGTCAGGAACCCTTCAAACATAGCAGTGTTTGAGGAATCATGTTGGAAACTTCAAGCCATTCAGTCCAGAATCCCAGTGGATGAAAATATTGAACAACAGAGCAGCAAAGATCAAGGACTAAGCTAGCACAGAGGAAAAGCATGCAGAGGGGATGGCTGGTTATGTTTGAATTAGCAGTAAAACACAGAATCAGAGAATATATCGATTTGGAAGAGACTTTAAATGTCATCCAGTCCAACCTTTGGCCCAGTGCTGAAGGGTGAACCCTAAACCATGCCCTTAAGTGCCTGGTCCACGCTTCACTTGAACACCCCCGAGAATGGTGACTCCACCATCGCCCTGGGCAGACCATTCCAGTGAAGTGTTACTCCCTAATGCCCATCCTAAACCTCCTGTGGTGCAGCTTGTAACCATTTCCTCTAGTCCTGTTGCCACCAAGAAGAGGCTGTTCCCTGCTCGCTCCAACCTCACTTCAAGTAGTTGTAAAGAGCAACGAGGTCTCCCCTCATCAATCATTTCTAAGAGAACAGAGATAAAAGCCTACATCCTGAGTATTTGGAGGTACTCAATATGACTGGGTACTTAACCAGTCACTAACCAATCCAGGCATGGCTCATGCCTCGGTACCAACACTTTCATACAAAAATAGAAGCTAATACTTTCAAGGTGCCTCAGAAAAGCAGACTACAAACAAAGCTGTCTTATCCACCAGTGTTATTCCTTCAGCAAGTAAACAATGACCCAAGATGGTAGTAGTTACATTTGAAACATTTGTCTGAGCAGGAATACTGCCTGACTTGCTGTAGCATGAAAATCCAGCATCATCTGTGTAGATGACAAGGGAGACTGTTGTCCTCCCTGTTAAAATGAAAACATCAAGTATTCATGGTTGAACAAATCCAGTACCTTACAGCTTATATTATTCTGTGAGCAGTCTATGAACTGAGTCCTCTTTTGCTCATAAGTAGTGCCAGCTGTCTTTCTGATGTGCAGGGCAGCTGAGTGCCTGATCAATTGCATTTCTCTACAAAAAAAACACAAAGCACCTGAAAAAATAACTGCTGAGTTCTCATCCAACATGAGACAACCATAGCAGAGTTTTCTCCCAAACCAAACCATGATGCTGCATGTTTACTGCTTCTCTGGAATCTGAATTCCTGCATCTAAAAATCCCACAGTCATTTAAATTAGCTGGCCAGGAGACTGGCAGAGCAATCTGCAACATCTCGTCTGGTTTTGCCCCAGTCTTTATCTTCCATGTCTTCTGGGAAGAAGCTATGTGTGGTCTCATATTAGTACCAGGAATGTGAACTGGGGAGATAAATCTACCAGCCATTTACTGTGGGCAGAGATATGGTACATACTTGCAGTCCATCATCTGTCCCTTAATTGCTCCTGTTGCCATGCATTGTTGCTGGTTTCATTTCTGAAGAGTGTGGCAAACTGATCATCCCTCAGTCAACTCACTTTCACCACACGGTGAGAGTAGGCACAGAAGCAGATAGCTATGAGTAGCTGCCATGCCTAGCAGTCTGCAGATCCCTACATTGACACCTGGAATTCTGTCCACTTGCTGTTCTCCCAAGTATATGGTTGCTTATGTGTCAGGTAGAGTAATTGCATTTGAGAAAAGTGGTTATTCAGAAAACCTGCAGGATCTAGCTTGAAACAGGAAGGTGTATTTCAAGACTCCTCCACAAGTCAAAGTCCTTTCATGTTTATTTACATGTTTGCTTACACAGCACATTAACCTGTGATTTTGGGAATCGCTCTACATATTTATGGCCTCAGGATGTGCCAGGGGGGTTTAGATTGGACAGTAGGAAAAATGTCTTTACTGCAAGTGTGGTCAGGCTTTGGAACAGGCTGCCCAGGGAGGTGGTGGAGCCACCCTCCCTGCAGGTGTTCAAAAACATGCCGACGTGGTGCTTCAGGATGTGGTTTGGTGGTCATGGCAGTGTCGGGTTGATGGTTGGACTTAATGATCTCACCATCTTTTTCCAGTCTTAATGATTCTGGTCCTGGCCATGCTGCAGCCATGCAGACACATATTTCTTGTGGTATCTTCTGATTATCTCAGAAGGTAATGGCAGGCTCTGGTTGCATGCGTTATCCCAGCACACATTCAGCTTGCAGATCTGGCACACACAGACAGAAGTCCCACCTACTCCCTCTGTGGGTAAAGGGAGGCTGCCAGCGAAGATGAGGGATGCCTCCTGCTCCCACATCTCTTACTGCAGGGTGAGGTAGTTTAGGAATGAAGGAATGCCAGGTGACTGTGGGTCATGTTGTATGTTGTGCACTGGTGTGGTATGCATGTCCACTTCCCTGATAAGAACTGATTTCATGTTATGCTTCAGAGACTTTTGGTATTGCACAATTTTAAGAGATTCTATGTACAAGAAAAGTTTTGAGTGCAGCAACAAGTTTCTTGATGTTACAAGCACATAACCTCATCTTTAGGGTACTCAGCCAATATATCAATAAAGTCAAAGGTATGTACAAAAACAAAAGTGTGAGGAACAACTGAAAAGATTTTTAATACAAGAGAGGGGAAATGTCCTCCTTTCATCTGGGTGAAAGTTAAGGCCTGGCCAAGATTTGTTATCATAGAACAGCTTGAGTTGGAAGGGACCTTAAAGATAATCTAGTTCCAACCCCCTTGCCATGGGCAGGGACACCTCATACTACACCAGGTGGCACAAAGCTTCATCCAGCCTGGTTTTAAACAGTCTCAGGGATGAGGCATCCACAGTCTCTCTGGACAACCCATTCCATATCTCACTACGCTCATAGTAAAGGGCTACTTCTTAATGTCTCATCTAAATCTACCCTGCTCTAGTTTCAAACCACTGCCCCTTGTTCTGTCACCACAAGCCCTTACAAAATATTCCTTCCAGATTTCCTGTAGGTCCCCTTCAGGTACTGAAAGGTCACAATAAGGTCTCCCCAGAGCCTTTTCTTCCCCAGGCTGAACAATCTGAACTTTCTCAGCTTGTGTTCATGGGAGAGGTGCTCCAGCCTTCTGATCATCTTTGTGGTGCTCCTCTAGATCATCTCATTCACCACTTCAATTCCACCTGTGTGAAGTGTTCTGAGGTGTCAGTTGCCAGCCAAACTGAAAATTTAGGCAAGCATGTGAAGAAGTTAAACTGTGAGAGGAATTCCCCAAAGCAATTTGTTTCACAAGACTTCCCCCATCCCAAAAGCTTGCTAAGAAATTACATAAGCCAAAGAGTACCTGTACTGGGCTCCACATTCATTTGGAAGAGTGTTCCACTGTTAATCTGTCTCTTTCATCATCCATGAATTACCAGATATAGGAATAAAAAGAGGTGGTACAACAGAAATTCTCTTTTGCCCATCTTTACACAAAGCCAAGTAAAACCCATTGCTATAGACCAGTAACAAATCCAGTGCATGAAGCTGGAGACTGCAGTGAAACTCAGGAATCTCTTCCTGTTCTGGTACAATTTGTCCATGACAACAGTAAGGAAGATCAGTGGAGCTTTTTCTAGCCATAGACCATTCTCTAAGACATGCCCACAGCTTTTACATAGTCCAATACTTGTAGAATTCAGCAAAACACCTTCCAGTGCACCCACTACTAGAAGCTGACCTTGAAGCCCATCATCATCATCACTGTGGTCGCCTCTTTTCCTCTTTGCCACTTACATGCAACCTCTCAGTTACTTTCACCAGTATCCTTCAGGAAAAGGATGACAATGACTCTCTTCAAGGTTATGTCATAGCAGGTGATGGTGACTGAAGGAGTTGGTTGCTCACACCAGCAGTTAACCCAAGCCATACCACAACCCACATAGCAAATTAGAGGTGACTTGGCATTTTATTGGCTGTTGTAACTGTCATGAAGTGGGCAGCTAATGGAGAGTGCCATATGGAAATGGAAACTGAAAAACAGAGCAAATAGAGCACATCAGGAAGTTATCCAGCACATGGAAGAGGGACAAGAAAAAGCGTAGGGAGAATAAAAAACTGAAGGGAATTAAATGTTTAAGTGCGGGTTAGGTGAGTGGACAGTGAGGTGGGCTGAGAACTGGCTGCATGGCACTGCTCCGAGAGTTGTGATCAGTGGCACAGAGTCGTAGCTGCCGGTTCCCCAGGGGTCAGTGCTGGGTCCGGTCCTGTTCAGCATATTCATCAGTGACCTGGAGGAATGGATGGAGTCTACTCCCAGCAAAATTGCTCATGACACAAAACTGGGAGGAGTGACTGGCACCCCAGGCGCTGTACTGCCATCCAACATGAGCTGGACAGGCTGGAGAGCTGGGCAGAAGGGAGCCTCGTGAAGTTCAACAGTGGCAAGTATAGGGTTCTACACCTAGGGAGGAATAACCTCATATCAGCTCAGTTTAGGGGCTGACCTGCTGGAAAGCAGATCTGCAGAGAAGGGCTTGGATGGACATGTTCACCAGGAACCAGCAGTGTGGTTTTGTAGCCAAGAAGGCCAGTGGTGTGCCAAGGTGCATTTAGAATGTGAGCAGCAGGTCAAGGCAGGTCCTCCTTCCCTCCCTCTACTCTGCTCTAGTGAGGCCCCATCTGGAGTTTTGTGTCCAGTGATGGGCTCTCCAGCTCAAGACAGGGAACTACTGAAGAGTCCAACAGAGGACTACAAAGATGATTAGAGAACTGGAGCATGCCTTTTACAAGGAGAGGCTGAGAGTCCTGGGACACTTTAGCCTGGAAAAGAGAAGACTGAGAGGGGATCTCATAAATGCTTATAAATATCCTAACAGTGGGGGTCAAGAGGATGGGGACAGTCTCCTGTCAGTGGTGGCCAGCGATAGGACAAAGGGCAATGGGCACAAAGGAGAACACAGGAAGTTCAGGCTAAACATGAGGGAAAACTCTTTACTTCAAGGGCAGCAGAGCACTGGAACAGGCTGCCCAGCAAGGTTGTGGAATCTCCTCTGGAGTCAATCAAGGCCCTTCTGGATGTGCATCCTACTCTATCAGGGGAGTTGGACTAGATGATCCCCAGAGGTCTATTCCACCCCCTACCATTCTGTGAGTCCATGAATAAGACTACTTTAGCAGTATTTGAAATGTATTTTTTACTTCCATGTAGCAAGTGAGGGAGGTAACCTCACCATATGATTTGTCCTGCAGCTCTGGAGATGCACACATTGATGCTTGTAGGCTTAGAAATGCATACAAGAGGCACTGGGCACAAACAACAGTAAGGAGATGAAGCCAGGAGGGGAGAGGAGTGGTTTGTGGGGGAAACTTTGCAGCAAATCCATATTGAAGATAACATCAGAAGTAGTGACATGAAGCCTACTGAAGGTATGAACAAAACCTGGCATTAGTAGATGCCTACGTCCCCAGTAATAAATTGGCAGCAGGGAATGTTCCACAATCCTGAACTGAAGTCATCTACACTAGGAAACTTCTAAAACATTCCTTGTCCTGGATTCAGCCTGGACCAACCAGCCTTCCCCCAAGCTTTGTCCAGGGGATAGAACCCTAACACTCAGCTTTTTCTTCACAGGAGAAGTGCTCCATCCCACCGACCATTTTTGTGGTCATCCTCTGGACTTTCTCTAAAAAGTCCATGTCTTCTTGTGCTGAGGACTCCAGAGCTGGACCCAGTACTCCAGGTGATCTCATCAGAGTGGAGTAGAGGAGCAGAATTACATTTCTTGACCTGATGACCATGCTCCTTTTGATGCAGCCCAGGATATAGTTGGCTTTCTGGGCTGCAGGCACACAATTCTGGCTCTTGTGCAACTTGTCATTCACTAGTACCTTCAAGACCTTCTCCACATGGCTGCTATTGGATTGTGTTTCTTTGCTGAAAGGTTGGATTCTACACAATCAAAATATGTGAATCATACAGACACATAAATGTCCTGTGGAACAGGACAGGACCTTCAATCCATCACTCCTGTCCTCAGTCAGTCCGGCTACATCTGTACCAAGTTTAATGTATAACTGATGTGAATCCATCAGGAATTAGCCTGTGCACACCACACCTCAACCTATTTACTTTGAACAGGGTGGCAGAATGCATCACCTTACACTCTACTGATTTGGGAGCCACACCTTATGATTACCTTATCTTTGGGCTATCATTGTGAGGCATCCTCTGGTATTTACCTTTATGGCACCATTTTTCTGTGCAGCCTTAGATTTAAGCAAGCTACAGCTGTCATTTCTACATCTCTAAATCAGGGGGAATTCTTTCCCCATGAGACTGTCACCAAGCCACAGTAATTAATGTTTATAAACAGAGGATATCCTATAATGAGACAGATACATGAAAATTATTATTCATAATATGTGAGCACATTCTGCTTGTCTGTACATAGGGAATATGTGCACTGGCTCACAATGGGCGATGTGTACCTAGACTGTATAAAAGGCTAGGATTAGATTCCTTTAGTCACTTGACACACAGGTATTTCATGTAGTGAACGTTCCAAGCTCTTTCTCTTATGATACAGGCAGAGCAACTCAGGTAATGGCTTGTTTTACCTCAGCGGGGTAGAGTGCATCTTGTTCTGCAAGCGCCTGTTTTTCCCTGCTGGATAGGAAACAGTGTAGTTGATGAAGATGTCTAGGTGCACAAGCTAGAATGACATTTACCACAGAGTTACCATTTTGCTCAATCAGCTGCTGCTTTGTATTATTTATTTGTAAGAATTATATGGCTAAGGCAACACCTATGGAAGATGCTAATGCGCATTGTACCCACCACAGCCTTTAAGTCGTGCTGGACAGGCACATAACAAAGCTTTTACAAGCATGTACCCAGCTCTGTTATTGCATATGTGGGTTGTTACTACACCGCGTTGTTAGTGTACAGACATGACATTGGAGAATCACCTGGAAACTCCCAAGTCTTGCAGGCATGAGCTCAGATTTCTTTGCTGAATACATGGCAAGCCCTAGCCACAGAAATACATGGCAAGAATCTATTTAAATTTAACATCAAAGCCGAGCTTATGTTTGGGAAAAGGAAAGGAGGAGTAGGAAGAGGTAAAGGCTCCAGCCTGTTGTTACTCACTTTTTAACTTCCCAGCTAGTCCTTACCTCTCAAGTCTAGTTTCAAAGATGCTGCAAGAGACAGTCAAAAGCTTGCCAAAGTGAAAGTAAGTGATGTTCACTGCTCTGCCTTTATCTTCAAATCCAGTCATTATGCTGTAGAAGGCAATTAGGTTGGTCAAGAACAATCTGCATTTAGTAAATCCATGCTGGTTTGTCCAATGACTTTCTTCTTCCTTATGTGCCTGGATAGGGTTTAGGGGATTTGCTCCATAAACTTTGCAGGGACTGAAATGAAGTCAATTGGCCTTGTTTCCCCAGCTCTTCCTCCCTGGCCTGGAAAACAGGCGTTGCACTGGGAACTTCTGATCACTACAGCTCTTTCAGGAGATAGCAAACAGCCTTGCAATAATGTCATCCATGCATCCTGCTTGGCTCTGTGTTTGGGGTCTTTAAGTAATCTCTACATCGGTTGTATTCTACCAGACACATGCAAAGCCTGAGAGCAGACCTTGACAGTAAAGACTGAGGCATAATAAACCTGAGCCTTGCCACCTCCTTCATCACTATGCTACCTATCCATTTGGCCTTAGTTTTCCTCTTGCTGCTTTGGTTCCTGTAGAAGCCCTTCTGTAGCCCTTTTTGTCCTTCACGTTTTCACTCTGGCTTAGCTTTGTTTTTCCTAATTCAGGTTCTGAATGCTTGGGGATTCCTTCATTATTCCTCCAGAGAAGCCCATCCTTGCTTTCATCTCCCACAGGCTTCGTTTTCCATCTAAGCCCAGTGAGGAGTTCCACCTGCAGCCAGAGTGACCTCCTCACAGGGGCATCACGTCACACAGATGGAAGTGGATGCTTCTCGTGGTTTGAGGAAGTCATCCCTGAATAACGTTCCACTGCCTTTCAAGTTCAGCAGCTCCTGGGAACTGGAGCGCCAGGAGCCTCCCTGAAGTCCTCTCCTTTGAACTTCAGGACTGTTATTCCTGCTTGCCCCTTGTGATTTCCACCTTCAAATGCTGTGCCTTACTAGGACTAAACCAAACAAGACTAATTCTTTTGTTATTAGAATCAGCCATGGAAAAGCAGAAACAAATGTTGCTATTCAAGAAGTTTGTATTAGAGGTTTTTTTTGTGTTGACACACATTAATATGTTGATCCTCAGAGTATGTTAATGTAATTATAAATGTTATTGCACTCTTTCAATGCAGCATCTTTGGCCTCCCTCACACTTTTTGTTGTCACTTTTTCAGTGCAAAGGCAATTACTGTGTTTCGGTTGGTGTTTCTGCCTGTAAACCACATCAAAATGTGTCCATAAAGACTCTACAGACGTCCACAGAGTCCTGTTAATTTATACAAGCTGAGGATCTGTTCCAGCTGTCACTTTGTGGGTTCTTGAGGTAATTCAGGTACAGACCTCTTACTTTTTGTTCATGAGCACCATATCCTGGGCTGCATCCAAACTGTGAGTGTGACAAAACACTGGAACAGGCTAGCCAGAGAGGTTGTAGAATCTCCTTCTCTGGAGAAATTAAAAACCCACCTGGACATGTTTCTGTGTGACTTATTCTAGGTGATCCTGCTCTGGCAGGGGCTATGGAGTGGATGATCTTTTGAGGTCATTTCCAGCTCCTAACGTTCTGTGATTCTATGAAGAGTGACCAGCAGGACAGGGGAGGTTATTCTCCTCCTTTATTCTGCTCTCATGAGACCCCACGCAGAGTACTGTGTCTAGTTCTGGTGCCCCCAGCATAAAGAGGACACTGAACTGTTCATGATTAGAGAGCTGGAGAACCTTCCCTGTGGGGACAGGATGAGGAAAAGAAGGTTCTTTATAGACCTGCTAGTACCTGAAAGGGGCCTACAGGAAAACTGGGATGGCTTTTTTACAAAGGTTTGTAGTGATGGAATGAGAGGGAATGAACTGAAGCTTGAGGAGGGCAGATTTAGACAGGGTATTAGAAAGAAATTCTTTACAGCACGAGTGGTGAGACACTGGCACAGGTTGCCCAGGCAGGCTGTGGATGCCCCCTCCCTACAAGTGTTCAAGGCCAGGCTGGATGAGGCCTTCAGCAACTTGGTGTAGCGTAAGGTAATCTGTAATCAGACTGAAAGAGTTGGGGCTGTTCAGTCTGGAGAAGAGGAGGCTCCCAGGTGACCTTATTGTGGCCTTTCAGTATCTGAAGGGGGCTACAAAAAAGCTGAGGAGGGGCTTTTGAGGCTGTCAGGGAGTGCCAGGACTGGGGGGAATGGAGCAAAGATGGAGATGGGTAGGTTCAGGCTAGGATGTGAGGAAGTTGTTGAGCATGAGAGTGGTGAGAGGCTGGAATGGGTTGCCCAGGGAGGTGGCTGAGGCTCTGTCCCTGGAGGTGTTTAAGTCCAGGCTGGATGAGGCTGTGTGCAGCCTGCTGTAGGGTAGGGTGTCCCTGACCATGGCAGGGGGGTTGGAACTAGATGATCCTTGTGGTCCCTTCCAACCCTGACTGATTCTATGATTCTATGAAGATCTCTCTGTCTGTGGCAGGTGGTTGGAACTGGATGATCTTTAAAGGTCCCGTCCAGCTCAAGCCATTCTATGAATCTAGGTTTTGGGGAGATATTACAGTATCTGGTTTGCCCCTGTTGTCCGAAGGTAGTTTAATTTGCCTCTAACAGATAGATTCTCTTCCAGTGTCAGGCTTCCCAGGCTTTGGTTCTAAGCTTCCTGTTCCATTACATAGGTAAGACCTAGTATCTTGGGACAAGACCTGAGGCAAAACAAAGCTTTGTGGCTAGATGTGGCATTGATAAAATGTGCACAGCATGTAAGAACATGTGTATGTTGTGCACCTTCTCACACACAATAGCTGCCTCTTGAAAAAGCACAACAGTTTGGAGTGCCACCTTCCCTTCTGGAAGTCCATTTAGCTGCCATGTGGAGTTCTGACTCTTACCTTGGGGACAGGTGACGTCATTCCCGTAAGAGCTTCGCAGTCTTGGTAGAGTCTTCCTGAGTGTTAATTGCCTTGCACACTAAGAACAGATGGCTCACAGCCTAGCACCCAGCCCACCGCCGCAACGCCCTGCAACGGGCACTGCAAACCCCAGCAGGAAGCAGGGTGTGCCTGCACAGCAGCTCTCCCTGGGCATTTCCTTGCCTGTCCCCAGGAAGGAGAGATGGAAGTATGGCAACTTAGGCTCAGTGTGGACAGGACCTTGTCAAGGAAAAAACTCTTTCAAGGTTCTTTACAAGATAATGGCTGTTTTCCTGATTCAACAACTGAATACTCTCGTGTTGTATTATCTGTTTCTGCTCTTGTTTCATACTCTTACAATACCATTGCGTTATATACACACCACTACTACTCAATTTTCTGTTGAGAACTCTGCCAGCTAGAAAGCTTTAGAGCAGCAACTGCATGAAACCAGCAACTTGCTGTTTTATAATATGTGTTACCCTGTGGCAAATACTTCCACAGGACCTTCTGAGGATAGGAGAACAAGAGCCTCTAATGAGGACTGGCATTCAGGCTGTCCATCAAGAGTGTGTAGATCTGCACCAGTTCAGAGGCCAACATAGCCTTTAAGAACCTCCTTTACCTGAATTTTGTCCTTCACACATCACACAGAGAAAGGGTATGCCCAGCACCATTGTTACCACTCATACCCACACAGTTACAGCCAGAGACAGCATGATAGCACCTGGCTTGCATAATCAACCTCTTCCACCTAACTATATTGCTATAAGCAGCTTCTGCAGGGAACTGTGCCCTACATTTCAGGCCATTAGCAGTGCAGAAGCAAAGGTGCAAAATCATCCCTACAAACAGCTACACGCCTTCAGGAGGCTGGCACACCCAGTGAAATGGGTGCAGTAGCAGTGACACACACCTATGGAAAAGGCTGGATTTGGGAGTTAGCGACGTGCTGCGGATCTGACCATACATGTTGCTGTCATTTCAACATAGTGCCCTCAAAACATCAGCTGATGGTTTGGCATAGCCATTCTCTAGCATGTACACATATGGAGCCCTCATTGCAAAAACCTGCTTGCCACACCTCACAAATGATAGATGCTGTGACAGATAGTGCTGCAGATAAAAATCTCAGCTGAGCAGAAGTATGAGAAATCCTGTAAGAAAAGTATCAGTAAGGCAGACCAAGATAGTGTGCATGCAGGGGTTTATCATCCTGGTGTCCCTGAAACAGGGAAAGCTACAAACGTGTACCTGCTGGGTACACAGCACATCTCATACACTGTCTGTACACATTAGCTTGGGAGGAAATCTCCCACAGAGGAATTAATTACAAATTAATCTCTCAGAACAGCGCTAGGAAACAGTGGATTAATAGCTCCTCTTCTGGACCAGCACAGAACAGCAGCAGTTTAAGTTGCATGCAGCCCAGCACTACAGTTTAAAAACTCCAAACTTAATGATCTGGAGTCAAACCACAGTTGTATTTACTTGGAAACAAAACCTGGCATGGCTTGGGAGACAGCTGTCTACCACTTCCCTGATTTTCATCTCAGAACCAAGCTGGGTTCTAGAAAGATGGAGAAGAAACGTCAGTATGTGCCGTGGAAATAAAAGTTGTGTTTACTTTACTAGGAATTCTCTATGGTGGATCTAGCCCTGGAGCATTAAGCCAGGATATTAAATATATTTTAATTCTGATGCTTTGGACACAGCCACAGCAAAAATGGCTGATGTTCAAAACACAAAGTTGGTACAGACTAGAAATCAAATCGAGTACTGGCAGATGCAAGTGAGGTCAAACCTAATGTGAACTCACATAAAAGGTAAATTTTGGCCAAAGTCTGCACTGAGTATTAATGTCTCTGGACACTTTCTGATGCATCATTGCAAAATATCTGGTTTGGAAAAAAAACACAACCCAGTTAGATGCAGCTGAATGTATGCAAGGACAGATAGCATCTATCAGAAAGTTTAGAAGACAAATGAACCAGATCTGTTTCACATCCTGTGGAAGACTCCCTCTGCAAAAGCTGTGTAATCCCTGTGTGCCTTGAGTTACCCCACCTCAAATTATGGAGTTAAAAACATGTTATGTAATAAACAAAGCAAAGCAAAAAAAAAATTAATTAGTGCTGAAAGACACACTGTGGAGTATAATATTATTTAAACGAAATTATGGTTGTTTGAAAATGGCTCTTTTAAAGCATTTATGGTATAAAGCTGCCTTAGAGCAGCCTCTGTACCGAAACAGACAGCATTTGGACTATTGCATATGTGCATACTTAAGCCTGCATTTGTTGATACAAAGACCAGACAAGCTTTTATTTTGCACAGCTAGCAGTCTTTATAAGGCAAGTCAGCTGAAAAGCTTCAATGCAAGGAGCATATAAATCTGACAGCCTGTGCAAGATTCTCCTGTACATGGAAAGTTGATGTACTCATTTATTTTATCATTTTCCCTCTCAAAACCTTGATGGAACTGAATGAAAAAAAGCCCAGAAACCTCTCTAGTTCGTCAAAACACATTTCTAAAGTCAAGATCTTTCAAATAATTTTAATTTGGGCATGCTTAATGCATATATTTTGTATGGCTTTTTTACTGGTTGTCCCTTACTGCATGATATAACATTTAGATCTTCCATCCAATGCATTAATCAAGCACTTCTATGTTCTCTCACCAGGGAAGCTCCTGGGTCTGGTGATTTTCTCTGTAGCTGGGCAAAGTTCGTTCACCGCTGCTTTTGTCTGGCGGTGAGCTGCCTGGAGGGGGTCACTGGTGGCAACGTACAAAACTCAGACTGCTTTCTTCCTGCTGTGCCTCGTAAACGTTATCCAACGTGCCCGCATTTCATTTTGCCTTTACGACGATCTCATGGCTAACCTGAAGGAAAACCTGCGTGGGAATACGTTCAGTTAGTGCAGAAGCATCTGCTTGTTCATCAAATGTAACAGCAGAATGTGCTTCAGTGACATCCGTGAATAACTGCCTCCTCACCTGCGTTACGGAACGCACTGAGCAGCTGCACCTTGTATCATTTCTGCTGCTATCTATTTACGTAAGGAAGCAGCAGGAAATGGCTTTACATAGTTCTTCAGTGAGATAGTCTATTGTTTGTGAGGTTTTGGGGGTTTGCTTTGTTGTCAGGGATTGTTGTTTTGGGGTGGTGTTTGTTTGTGGGTTTTGCTGTTTTGGTGTGGGTTTTTTGGGTTGGTTGGTTTGTTTTTATACAAAAATGGGAAAATGGTCTGAAAGGAATACAAAAAAATGGTTTGTACCTCAGATGGGAACTGGGAGGAGACCTTCTTTGTGGCAGGCTGTCCCAACAACTTCCTGTCACCTCTGCACCTGAAGCACACAGACTTGCCTGCTGTCGGCACAGGCACCCTGGAGTACTGGACAAATGGTTGGATCACAGGTAAGAGTCTGTGTGTTCCTCTGGGGTCAGGTGCTACAGGCTTGCCTTTTCTGAGTGGAAATTTGCCCACCTGAGATGTCTGGGCTTTAGAAACCTGTAGATTGCCACACAGAAGATGCAATATTGACTAATTAATTATATAATTTTTAATTTTATTTCTTTTTTACTACCATACAGCAGATTTCCCTGGAGGCTGCTTTGATGCTATGCCTTTGGATGCCTTCCTCCTCCATCTCACCTTAAGACATGGGTCTCAGAACCAGCACATCACCTGCTGGCTGCACAAACGTAAGAAACTAACTGGGATGTGTTTGGAAGCCTTCAGAGACATAATTTTTAAAGCATGGCCATGTGCTTACAGGCTTAAAGGTAAACGAATGAGAATAGTTTGTCATAAACATCATGGTTTTTGAAGCCAATGTCAAAGCACGTAAGAAGTTATTCTGGTTAGATCATACCTCTTCTCCCTGTTATCCAGGCTCTGCAGCTCTCTTGTGGCTCTTCTCAAGGCTTAATTGCTCTTTAAAATTATCTATGTACAATCATATTGCCAATATAAGGGAATTAATTGCAGTCAAGAGAAGTTATCTAATCTGAAATAGATGAAACAGAAAACTAGACCATATAACCACTTTATAAACAGTAATGAATGGTGTCAGTTGTGCAAAAAGGACTTCCACAGAATAAATTAAAAGTCACTTGAATAAGTAAGTCTATCTAGGCTATAATAGAATTAATTCTTACTATGAAATATTTATTAAGATTGCTAATATGTTGTGTTCCTTTTTGTTCTTTGGTAGACAGGATCTTTACTCCTTGTGTTGGTGGAACCCTGCTTATTTTACATCTTGTCTGACACTGGAGATAGCAGCGGAGTGCAATCCTTTGCTGTCTTGATTTATGCAGGAGCCCATTCCATTGCAAACATGGCTAAGGCAAATGGCCATACACAAGTATGAGGACTGCAACTCATTTCTTATAGTTTCTTTTTTATTTAAATGGCAGCATTAAAAAAAATTCTGGAGCCATACTTTAGACAATGCTAACCGCCCATCACGTTTGTAAGTACCCAACAACACACCACAGTGGTTTCACCTGAAGGAGGCACAGAAACCACAGCTAACATTACATTGTCTGCCTGCAGCTTGGGAACCAGGCTGGCGTTAAACTTGCCCTACCCATTTCAGAGCTCTCAGCAGCCCTACTGCTATGATCAGTGCCATCAAAATAAAATGTCATTCAAGCAAGTGGAATTCATGCAGAGCTTTGATTGACTCTTCTCAGGTGGAGAGAAGTAATATCTGTCCACACAGTAGCAGGTGGTAACCTTGTTTTGGCTCTGGCTTTTCAGGCAGCATTGGGGTATGCTGGACTTCCCTGTCCATCCAGGCCTCCAGGGGTTGATAGAGCTCCTCTTCCTTTTCCCAGTGTGGGTGATCCCCACTCCCAAACACTCGCTGGTTACTGAGCTCCAGGTGCAGCCACTCTGCTCGCAGTGACATAACTAGCAGTGGCCACTGTGTCTCTCCCATCCACAGGAGCCAGGGCAGTCCAAGAGCTGAGCAGAGTAACCAAGCAGAAAGATGTATGAGCTGTGCTCACCAAAAACGAGTGACAAGAAGTGACACGGTTGCTGCTGCCGTACTGCGGGAGAAGGTTCCCCGCTGTCCCTCAGTGGGGAAACCACTCCTGAGAGTGCCATACAGCCATCCACATGATGTGGAACATGGAAGAGGGATGTCGAGAGACAAGCTGGCAGAAGAGACAAAGTGTGCACGAGGAGCAGCTGGTGCACCCACACCAGGCAGAGGGTTTTTTGGGGTCGAAGCATAAGGCGCAGAATGGATGAACTGGGATTGCACCCACAGCCCTGCTTGCCTTTCCCATGGAGGTGCCTTCTCCTGCAGCCCTCAGCCACAGCCCTTGCAAGAAGGCAAACCGTTCTGTGCCATTGAGTGACCATAAAGGCTTTGGTCTAGGAGATGAAGACGGCACAAAAGGCATCTCAGTGTTGCTTGAGGAGGTTGGGCAAGTTGCTGGTCAGGGAAATGGCATCGACCACTGCAGGTAAGGCAGGGAGGTAGTGAGGTCCTGCTGCAGTTGCTGGTTTTATCAGTGCTGCGAGGGAAAGGGATTTTAGCAGAGGCTAAAGAGCCAGAACCTCCCAAAGAACAGCCTCACAAAGTCACCACTGCTCAGGTCAGTGCTTTGGCCTGTCCATCAAGGAGAAGCAAGAAGGAAAGGAGACAACAAGAAAAATCCGCCTAAAAAAAACAGGAAAAGAAACAAAACTCGAATGAAATATTTATTCCCCCGGCTGGCAACAACATATCTAAAAATAAAAGGCAAATTAAGACGCTAAGCATCAGTTTTCCCCTCCGGACACTCACTGGGGGCGGAGGAAGGAACGCTACCGGCTGGCCACGGGCGGCCTGGCCGCCCCAGCACCTGCTCCCGCCGCAGTCCCCTCAGCGCGTAGCAGCGGGGCGGCCACCGTGCGCCTGCGCGGCGGGGCCGCGTACCCTGCGGGCAGCCGCCGGCGGGCAGCGAGCGGCTGGCCACGTGACAGAGCGCACCGCACCGCGGACGGTGCTGCGGAGCCGCGGCCGCCGCGCCGCTTCCCGCTACCCCCCCAGCTCGTTCTCTTCTCGCTCCTCTCCGCCCGCCTCCGCCTCCTCGCTCTCCTCCCTGCCCGCGGGGCACGGGAGCCGGTGACGGGAGCGAGGCGGAGTCTGGAGGGAAGATACCGAGAGATAGAGATTTAAATCACATCTCCGGGTGTAGAAGGGCAGCAGCAGCAGCAGCCCCGGCCCAGAGGGACGGACACAAGAGCCGAGATAGGTCTGCCGGCTCCGCCGCTGCTGCTGCTGCTCACTATGGGTGCCGCCGCCGCCGAACCCCCCCGCGCTATGGGCTTGGTGTCCAGTGTGGTGAACGATACCCTCGAGTTCTACCGCTGGACCTGGAGCATCCGAGGTAACGCGCCCCGGCGGCCCCGCCATCGCCGTGCCCGCCGGCACCCTTCGCCCGCTGTCACCGCGGCGCAGCGGGTTCAAAATGGCTCCGTTTCCCGGGAGACGCGCCGCGCTCCGGCGGGAGCAGGGGTGGCCGCCGGGCCCGGCCCTGGCACCGCGTCTAGGGGCTAGTGGGTAGGGGAAGACTCCATCGCAGCCGCCTCTCCTCGTCGTTTTTCTGGGTGTGCGTGGGTGCTCTAGTTGTTTATCTGTCTTAATTCCATGCAACGGCTCGGGGTACTCGGGGCATCTCTCCGCGGTAAGGGGAGGGTGTCCCCCGGGCGCTAGACCTAGCAAGATCCGCTTCCGAGAGCCGTCGTTCTTCTGTTTCCTTCTCACCGCAGCGTGCCTTGGATGGTCATACGGGAATCTGATGCCGGAGGTAAGCGAAGGCTGCCGGTAATTGGTGCCGGAGCTCAGGCAGCCTTTGGCTTCTGCGGCAGGTGAGAGCCCAGTGACAGCGTTGTGTGGAGTTCGTCAGGATCAATGAAGGGACGTTGCTCCGGCAAACGCAGAAGCTTCTCATCTTGTATTAAGTGCGTTTGGGTCGGTTCTGCCGTTTTGGTTTTGTCAGGGTTTTTTTGCTATTGGCATCCTATGACTGCAGTAGTGGAAGATGCTGAAGGAAGTGAAAATATCTTGAAATACGGAGACGTGAAAACAGCTCTCAGTGCTGGAACAGCAGATAGGATGGTAACTTGCTGCAGTGGCCGGTAGCTCTGGAAGCGTTGGTTAGCGTGAATGTCTGGCTCTGGTGGATGAAACCAAAGGAGCAAGGTAGCGTTGCAGCTTTCATAGTTGCTATTGTGAGTAGTCTTGGGCAGCTGACAGAAAAACCCCCAAAACGTTTCTCTGGGTGTTTGGGGGCTTTTTTTTGTTTATTTGTTTGTTGGGGTTTTTTTGTTTGGTTGTTTTTTTGGGGTTTTTTGCTTGTTTTTTCTAATTGGGTTTTGTTTGTTTGGGGTTTTTTTGAGTTGTCCATACAGTGATGAGGTCTAGGTTATTTTGATTTTAAACCTAGAAATAAATGAAGCAAGGCTTTGAAGTACATGCAGATAGGGATGTATTTTGTGGCTGTGTGAGAATGTGGGGCCTTCATTACAGACGGGAAGCTCACTGCATCAGCAATCCTTTCTTTTCCTCCCCTTTCCTTTATGCCATCTGTCAGACAAATTAATCTTATGTTATAGATGGAGAGCGCTCACTTTTTTGTTCCCTCACAGTTTATATTCCCAGCTTATATTCTTTTTTTTTTGCTATATTTTAAGAATTACGCCTGTGTAGATAGTGTTTTCTTGTGTGTTTAAAAACTGACAGAGTGTAGGATCAAATGAAAATGCTTGCAGCAGCATTGCATTGTAATCTTGCTAGTGTTTGCTGCCTGTCTCTTGTAATACACAGTTGTTGGTAGCCTGCCAGGTAACACATGAAAGAGATGCTGGTCAGGCCAATCAGTAGCATCTACAGATGGGGATGAAAACAGATGTGGGGACAAGGTTGATATCCTTATGGATTGCTTGATCTGTTTGGAAAAAGACTTAAAGTTTCGATGTATTGTCTGAACCTCAGACATGAGATTTAACTCTATATAGTCCATGTTTGTTATAACCAGAAATTAGGAGAGGGGAACAAATAATGGAAGGATGAAAAAAACAAGTTTACATTCCTCACATAAAGCTAAGTAACACAGAGTGATACTAGGTGTAGAACAAACTTACTTTCTCCTGCTTCTTCAAAGAGTGTTAAGCAGTAGCAGGATGACATTGTGATGGCATTTAAAATTTGCTCAAGTCTTTTACTAACTTACTAATGCAAAATTCTGATTTTTTGCTGTAAGTTCAGTAGTGGTGTTGTTAACACAGGAATCCACTGTAATGAAGTGATTGGTTCCATTTTGCCTAAGAGGTGGAGAGTTTCTTGTTCAGGTTCTGGATTTCAGCAGATCTCTGTAAGGATAGCTTTGCATAGAGCCAAACTTGCATCGGAGGCATGTTACTGTGCTTGTTTATTCCAGATAGTATGTAACCCAAGGTCCTCCTGTAGTTTTATAGTCAGGTATGGATATGTGAGATACATAATGTCAGACAATCTGGTTACAAGGTGGCTCTGGGTAGGTCAGTGTCATTTGTCAGGCAATGATGAGATGCTCTTTGATGAAATCATGCCTTAACACCTGAGGTTCCACTCAAATAGCTGCCCAGTTTGCTGCTTTTCTGTGTTTCTTTATTCAGAAAAGAACCACTCCTCTCCGTTTTCCACCTGAGTGAATACATGTTAAAATCATGACTTCAGCACTGTTACATGGATTCATGCAATTCACCTTTGTGTCAGGTACTATGGCAGTGATGTTGCACAACAGAAAACACAAATTAGGGTATGCAAGACCATTGCCTAATGTTCAATATCATTAAATAAAAAACTGTACCACGCAGCAGAGTTGCTCAACAAATGATGCCATGCAGTAGCATTACACAAGGAGTCGGACAGAAACACTACTACACAGCAAAATTACACAACAAAAGGTGAAGAAATTGTATTCCCACTACTACTCCTACACAAACCCTTCTCATTCATATAAACCTGAATGTGCTCATTATTCTCTCCAGTTCTCACTTCCGTTTTTTTATTGGACACCCAAGTCTGCCTCTAGTCCTATTCTCAGTCTTCAGCAGGATTGTCCTGCTGGCAGGTGTTTTCTAATGAGGCTTGAACTGTGCCAGAGCATCTTCCAGGGTCTGTTGCTGCTTTATTTTTGTGCTGTGAAGATCTGGTCTTTTTTGCTTCATGCTGTTTGAAAAGCAGCCAACCTTTCATGAGACCAAAAAGATCCCCAAAAGACTAAGTATATGTTGAGCCTCACTGGATTCTTGCTGTTTGTTTTTTTTGTTTAGTTGGTTTTTAAGCGGTCACCTGTTCTTAGCCTTCACTGTGGTATCTAGAGTAGTTTGTTTGTGGTTTTCTTTTGCTGTTTAAGTCATGTTTGGGAATAACAGTGTTCTGTGACTTTCCCCCATATGCAGTATCAGATACATTTTCAGACTTAGCTTGATGGTTTTGCTTGTTAATTTGTGGGAAAATTACTTTTTTTTCTTTTTGTACTTTCCTTCCTTGATTGTCATGTCTTTTATGACAGCCTAAAATCCATTGCAACTGTATATTCACATAAAAAGACTGAAGGAGATGATTAAACATCAAGTAGCTAGAAAGGACAAAAACATGGTCTTAGCAGTCACCAGGAGAAAAAGGAAAGGTGGTCAGTAGAACAGTTACTATCAGGAATGATGATCTAGGAATTCTATGCCATTATTTCAGTGAGTGCATGGGAATGGTTATGTGTAATAGGTAGGGCAGGGTTTCCTTCTTTCTGTCAGCGCAGGTAGCCGGTTGGGGTTAGATCTATCAAGAGGGATTAAGGGTATGATTAGATGACTGAGCAAGTGACTTAAAGGGAGGTTCCAGGCTGAGTCCAGGGGAACTATTAAGATAAATAGCTCGGGACACAATCCAGGAAAGAAGAATGTGGAAATCTCAAAACATGAGCGAAGAGACCATTGGCAACTGGGGAGGGGAACAGGAGATTCATGACTTGAAAAGGAGATTTGTAGCTTGTAAGGGAGATTTGTAATTTATTTTAGAGGAACTAGTTCATTTGCATATGTTAAGCTAAAGAACAGAAGGCTTTACTAACTGTGGGTGAGAATGATTTTCTTTGAGCTTAAAGTCAAAAGGAGGCAATGCTGTCCCAGACCACGTGGGACTGCTTTGGAACAGCAACTATTTACAGCTGTTGCAGTTAATAAGATTACAGGCTTCTGCCATCAGGAGGAAAGGGGAGAAAGATGCAAACTTTCACTTTAGTGATAGGATGGGCTTCAAAGTAGCATCTTGTTCACAAGAAGTATCAACAGTAGCTATAATCATTTGGGTCAGAAGTGTAAGGCAGTGAGGATGAGAAACAAAAGAAACTTGGAGGTGCTTGTGTTAAAAGTGAACCAGTAGAGCAGCTTCCATGGGAACTCAAACTGCCATACAAACATCTGCCACGAATACCTTGAGATCAAGTTAAGAATGCTCAAGAGGCTCAGGTTCAGTTTAATTTTCAGTCCAGGGATCAGAATTGGAAGAAAACAAGTTTCTTTTTCCTTTCTTCTTTTGCCCATGAGGAAACCAAGTGTGGTAAAAAAATCCTGACTGCTTCTGCTTGAGGAAAGTTTCTTGGGGTGGTAGGCAAAACAGTCTGAGTGGAAGTAATGATGTTGTTGCATTTGAGGATTTGTGCCCAAACTGGAGGCAAGTAGATTCCCAATGGAGGTTCTTCAGAGGGTGATGATGGGGAGAGACAATGAAGTGTAAGGTGAAGGTTTGTGAATCTTGTATAACAGAAACAAAGCAGAATATGTTCAGAAGCTTTCAGAGGGCTGACTGAGCATCAGAATTGGAGATTGGACAGAACACTTGTCATGCAGATACAATTTTCTTCTCAAGGGAGCAGTTCTGTCAATCTGTGACTGGGTAAAACACAACGACTGGACAAGGGAAAAGACAACAGACACTGTAGAAGCCAGTAGCATTGAATTTGGCTGTCTTGTGGTGAAAACACAAAGGAAAACTGGTGGCAAAAGTAAAGCATATTAAAGGCTAGGTTATTTGAATCTGCTGTCAACCAAACTGAGCAATAGAAGTATCCCAGATGATTTGAAGTGTTTCATTAAGCACCACATTTAACTGCCTGTAAGTGGAGGGAGGGACTTTATTAGTGAAGAAGAAAACAGCTGTTGGTATTGAAGACAATTTACTGAGTGTTTGAGGGAAATTCCACCCACGTTTCATTACCAGAAGATTTAATCAGGTTGCAGAATTCAAAAGACGGATAATTGAAACAAAACAGATACTAAACACCTTTGGAAATGTCTGCTTAGATGTTTTGAATCACTAAGTTTCAAGAACTTGTGCCTGAGGGAGTCACTTGGAGCAAAGCTGATATTGTGGATGGGGAGCTGAGTTCTTAAGTGGAAGACTTCCCTTTCCTAAAATAAAGGAGGAAGAGTTGCAGGTGTTCCACTGCAACTCTCAGTTCCAGTAAAAGGAAAGCCTTCAAAGAGTATCGTCAAGAATGTGTTACAAACTTCTGTTAAAACACTCGCTAGCAGGTTCCAGATACAAAGCTAAATGTTTGGGAAATCATCATGAACATAAATGGACTTCTGAAAATGCCCTTTAACACTGCATGCATAGCACATCTTAATCTTTGTAGGAAATGGGGTATCTGTTAAAGCACATCCTATGGAAAAGCTTGGGCAGCTGCTTTATGCAGAATTTAACCAGGCTGGTTGCATGAGCTTAGTACCTGCTGCAGAAGGCCAAATGGATGTATGTTTAAAATGGCAGCACAACCTAAATTACTCTTGTGGAGTCGTTGGCTCATATTTCCCAGCTAAGACTGCGTGACATTAGTGGGGTGCAAATCAGCATGTGGTCCTGGAGCCACATACTGAAATGAAGGGTGAAGAATTCTTGACCAGCTGAACTATCAGTGGTGTGAACCAGATGCAGTCATCCTTGGGACTACTCTGGATATGTAAATTAATGGAGCCTAGTGGTTTAAGTGGAAGAGAATACACAGAAAAGATTAAGAGAGCACTTAGATCAAAGATGAATGAATTAAAAGCCTTCAAGCAAATATGGAGAGAACTTTGGGAGGAAAAAATTGCTGGAGCTGAAGACTGAAGGTGGTGGGTAAAAGGCTGTGTTGTATACTTAAAAGAGTGTTTTAAGGTAAATTGGGCCAAACATGAATGGCCTCAAAAATTGGGGCTAAATGAGAGTTCGTTTAGCTCAAAAGAATTTTACATTTAAAAAAAAAATATATATATCTTTGGCTTTTAAAGAGTTGGTATGAATAGAGTGTGTCTGGAGCGCAGAAGCTGGAAATGCATGCTATTACAGGCAGATCTGATCTGTGAGGTAGGACTCCTGTGGCTAGTAAGCTGTTAGGTGGCAGGGCTATGCTTTCTCAGGCTGTTTGAAAACGAAACTGAGTTCCTAAGGGGCTCTTGTGTGTGTGACTGAGCGACTTCTTTAGCAAGATGTAGGTGGGGGAGACCTACTTTCTGGATCTTGCTTAGTAACAAGTAGGTACAACCATGCTCAATTCAGGTGCTGCTGAGCATATGGACTTTCGTCATCCTGTGGCATTTTAAGGATATAGATGAAGGCAGCTCTGAAGTTCAAGTCTGCTGAGATATAGGTGTCACCTCTGTCGCAGTTTTCAGAACTGCACCCTAGACTCTAGGTAATGCAGCAAGTGGTTCCAAGGCAAGCCTGGAGACAGATTAAGTGCAATGTGTTTAATACTAACTCTCATTGTGTGTGCTTGGCTCTCAAGATAACATTAGCTAGTTTACCTTCCTTTCATGAAGGGGAATAAGCTACCTCGATTTGGCTTTCATTTGATGCAAAGTAATGGTATGCCTGTGACTCTTAACTGCTCTTGGTTGTATCAGGTTAACTCACGTGCCTGCAATTCAGCTCTTTATGTACTTGAACAATTTCAGTGGTTTGATCCTTAACTCCTCCCCTAGAATGTCCTCTCTCTCCGTGGCATTTCTGTTTGTACCATGAGATTCTTTCCTAGTTTCACTCCATACAGCTACCTCCTGCACGTCATCGCCTGCTCCAGTGTAATCATGGACTCTGGCTATTTTGTTTCCTTCCATCATATTTCCTATTCTTCTTGCCTCTTTCTGCAGAATCTCAAAAATGTCATCTTTCAGCTCTTATGTATGTTAAGCTTCAGCTGGCATACTTGGCCATGCTGGTTTTCTTTTTTGTTACTCTTTTTTTGTTTGCTTATCATGCCCTTCTTCCTCCCCCCCAGTTACAGCAAAAGGAGAGAGTATTTTACTGCTTTCTAAATGCTTACAGAATGTTGCTCAAGGACAGAAATTTATAACCCATGTCTTTAACTTTTTCTGTTGAGTCAGTAAATCTTATCTGTCTAGACGAGATTTGGTGCCCTTCTATTCCTCAAGCATTGTGGTAACACATTGTTTTTAAATGATTTAAGATATTCAAAAGGAAAAAGAGGAAATACAGCTGCTGAACTGAATAACCAGTGAATAGGAGAATTCATATTTTTGGAGTCTGCATTTAGTATTCGGTGGTTTGCCAGAAACAGATGTGCCCAATGGGAATACTGACACGCAGAGTACCCCAAAATGTTTTCATATTTAGGTTAGATATTCTTGTTTCAGTGATGCATGAACTTCTGATCAGGAGTGAGAAACTGTATTGCAGAAACTATGAGAGGAGCTTAGACTTGGGGACCATGTGTTACCATGAAGGTGATAGAGTTACAGATGTTGAAACTTAGTTGTAGCAGTCACTACACATTATCTAGCAACCAAACTGATGGGTTTGCTGCTGGATACTTGGTGAGTGAAAGATTCAGACACTGGTAATACTTCTGGTCATCTTTACATCTAAAAACATTTTCTCATTCAGTTCATGTTTTGAAAATTAACATTTCAAAATTAATCGCTTTTTTCTTGGTGTTTATTTTCTCCTCTCCTACCCCCTGATTTGTCATTTTTTTTTCTGATGTCAAAGGCATGTTGAGGAACTAAGTTCTAAATGTTTTGTAATGCTGTTTTTCTTTGGAGTCTTTGACGCATAGCCATATTAGGCAAACAGGACCTAATGCACTTACAACTGTAAATTTTACTTCTGCCTCTGAACTTTGGTGATAAGGCCTGAAATATTTCAATAACTCCTTTTGTAGTTTGCTCACAACAGAATTCCTGCCTCTGTAAAACCAAATTCATGTGCTGATATAAACAGGAAAATCTGTGCAGCTTCTTGCAGATGCTCTCTGGTAGTTTTCTGGTATTTACTTAGATTTCACTTCCCATTCCTGCATTTCTTACCTGTTCAGTTGTTGCATCTAGGAGTCCATCTGCAACCCCACACCATTCAGTGTTACATGAGCAACAGTAGAAGTTGTTTACATCTGCTATGTAGCCAAACATGAGAATCCTTCTGCTCTATGAGCAAGGCACATATCAGCGCTGAACTTACTTACTGTCCCATGTATGCAGACTATGTAATATGTCTCTATGCATTGTATAAGGCCTTGCAGAGTTGCTATTAACCTGTCCTTAATAACCCTTCATGATTTTCAAGGGTGCCAGCTTTTAAGTGAGAGAATCTAATTTTAAAAACTCTCTATGGGAAGGATTTGTTCTATGGTCATCCTCTTCAGCTTTGTAACCCCCTGAATCCTACTAGATGGGTCCATAGTCTACTCTCTTATTGCAACATCAAATATGCATACATCCTCTGTTTGTATTACTGCTTGTTGATACCCCTGCAGCTGTTTCCATAGAGCAAAAAACCCACCGCTCTTGTATGAAGTGATGGCATCTCCTATATGAGCTCTGAGTTTTGGCTAAGACTAGAGGACTGGATAAAAGTTTCAATAAAGAAAACATTATAGAAGGAAAGCTTACAGTGATGCATAAGATCCACTCTATATTAGAAATACAGAGTGGCTGGAGCATACAGTTCATAGCTCATAAAACTACATCCTCTGGGTTGGTTGTTTTTTTTTTCCATCAGTTTTCTTCTGCTTTCTTAAATCTTTCAAGTTAAAGCCAGGCAAGCATCGCTGCACTGGGAAAGTACCTCGCCTTCGTGATGCTCGGGAGAACAAGGTTTGACAAATAGAAGAGTTCTCCTATGCCTCCAGGGCTTATTATCTTGCAAATCTTGTGTAAATTTCAGTGAGGGTCATGCTTTTACTTCTCCTTGAAGCACGGTGTTGGCACTATGCTCACAAGTAATCACAATCAGCAGGGAGATAAATAAAAAATAATGTAACTAAGGCACTCTTTTGTACTTGAGAGTCATGAAACTTGATGGTGAATTGATACGAATCATGAACTTCACAAGAATTCCGTTGTTGTCCGTGTCTTGAAACAAGTGAACAATTTCTGTGTGCAGGCACAAAGACAGTATGGTTTCAGTGACTGAATGATGACAGTCCTGAGAAAACTTAGTGTGCATTAAGGGAAGCTTAATGGTGCTTGCTTTGTAGATTGCACTAGATAGTAAGGTTTCTGAGTTGGGTTACAGGCGTCACTGTCCGTGTCTGCCAGAAGGCTGCAGGCTTTGCCAGGTATAATAGGTGAGATAGGGAGTGTCCAGTGTATGCTGTTTTCTCACCTTTGTGTCCCAGTCCTATTGCTTTCTTGCAACAGCCTTTATGCACAGTCCCACCTAGGAGAATATAGACAATTCTCTGATTGACAGAGAAGTGAGGCTATGGTGTGGTATTCTATTTTGTGTGCTAGCTTAAATCCTCTATCAGAGGATTTCATTTTAAGAAACTTGATAGCCTAAAATAATTGAGAATTAGAATGCAGTATTTGCAATGAATAGTCACTCTCAAAGTAGACAAGTTAATTCAAGCACTGGAATCTTCTTAAAAGAATCATTTGGTTTGAGTCTTACAAACTCACTAGGTTTGTGATAAATAAGTGAATTAAAGTATAGGCATTCAGTTCACAGAGATGTGCCCTCTCAATTTTGACTCTACAGTGGTACTTCTTGAAGTCCTCAATCTCAAATTGCACAGCCCAGGTAGTTGTATGCTGTTTATGGTTTCATAGATTAATAGAATCATTTGGGTGGGAAGGGACCTTAAAAATCATCCAGTTCCAACCTCCCTGCCATGTATAGAGACACCTTCCACTAGGCCAGGTTGCAGAAGACCTCATCCAGCCTGGCCTTGAACACTTGTAGGGAGAGGGCATCCACAGCCTGCCTGGGCAACCTGTGCCAGTGTCTCACCACTCTTACTACAAGAAAATTCTTTCTGATATGCAGTCTAAATCTGCCCTTCTCAAGCTTCAGTCCCTTCCCTCTCCTATCACTACAGGCGCTTACAAAAGTCCCTTCCCAGTTTTCTTGTAGGCCTGCTTCAGGTTCTGGAAGGCTGCTATGAGGTCTCCCTTAAGCCTTCTCCAGGCAGAACAGCCTCGTGTTTCAGCTCTTGTTGTTCCATTTGTACATTCTGAGGCTTTAGTTAGTCAAGTACTAAGCCTTTTTCTTGGAATCTCTGCAAGCTGGTAGCCGGATTTGTACTTTCAAGTGATTCTGATGCATTGCTCCATTTAGTTTAAAATCCTAGGCTATAATCAAAGGGATACTCATTTGAGTTTGAGCTGGGCCAGTCTGCAGTGGTGGTATAGCCACAGTGAAGCTCATATTGTCAATACTTACAGTATTTCAAACACAGAAAGAGAAGGATGTTGTATAGAATCATAGAATTGTTTCTGTTGCAAAAGAGTCCAACAGTCATTGAATCCAACTGTCAACCCAAGACCACCATGGCCATTAAACCACCTCCTGAAGTGAATATTAAACTGTGACCGGAAAGATGTGGAGAAAGGGAGCTGGAGGGAGGGAAGGTGCTGAAACACTGCAAAGCTATTTACGAGGAATCCTTTGTAAGTGTTTTAAGTATGCAAAGTTATACAAGAAAACGTGCGAGAAGCCCCTCAGTTGCAGTGCTAGTGGAGCTGCTAACAAGATGTGTGAAAACATGAGATCGTTACTGTTCTGTGAACAGTAGTCCAATTAGATACTACTGGTTTGCCTTCCCTGTATTGTGGAAGTAAATTTTAGCTCATCTAAGGAGATCTGGGGCTTTGAGAGGACTTCTTGTTGAACAGCATGATCCTCAGAGAGTTCTCACTGTTTAACCACTTTAAACAGTCACCATCATTCCTGTGGTGTCTTCAGAGATGTAACTGGACAGATGGATGTGCTGGATTGGCACTGTAAGTGTCTTTGCGCTGAGAATAGCATCAGTAGCTATTAATAACTTCAAAAGGCTCTCCAGATAAATTAGTGAGTAGTGACCTTATAGCTAAGGAACACATAAGCAGTTAAAGTGGAAATACAAAGTAACAATTCGGAATCTAATATGAATGCATGGAATTTTGAGTCATGTATTTTAGTTATGTAGTACCTCCTCTAAAACTAATATTAAAATTAGAGATAGTCACCACTGTACTGTTTGGGGATTCCCCTAATAAATTTAGGAGCAACCATGCATTCGCTTATCTTCAAAGTGTGCATTTCTTGAGGAAAGAGGAAGGAAAACCAGGAAGACCATAGGCTCGGTAATATGCAGGGAATCTAAGTGCCCCAAATTCTCCCTAAAGGACATGCTGAACCGCATGTAACAGAAGCATTTGCATGTTGAAATACTTACAGTATGTTTCACAGGCGTTTCTCGTGACTTCTGACTTCTGTATCGCCATCAGTGCAGCCTCAGAAGAAATTTGTCTTGTAAGTTCATGATGTCCTCTTTGGACATTACCAGGTAGGATATTGTGTTCTTTTCAGTGGTTGTACTCTTGTTCTTGCTTTGGAAGGAGAAAGCAGATGTTGTCAGTTTCCCTGTGAATCGCTCCAGGTAAAGAGTTACATCTTGTAAGTATAGATGCTCCAGGTCAATTTAGATTACTTATATATGTGTGTGTGTGTGTATGTAGATATTTCTTGTCTTCGTGGTGTGAAACTCTAAAATCTATAGACACAAAATGACAGGAAAACTTTGTGTATATAAACATTTCATATTCTTTCCTTACGTAACTGTATTTTCCCTTTGGCCATGTGTTAGCAGTTACCTTATTCTGCTACAGATTCACCTTTGCAACAGAGTGCAACTTTATGTGTTGTAAACCTTCTTCCAGCTTACAAAAAAGGCACTGTACTACAGACTGTGCCTTCACAACAGACAGTAATTTTTGCGATCAAATTAGAATCTAAGTCTTAGGCTTTGAAAGGCAAACACATTAATCCCCTGAAAGATTCAGTCAGCCTCTGTCAATTCCAATCAGGCAAAGGCACTGGTCATTTTGCTTCGAAGCAGTCGGAGGGATTTTTTAATTCAGGGAGCTGGCCTTTTTATTTCAAGCTTTTTTCATCCTTCGGGTAATAATGTAGCTATTGCATGTGAAGTGCTGATATAGTCCTTTAAGCTAACACAGTTCTCTGTAATTTGCAGAAATCATTGATGGTCATGAGGACCAGCTAGTAAGTAGGACACAAAATTATGCCAATTTTACTTGGGACGGAGAAGGGTGTTGGAGTAGCTTGGGAAGTTTGTCACTTGAGGGAGTGGATTTATCTTGATTTGAAAGAGGGAGTCCGAAAAGAGCTCTGGGACAAGTGTCTACATGTGAGTGTGTTGTCTGCATGTAAAATGGGCGAGCAGGCTTGCCTGATCAACTGAAATCAGACTGATTTTGAATGCCTGCTGTGCAAAAGAGTGGCGCTTGGATTTAAACCTGAGTAAGTTACTTTGCATTATCTGGGCCGTGAGTGCTTTTTTAAACCCAGAAAGTTGAGGGATGACTGGTAACATCTTTTCTGATGCCACTGCATTAGTGAAAAATGATTATATGCAGAATCTCCTAAGTGCCCTTAAAATGAATGCATAGTGGTGTTCTTAGCACAGTAGGACATAGAACCAATTTTTAAACTATTTCTGTGCTTCTGCTTGGCCAGGTTGTATTCCAGAACTGAATCGCCTATAGTATTCCCTCTCTTACAGGCATTTTGTGTTCAGGTGTAACTGAATGCCCTAGGAGAGGTCAGGCCCACAGAATCCTCATGAGGTAGATGCCTTAGGCAGTGGCTTCTGCGGTCTGTATTGCTAAACTATGATTTTCTTGCAAATGTTTTAAAGCTTGTCAGATGTGGTGGCTCACTGTCCAAAAAACCCTGTTCAGGGGGAAAGTAGCAGGTTGAAAGCATAGTGCAGGCATAAAAGCATAATGGCAGCTGCCCAGGTGCTCTTATGTTGTTTCTGAGTTAATTAACTATCTCTATTTTCTCCACTTATGTTCTTAATTTTGCAGTATCTGTGGCAAGTGAGTGAATGAATTGTTCACGGTGCTGATGAAGCATATGCCAAACCCCACTTGTAGGTGGGCTCTCTTAAAAGTTGCCCTTTTGTCCTTCCTTTCTTTCCTCTAATTCATCTTCATTCTTCTAGAAGTCTTTGTCTTCTGTCACAAAAAGAGATTTGGAGTAAATTGTGTTTTCCCATTTTCAGAAGTGGGTGGTACTGTTCATTTCCTGAGTAATATTTTCACGTTTGTTACTTGTCTGTCTGTTTGGAGTGGTTTGGTTTGGTTTTTGTTTTCTCTAGGAGATTTTTAGGTGCCTTTTTTGCTGTTGTCACTTCAGTGTTCAGTATACCATGAAATACAGAGTTAGCAAATAGAAGGCAGATGCTCTCGTATATTCTAGCCTCCTTTTATCGCTGCGTGCAGGAAGGTTGGGAAAGCAGCCTGTCTCTTCCCTCACGAGCTCTGAACTCTTTGCACACTATGTGTCTGAGGTGAGATATGAATTCAGTTAAAGCATTGAACACATTGGCTATCCTCACAGCTGCCTCCTGATTAAGAAGTGACACTTGTCTTCTTGCTGGGGGGAGGTGAGTCTTTGCCCATTGTATCAGGTGGAGGATGAGGTTCACAATTTCTCTTGTATTTTAAATGGTGTTACCTTTTGTATTTCTGTTCAGAGCAAGAGCTGAAGGCAAACAAGAACTAAAGTGTAGGAGACAGCAGTGTAGTAATTGCAAAGCAGTGGTGTGATTTCAGTTTCAGCGTGTAGCATTCAGTGAGGTCTGGAAAACAGGGCTGTTCCTTTACACCCCAAGACACTGTGGTGCTATAAAGCAATTGTCTCATGTTTAAGGTAGCGTACCTTGTATTGTAGTAGAAGTCCAGGGACATGCTGAAAGGTCTCTCACATGCTGTCTTCTCTCTTCAATTCTGTTTCACTGCCTCTGTTTCTAGAACCATTCTGCCTGGACTTTTTACCAGCCCTTCCTGCACTACTCCTTGCTCTGTTTTCCCACTCACCTCTATTGGTGGATTTGGTTGCAAGGCTGACTGCTGTCATTCTGGCAGCCTTGCTGGAGCCTTCCATGTATTAGAATAACTTCTGTCTCCTGATGTTAAGAGCCATAATAGAAGCAGCTAGGTTGGTTTCTCTTTGTCATTTTTCACTTCCTTTTAGGCCTCCTAGCACCTCACATGCAGTGTTTGGGCCTCATATTATTAAATCAGCTGGAAGCATGAAGAACTGGGGCCATGCACGCTCTCTTCTTTTGTCTATCAGCATATGTCTTGTTCATGGAATCAACCAAGTTGGAAGAGCCCTCCGAGCTCATCCAGTCCAATCTATCCCCCAGCCCTATCCAGTCACCCATACCATGGCACTAAGCACCCCATCTAGGCTTTTCTTGAACGCCTCCAGGGACAGCGACTCCGCTTCCCTGGGTAGCCCATTCCAGTGCCAACCACTCTCTCTGTGAAGAACATTAGATACAGAAGGCCTCTTGAAATTTACTTCTAAAATGAAGTTCTAATTTATGATCTCAGAGGCAACCAAGGAAATGAGAAAAAAATCTGTACTTTGCTCATTGCATCGAAGTTCCTCATTTTGCAGACAAGAAAGGTTTTCTAATTGTCCTGTTAGTATCCCTGGGATCAGCAATTAATTAATGGTACAGGTTGTGCGGATGTTCTTGTGGTTTTTGAGCTGCCATAAAGAAGAACAGTTCTTCAAAAGAAGCTGTCCTCTAGGTAAGTCTGTGTGCAGCTACATTGATCTGTTTTGAAGTTGCCCTCAAATGCTGAAGGCAGTTGTTTTGGATCTCCGAGCTTCACAGGAAGCCCTGTGGTGTGATTTCTATCAGAACTGCAACTGACTTCAGCTATCTGAAACCTAGTTAGTAGCACAGAGCTGTGCAGTGTCTGAAGTATTGGTAGATATGAAATAGTTACCTTTTCTCTCTTGCTGTAACTAGAGATTAGCCTTCATATGGGGGAAGGGAAAACACTGAGTAAGGAAGTGTCACTGTCATCTTTCCTCTCCATCCTCTGTTGCAAAGCCATTTTCTAATCCTAGATGTCACTGGCTCATCATACTAAGAGTACTTTTTTGATACAGATCCAGATAGCAGATTCTGGGCCCTAGAGCGTGTGTAACTCTGGATCTCGTGAGTGACTAAAGTAGGCTGTAAATAAAACCTTTGTCTCCCCTGTAGCAGCACAGATTATTCCATCTAGAACCATCCCTTTAAACTCTTTTATTCAGTTGTTTTCTAGCAATGTTGTTAGTATTCTGTGAGTTCAGTCTGAGACTGACCTGCATCGAATAACAAAGGTACATGGTTAGAACCATACAACCTGTACAAAACAGGAGGCTTTCTAGTGCCTAATTTTAAACTACTAAAAATTACTTCTTTCATCAGTATTTTGCCAAATTTGCATAGCTTTCATTTGCAGTGGTTGCATTGCTGCTGCAGTTGCTACTCAACATAAGCAAAAATTATTTTTGAGGGATTAGTGGGTTGGATTTAGGTTTGGGCTCACATAATTCTTGTTGCTTTATTGTTCTGGATTGTAGAACTGGACAACAGAACTTGCACGATGTAATGAATCTGTGTGAGCTAACGTGATGTAGTGTTGGGGCTTTAAAACCTATTTAACCTTTCTAGAAAGAAGGAGTTTATGGTTCCTGCTATCTGATGCGGCTGCTTCAGGAGAGAAAAGTACTTAATAAGTGCAATGCTTAGAGTGATAATGATATGTATCTTTAGTTCAGACCTCTTTGTCACCCTCTGTTTGCTTCCCCCCTTGCAGACAAACGCGTTGATGACTGGCCCTTGATGCAGTCTCCATTTCCAACACTGACTATAAGCACTATTTATCTCCTCACTGTATGGCTGGGCCCCAAATGGATGAAGACAAGAGAGCCCTTCCAGTTACGTTTCCTGTTGGTTGTTTACAACTTTGGAATGGTTCTACTGAACTTCTTCATTTTCAAAGAGGTGTGTATGCCCTCTTGCGGGAGGGAATTCCTGTGTAAGTCTGAGGGTGCCTACAGTTTGTAAAAGGAACTTTATCTTATGTGCTCATGATGTCTATTGAGATTGAATGTTCTGCGCAGACTTTTTAAGCTGAGTTTGCCAATCGCAGAATTAACCAGGTTGGAGAAGACCTCCAGGGTCACTGAGTCCAACCTATCAACTAACCCTTCTAATTAACTAACCCATGGCACTAAGTGCCTCATCCAACCTCCTCTTCCTTCAACACCTCCAGGAATGAGGGCTCCACCACCTCCCCAGGCAGCCCATTCCAATGGCAGCCACTCTTTCTGTGAAGAACTTGGAACTATTTCTGTTTGAGAATACATATGTTAAATGAGTCTGTAGGAGAGTTTGTGTACTAGCTATCCAAATTTCTCCTTAGATTTATGGTCATGTAAATACTGGACAGACTAACTAAAATCTATAAAGGTTTAATACTTGTAGCTGTTTATTTTTGTTGTTGTTGTAGTTTTTATTTTTCTCTTAATAATCCTAAAGGATGTCAGAATGTTTCTTGTTAGAAATTGAACTGTTTGGTGCCTTCAATGTGTTTTTAATTTTTAGAAATTCATATATCCCAAGTATGTGGTGAGGAAAAGTAATTTGTCTGTTGGTTATCTTTTAGCTTAGGAACAAAAATGAAGAGAACTGTTATCTTCACAAAAACAAAAAGAAAAAATCTTCTAATTTCATTTGCATCATTGAGTGTGTTAATTTGCGTGTTTTTTTGTGTTGTTGCATTTCTCCTTTGTTAAGTGTTCTGTACAGAGCAATGCAGTGGGTCGGCTCTTTAGCAGGAGCCAAATGGGATTATTTAACAGTTTGCTGATTGTGTAGAAATAGTGGCCCAGAATATAGCTGATGTTGAGGAGCAGTTTACACTGTGAGACTTTGCTCATGTGGCTTGACAGTCTTCTTCCAGGAGGACTTCAGATCATGAATTTGCAAAATGTATTTCCAGAAGTAAGCACACAAACATTACAGAGCCCTCTTCTCCTGCCTGGTCTGTTCTGTCCTCTTGCCAATAAAACAAAGCATATTTAATGATGATCTGCATATTGACCCTTCTCTAGAGCTTATATAATAAGGTCATTTAACTGCTTCCAGCCTTTGGTTAAAACACGAATAATTAAAACAAGGTGTGATTTTGACCATCACACCTCAGTGGTCAAGTTGGCTAAATTGTTTCAGAGTATCACCAAGGTTGGAAGAGACCTCATAGATCATCAAGTCCAACCCTTTACCACAGAGCTCAAGGCCAGACCATGGCACCAAGTGCCATGTCCAATCTTGCCTTGAACAGCTTCAGGGACGGTGACTCCACCACCTCCCCGGGCAGCCTTGCACAATTCAACTAAGTAATGAAATACTGTAGGTACATGAGAATTTAATGTTGACACCCAAGGATAGGCGTGGGAATGGATGAAACCAAATTATCTTGGCAGGTTAAAATCAAAACTCTGAAATCAATTCTGCAGTGCCATGCCTGTCCTTTTAATTTCTTTAAGATTACCTTATTTTATCTGTAAGATGACATGTACTGGACTTGTGGTCAGTAAATTTTCCAACTCGTGGTGCTTGTAGGGTAACACATGTGCTTGTATGACATTTCTAAATCACCAAACTAACAGAAAAATGAATGGGACTACAAATACGCCATTGCTGCTGGCAGGTGAAAGCTCATAAATTTAAACACAAGGTTGTAGTTTTCCTGCTGTTTCAGTTGGGATGGTGGATGCTAAGGCTATGGATACATGGTTTACAGAAGTGTCTTGGCTCCATCTGAGAGACCGACAGGAGGAAAGCATTCAGGTTTCAGTTGTTCCCTTTATCCAGGCGCTTTCTCCTTCAGTCTGCCTCAGGTTTACAATAGCAGTGTGCCACTCGAGTAATTTGCATCAGTAATGTAATTGCACAGTTTGTACTTTGTGCCCAACTGTAAAGTTTCCAGGTATTGCTGAGAACAGAATTGGAATGTGAAATGCTTTTGCATGTCATTTAAATAGTCACCCTGATTGCAAGCTCTTTTGTTTATCTGTTATAACATACATTAAAATAAGTCCATTTAGCACTGTTAAGTTGTCAAGTCCAGGACTCCTATATGTAAGACTCAAATTCAGATTCAAATTAAGAGCAAATTTTGCTTAGAATGTGCAGAAGTCCCAGATGCCAAGCCCCTGTTTAGCCACAAAATCTTGAATTTCATACTCTTCTTTGAGACGGTGTGTTGAGGTCAGTTCCTGCCTTTGTCAGATAAACCTTGGTCAAATTACACAACAGGTCCCAGTAGAGGTTGTTCAGTTTCTGCAAGTGTGTACTTCATTTCCCCTCTCTTATATTACCAAGCGTGCTGATGGCTGTGTGGGACCATGCTGAAGAGCTCTAGTGTTACAGCAACTTGTAGATGGACATAGATGATGCAGAAGTAGTTCAGTTTCTTTCTTCAGATCATTTCTGTGGACAGTTCTTTCCCCTCCCTACACAAGCACACAAGTGCAGCAAGTAAGTCCAGATTCACAGAAAGCTTTGTATGTTGATTTTCATATGGATAACACTGCTCTGCCTGTCACTGCACTCCCTGTGCTCGGCGCAAATGAGACACCACAATAGAGTGGAGTCCAGGCTGAATACGATGGAAGTCATGTTAGCAGTAGTAATAGTGCCTACCCAGATTTGTTTGGGAGACTTTTGTATCACCCCTTCATTATCACAGCTCACGATTTACAGATTGTCTACTCCACTGCTGTCTTCTTTCCTAGAGTGGTTCAGGCTGGAAGGGACCTTAAAGATCACCTAGCTCCAAACCATGGGCAGGGACACCTGCTAGAACAGGTCATTAAAGGCCCCATCCAGCCTGGCTTTGAGCACTTCAAGGGTTGGAGCCTCCACAACTTCTCTCAGCAACCTCTTCCAGTGCCTCACTGCCCTCATGGTGAAGAGTTTCTTCCTATTGTCTAATCTAAACCTACCCTGTTCTAGTTTCAAACCATTGTCCCTTGTCCTATCACCACATGTCTTTTTATGAAGTCCCTCTCCAGCTTTTCTGTAAGCCCTCTTCAGGTACTGAAAGGCTGCTATAAGATCTTCCCAGAGCCTTCTTTTCTCCGGGTTGAACAACCTCAACTCTTGCATGTCTTTGAAGGAGACATCATCTTTGGGGCCCTCCTCTGGACCCATTCTAACAGTTAGGTGGTGTTGTGTTGGAAACCCCAGAGCTGGACACAGCACTCCATGGGGGGTGTGTCATGAGAGCAGAGCAGGAGAGTCACCTCTTTCCACTTGCTGGCCACACTTTTAATGCAGCCCAGAATACAGTTGGCCACCTGGGCTGCAAGCTCACATTGCCAGCCTATGTTGAGCTGCTCATCAACCTGCACTCTCAAATCCTTCTCCTCAGGATTGCTCTCAATCCACTTGCCACCCAGATGACTTTGGTGCTTAAGACTGCCTCCACCCAGGTTTGGGACTTTGCATGTGGCTTTGCTGAACTTCATGAAATTGGTATTGGCCCTGCTTTCAAGCCTGTCAGGGTCCCTCTGAATGGCATCCCTTCCCTCCAACATGTCCAGCACACTACGTGCAACTTGGTGTTATCATCAAACATGTTGAGGGTGCACTCAATTCCACTATCCATATTGCTGACAAAGATACTAAACAGCCCAGGCCCAGTACAGACCCCTGAGGAATGTGACTCATCGTCTCCACTTAGATGTTGAGCCACTAACTCTTACTCTTTGAGTGTGATCATCAAGCCAAATCCTTATAATACTGAGTGGTTCACCTCTCAAACCCATGTCTTTCCAACATAGAGACCAGTGGAGGACAGTCAAAACCTTTGCACAAGTCCAGGGTGATAGCATCAGTTGATCAGATGCTTACTTCCTGGAGATGCTCAAGGCCAGCTTAGATGAGTCCTTGAGCGACCTGTTCTAGTGGGAGGTGTCCCTGCCTATGGCAGGGGCTGGAACTGGATGAGCTTTGAGGTCCCTTCCAACCTAAACCATTCTATGATCTTTTGTGATCTTCCCTTGTCCACCAGCACTGTTACCCCATCACAGAAGGTCACCAGATTTGTCAGATACAGTTTGCTCTTTGTAAAGCCATGTTGGCTGCCACAGACCAGCTCCTCATTTTCCATGTGCCTTTGCAGAGTTTCCAAGAGGATTTATTCCATAGTCTTCCCAGATAGAGAGGGGAGACTTCCTGGCCTGTACTTCCTCAGGACTTCAGTCTTTTCAGAGGTGAGGGCTGTGTTTCTCCTTTGTGGGAACCTCAGCAGGTTGCCATGTGACTTTTCAAATACGATGGAGGGTGGCTTAGCACCTTCATCCACTGGTTCTCTCAGGACCTGTGGATGGATTGCATCAGGTCCCACGCACTTGTCTCAAACCCGTCAGAAGGAATCCTCAGGTTTGAATAGTTCAAGGTCATATTGGAATTCTTACTAATTTATACAGAGCTGTAGTTATCTGGACAGGTACTTCAAGGTAAAAACGAGTATTTTAACTAACAACAGGTCATTAGAACTGGCTTTCTTCAATAGTATTCTCAGGGCTTTAAGGATACTTAGAACTTGAAATTTGAACTTCAGAACCACAGATCAGCCATACTTGAAGTATTTCTGGTCAGGTAAGTTTGATGTAACAAGAAATTTGCTGATAATTGTGATTAATGTATTCTGTGTAGCATCCTTCCCCTCATGTGTGACTTTACTGTTTTCAGCTGTTTTTGTCATCAAGAGCTCGAGGGTACAGCTATGTCTGCCAGTCTGTGGATTATTCAGATAATGTTTATGAAGTTAGGGTGAGTATCACTTCTCTTCTTGAATTTGTATATGCATGTGTGTCATACACAGCACTACATGAGAGTCTGTCTTGTCTGAAAAGGATGTTTCCAAAGTTCTGCTAAGAGCCATGACTGTATCCCGTTAGGTTTCTACAGACGACTTCAGGTTTGACTGCACTGCAGATAACAGGTTTAATCCAAGTGCATCAGTGTATTTCATTGACTTTGACTGCTACAAGTCAGAGTAGTTTTAAAGATAACATCCTTGGCTTCATCTGTGGTTGTATAGCCCAGGATAAACTCTGTAGGCATACTCTGGTTTCTAGACCTGGCTGGAGTTTGTGATACCAGGCTAACTGTGGTTAGCAAAGGTGTAGTGTTCAAGCTAGATCAAAGCAAGTACTGAGGTTGCACTTCACATACTGGTGAGGCAATGTTTTGTCTGTTTTACCCATATTTGGTTTTATGAGATCTTGCTGGCCTCCAGCAGATGTGTTATCAGTACATTTCATTGTAGGAGCTTAGATTTCCAATGTATGTTTTTTGGAAAGCATTCAAATGAAAATCAAAGGGCAGATGCTTGTTGATTTCCATAACACTGCTGATTAGCTCATGTGCTAAACCTTATCTTCTGGCAGAGCTGACTCTTGAGAACGTCTTAGCTGTCCATGCAGCTTTCACCTACAGATTAGAACATGTTCCTGAAAATGTAACGAAAGTTTGTTACAGTCTAAAAACATTTATTGTTTTTGACATGTTGAGAAAGATGCCTGTCTAAGGTGGCTGTTCATGGGCAGAACTCAAAAGCCTGTACACATGCCAGGGAGTGGTAGTGAGAAGGTGAAGTCTGAGTTGTACACCTTAGATATGATAGATCCTATTGCAGGAGAACTCTCTGTGTAGGTACTTATTTCCCTTGTGGAAATTCCCCAGCTTCCACCTTTGCCAATGCTGTGTACTCACTGTTGCCATCTCTAGAAAACTTCTGTTAATAAAAGTGTTTTTAAAAAAAAACATCCAGGCAAGTATAAAAATGCTAGACCAGTTTTATTTCCAATAGGCAAGACAAACAGAATGCCACGCAGGTGAGTACAAGGACAATGAGAACTAGTATGGCATATATTGAAGGGATTTTTATCTTGGCTAAGTACAACAGATAATGACTTTATAGTATGCAGAAGCTCTGTTTCATAGCCTCACTCTTTGTAGACAAACAAAAGGGGGAAGAATCCCTCAAGGAGGGATTTTGAAGGGATACCGAATACTCCAGTATTTGCAGTGAACAATTTCCTAACACTGTCTATGCCAAGACATATTAATGTCTGTGAGTAGTCACTTTGCACCTCTGCTTACGTTTTTGTGTCGCTGTCTCCCAGGCCAAGTGCATTCATTTTATTAACATATCTGAAGAGCTAAGAATTAGAAATCTGTGTCTGTGTGAATTACTTCCTACTTTTAAGTGTGCTGGCTGAGCTCTGGCTGTCCTCTCTTCTGTGATTGTAATCTGCATTTATTGTATCTATGTCTGGAGCTTGAGTAGCTTCCTCTTATGAAATAATAATAATAATAATAATAATAATAATAATAATAATAATTTAAACTACTGTGAAAAGGGAATTTGTGTCTTAACAAAATAGACTTCATGCTCCTGTAAACAAAATTCTGTAACGGAAGCAGAGAAAAGAGTTTTCTCTAAAAGGAATTTCGATCTTTTTGTGTTACTGTTACCTTCTTAGAAGTACCTGTCCCATTGAACCTCTTGATGGGGAGCTGTCTCCAACCTTAAAATGAGGAAGGAAGGTGTAGGAAGTGAGTTAAAACAGCCCTCTGTTCAAAAACCTTGCAGCAGGCAGAGGTCATGGCATTGGACCTCTTGTTGACCCACTTAATCCTAGGCTGTAGTGTAATCTTTCTGTGCCATCTGGTATTTTAACAGACTTAGACTGGCATACACAAAAACTGCCAGAAAAGGTGCTGTCGTGACTGGCATTATTCATTTCAGGAATATGCCTTCTGAATGCAGGTTTTCTTTTAAAACTCAGCCTTTCTTTCATGCTGTGTCCTGATGCTTTGCAGAGGAAGTTTATTAGTAGGCAACTGCTCTTGATGTAGCTTACATGTCAGTGTCTTCTGCTTTATTTCTTCCCTCCGCTGCTGATCGCATGCATGGCCTCAGGCAAATGGCTTAATATCTGCTTCCTATTTTTTCTGCACCTGTGAGCTAATGACCAAAACACCTGCATAACTCGCTGAAAGCACTGGAAATAGATCATTAGTACATGAACCCTACCAGATTTTAGAATAAATGGCCATAAAATGTGATGGGGAGAGAGCCAAAGCTGTCAGGCCATAAAATCTACAGGACACAAAAAATCAGGGGGTATAATGCTGCAAAGAAATGGAGGCTAAGTGATGGGAAACATTTTGATCAAAAGTTCAGCTGATTTTTGGTCCCCAGGCTGCAGTTGCATTCTGTACAAGGCAGGGGGAATTCCAAAGAATAGGAGTTAGGTGTGTTTAATGACTTGTCCAGGAGCTTATAGCAAAGCTGTGGTATTTTGGGTATCAAACATAAGGGTTTGTTTGTTTGTTTTTACTTCCTTCTCCACTGACTTAGATACAATAAACTGTCTGTTTGTCTGTCAGCTCTTTGGCTTATCCTTCCACTGCCTTCTTTAATAAAATCCACGTCAGCTTTTTAAGATGTTTTATGGCAGTTTGATTGTAACTGAGCTATTAATTCTTTAAAAGCAAGAACCTCCAAAGAGCTTGAGTATTTTCACTTTATGGATACAATCCAAAATGTTTATTGTTAACTCAGGAGATGAAGAGATGCTTATCTTAATTTATTTAGGAGGTGCAGCTTTAGCAAAGCTCTGTAAAAGATGCTGGACTGTTTGTTACAGTAATCCGTGGCTGTGAGACGAAGCCTCGATAATGGGTGTTACGAAACACCTGACTACCTGTCCCAGAGACAGAACTGTGCTGAATGTTGAGTAACATATGTATAAATATTTATATATTTATGGTTCTTGCAGCCTGCTTGTGTGCCTGGGAACTCACAACATTTGAGCTCATGAAGCCTTTCTCCAACTTTGACAGATACTACTCTGTGTGTGTATTTATATATATATATATATATATATATATGTAAAATTGGCAAAAATTTACCTTCTTTTCTTAAGACCTGAAGTAAGTGAAATCATGACCAGAGAGAGAAGGGTTTTCATTAAAGGATGAATAAGTCTGCAGTTTGGCAACAGTAAGTTCTGCAGTCCCTTTGGGAAACTGCAGAGCCTGCAGTGCAGATCTGCAGTGCTTTGCTGCTCTCGTGCTGTCTTTTTAGTTCTGCTATAATCTCTCCTAAGATGTTCATCAGTCCAATTATGGCTGTGACAAACTGAGAAGAGATGCATGACTTTCCTGCTTGTTGGAAGAGGTGGAGAGAAGAGCCGTGCAGGACTGTCGCTTGTTCTTCTGATTGCCCTTTCTCTCACTTGCCTAACTGTGTGTAAGGATTTGGGAAGGGAAGCTAGAGTTTCGTAATTTCTTCTCTTCTGTCTCTCCTGGGGATTGAGTGGGTGGTGAGATTATTTCACACCATGTTAGGGTAAGAAAGTCCAATCTGCCATCAGACAAGTCCTGAAAGACCAGGTGGACCTCTTACAAGTATGTGTGTTGTGACATTGTCAGCTCTGCTTGCTGGTGGTGCCATTTCCAACTCTCTTTCTTTTTTTTTTTTCACTCTCTGTGTGAGTCACCATCTGAGATGTGTTCTGGTCCCACCCTTGCATAACTAGCCAGATGACTTACAATGCCAAACTTGTTGCTATGCTTTGGAATCTGGAAAGGAGTCCCCACCACCACCATACCTCCATATCATAGTATTAGCAGATTGCCACACAGAGCTTTAGGGCTTTACCTGGTACAACAATATCCTGATTTCAGCAGGGAGCCACAATTACATTGCGTCTTGGGATGGATGGATTAGAGAAATAATTTTGCATGTGACACTGCCCTGTTGAGTATCTGAGCTTGTGTGGCTCCAGTGGTCTTACTTCTTCTCTTTCTGGAATGGCACAGAGCCCCTGGGGGAGTGCTGCTATCCAGAGGGGCTTACTGAGCAGGCCAGGGAGAAACTGAGGGGAATATTGGTCTAAGGGATGTGAAATCAGTGCCACAACTAGCTTGTAAGAGTAGTTTGGTGTCTTCCCACCCATACATGCTTGTGCTACTGAAAGAATTTCATATAAAGTTTCAACCTTTGCAACTTCATTTTTATCATAATGGTCTTGCCTCATTGTTCTGACCACATCAAAGTGTTGTCTCATTAACAAGGAAAGCGCTGAGGTAGTCTTGTCCTGCAATGCTTAGGACAGAGTGAGGGTGCAAACTCCCTTTGTTTACCTAGTAAACAGTTTAGAGATAGCAAAGCTTTTGATTATTTCAGCTTTTTGGGTTTTTTTACATCTGTGATTTGTGAACAGTAGGCTCAGAGTGATACTTCCATGTATAGAATAGATGAGTGGAGTATTGTTTTTGTTGTCCTCATACCATCAGACATTTGATGACTCTACTTGAACATTTACCAAGATCTGGGGAAGGAAGAAGTAACCTTTTCTTGCAGGAGACAGGTGGACACAACTTTATTCTGTTCAGCTTGGAATTGCTAAAACTTGTGTATTGTCTTCTTTTTTTCTCCATTGCAGATAGCTGCTGCTTTATGGTGGTATTATGTCTCTAAAGGAATTGAATATCTGGATACAGTATTCTTCATCCTGAGGAAGAAATTTAACCAAATTAGTTTTCTTCATGTCTATCACCATTTCACCATGTTCACCTTATGGTGGATTGGTATTAAGTGGGTTGCAGGTGGACAAGGTGAGTTCTTTTCCATTCGCTTTGGAGTGGACAGAGGAGAATTATTGCTGTTTGATGTGCTGGTTTGAGGCTAATTGGAATATTTTAATGAGCGAAATTAGATCACTGGTTGTGAGAAGAAAATCAAGTTCACATCTGTATCGGTCATTGGTTTGCTGAAAGGGCTAAAAAGCTAAAATGTAAGCGACCTCAGGCGGTCTCTTCTGTGTCGCTGGGTCTGTTCGCTTCCTCTTGACTCCGATCTAATGTCTGTCCACTGGTTTTGGCTAACAGAAAACAACGTCAGCTTTGCTGCTTGACTTTGTTTGTCTGTCTGGGAAAGTAGTGGGGGAAAGAGGGGGTAGCTTCTGGACAGTTTCCTTTGTCCAGGAGGGAGTTTGGATTTCTGTATTATTTGTATATCGCTGTAAATACCTGCAAATAGATTGTGTACATATGCTTGTGAATTTAGCTTTGCTGTGAACGTAGCTTCATCTGACTTCCAAGCAGTCTGAGCTAGTCTGGTAAATTCCACTAGTGGAGGGAAGTTCCTAACCCACGTCACTGGGGAAGAATGGAATGAATTTTTTAACATTATAATGTAAAAGATTGTTTCAATAGCACTGAAGGAGTACAGCTGTAACGTGTAGAGATTCCCTCTGTGGGAAATGTGGGGGAGGAAAAGATAACAGGACAGTAATCTAAGGAATTGCAAAACTCTTTTTTTGTCCTTCATGGCCACCAATTGCTAACCTGAAATTCTGTCTACAAAACTACCCTTGCTCTGTATGAGATGGAAGAATGAATGTCTTGTTTAACTTGCATTTTCGCAGATACAGAGAAGTGCAGAATATAAAGTTTGTGCGCAGATGTAATGAAGTTAATGGAGATTTTGTTCTGGCGTTGTGTCTGAGTTTGGGATTTTCTTTCTTTTTTATGAAGAGGCATGTCAAAAAATCTGAAACCTTCCCACAAAGATGAGCCAATAAACCTGTCAATTAACTTTTAGAACCTTCTCATACTAATACAAGTCTATAATTCATTATAAGCCATATTTTTTCACATTCTTCCTTTCTAAAGCCTGCATCGAAGAATTTTATTCCATTGTACTTACCACATCTTCCCTTGCCTGCATTGTACTCTTGTTGTTTTGTCTTGTCTCTCTCAAATTATAAGATGTACAGAGCTGAGATTACAGGAAGAATACTGTTTGTAATGTGCTTCTTAGGCTTAAGACACTAAAGGTGATGTGTAATAAACACCACACCAAAATAAGATTTCAGGGTGTTTTGTCAAATGTTACTAATACTTTGTGCATGGGAGGTTTAAGCTCTCATTTATTATACACACCTTGTACTGAGTGGTTACTTGTAATTGAAAGAAGTAATGTTTAAAATCAGTGTCTGTGACTACTTAGGAGAAGAATTCAAAGATAATCTGCAGGTTGCAGATCTTTAACTAGACATTTCCTGTCTTCATTGGCTACTATGCCCGTAAAGTAAGTTCATTGAAGACTGGATGCTTACTTGTAGTCTTATTGAGAAATCCCCTGGGTATCTCAAAATGTCATCTCTCATTTTGCCTTTTCAGACATCTCATGCTGAATATCAGCAGTTTTCAATACAGCAATTGCAACTAATTCCAAGTTTATTTAAAAAAACCACTGCTGTTCTTGCACTGCCTCTTAGATTCCAGCCCCTGCAAAAGGAAAAGCAGAAGTTGCTCTTCTGCATTTACATAGTGCTGCTGCATCACTGTGGATAGATTTGTGTTCTTCTGATTTCTAGTTGGTAGCACATTGCTTACAAAGACAAATCTATTATAAACTAGAGCCTGTTGTAACTGAGTCTAGACCACATGGGCAGCTGAGCTGTTTGATGTCAGCAGCCATTGGCTGTATTGCCCTAATGTTAAACCTGAGAGCCTTTTGAGCCTCTGACACTGAAAGAACACCTCAGCAAGACACAATTTGTGTCCTGGGTTTGGCCATAACAGGCAGTGCTGCTTGGGTACTAACTGAGCATCAGTCAGCAAGTGATGAGCAATTGTGTTTTGCATATATTCTACTTCTTTCATTATTGTTATGAATCTTCTGTTCTGTCAAACTGTCTTTATCTCAGTCCACAAGTCTTACATTTTTTGGACTCTCCCCCCTGTTACACTGGGAACGGAGAGTGAACAGCTACATGGTGCACAGTTACCAGTGGGGTTAAACCATGACAATTTGTTTCTGTTAAGTTGTTGCTAAACTGGACAGAGCAGAGAGATCTTAATGCCAACGGAAACTGTTGTCTCTGTTTCCAGCATGGATCATTCTGGGGAAAGTTACACTAAACATTTTCTGTATTTAAGAAGTCTGGCTATTTTAGGTCATAGATAAGGAAACTAAAAGTGAGTGATTTGGACAAACTCATTTGAAAATGCCCTTAAACATCTCACAACCACAACTGATGCTTTGCTTTGTAGGACGTTTTTGAGCTGTTTAATCACATGAGTTTCTTGACTTCCTGCTGAGAAGTGAACCTTGTGTATTTAAATGCAATTGAAAAGATTTAAGTTCAGAACCTGATACTTTATCCATTGTCAGACACAGCTTTTAGTAGTCCTCTAGGAAAACAATTGCGGTTACACTAAATAACTAATGTGTTTGTATTCACGTACCTATGTGATGTATGTATTTTCAACAGATCTTATGAAAAGCTTTTGCTTAAGTGGTTCCTTGTGTCAACACATCAGCAGTCAGGTCTATACTATACTGCTGAATGGTTCAGAGGTGGAGTGCTGGTGATTAGGGCAGTGGAATATCTTCCTTATGAGGAAAGGCTGAGGGAGCAGGGTCTCTTTAGTTTGGAGAAGAGGAAACTGAAGGATGATAGTGATAGGATAAGGGGCAGCTGATGCATGCTGGAGCATAGGAGGTTCCAGGTGAACATAAGGAAAAGCTTGGGGCAGAGCACTCAAAGAAACTGTGGAGACTCCTCCTCTGAAGGCATTTCAGAACCTGTCTGGATGCGTTCCTGTGGGTGGCTCTGCTCACTCAGGGTGCTTGGGCTGGATGATCTTTCAAGGTCCCTTCCAAACCCTATCGTTCTGTGTTTCTGTGATGTCCTGTGCTTTAATAATGTTTACTATCAAATGAATAACACTAGAAAATGCTTCTTTCTTTTTTCAAAATGGTGACAATTTCCCCTTCTGTTCCTGGGCAGCTTTTTTCGGCGCTCAGATGAATGCATTTATCCATGTCATTATGTACATGTATTATGGATTAGCTGCCTGTGGCCCTAAATTTCAGAAATACCTGTGGTGGAAACGATACTTGACCATACTGCAATTGGTAAGTGGAATTTCTCTCTTTATGCCAGGAGGTGTTGCATTGGCAGAGCTTTGGAACAGATTCTGCACCTTCCAAAAGTTCTCAGCTGTCCAGTGCTCACAATTCAAGTCAGAATATTTTCTGGAGTTAAGAGTATTTATTTCATTCCCCAAAAATTAAATGACAGAAATAAAAGTGATGTCAGTAAAGCCTAATATTACTTTACTGGTCGCTTCAACTGAACTGCAAAAACCTATTCAAAAGTTAAAGAAAACCCAGATCTCTCAGCATCCTCTCATTTTCCTGTTTCTGAAAACTGGTGCCAGGTACTGCCATAAATTTGACAACCCTGGCCAATCGTGTATGCACACATGATGTGACAGCCAAATCCAGCCTCCTCCAAGTTTAGCAGCTTTTACAGCTTTATGCACTGGTCTGTATTGGTGCAGTCAGGCTACTGAATGTATCCAGACTTCTTTGACTCCTACTGAATGTATCCAGACCTTTTTCACTCTGTATTCTTTGTTTTTCAGGTGCAGTTCCATGTGACTATTGGCCACACAGCATTGTCTATTTATATTGATTGTCCTTTCCCTAAATGGATGCACTGGGGTGTCATTTTCTATGCTGTCACCTTCATTTTCTTGTTTGGTAACTTCTACTATCGGACATATAAGCTGCCCAAGGAACCTGTTAAGAATGGCAAAATAGCAAATGGTGCTGTTGCAAATGGAGTAAGCAAACCAGAAAATAATGCAGTAGTGGAAAATGGAAAAAGGCAGAAAAAGGGAAAAGCAAAAGGAGAGTAACTTGATCCAGGCCTTAACCGTTGTTGGCAGTGAGAAACCTCAAGTTTGGCTTACAAAAGGAAGAAAAGAAACCCACTATGTGTACCAATTAACCTTAGGTTACTGAAGAGCTAGAACACAGATATTTTCATTATTTATGAAGATTGTTTTACGAACAACACTAAGTTGAATTTCTATTGTTATGTAATTACCGTACATATGGTCTCTGTGTAAACTTGTAGACTGCTGGTGTTGGTGAATGTAAGGAAGAATTGCAGCTGATTCCATGTTTAGCAGTCCAAAAGTTAATGCTACCACTGATACAAGAAGTTTTGTTGGCACCCACATTTCTTTGGGCTATGAGGAAGGAAGTAGCATTTGGATAATTGTGTTTTCTTTCCAGAAAATCATTAAATTTCAAACTATGACATATTATCTAATCGGAATGTGCAACTTTTCTTGTTCTCCTTGCAGAGGATCTTCAGACACCTTATGTTTTTGTGCTGTCACAACAGTGTTTGACTTTACAGACATTACTTGATTTAATTGAGTGTCTGTTACAGTTTGGGTTGGGGTTTTGGGGGTTTTTTTGTTTGTTTGTTTGTTTGTTTTCTTGTATGGAAATATACCTACCTCTTCATCTTCTGAAAAGAATACTGAGCATTAAATAATTGGTTTCTGAAATATGGAGTCCTCCTGTTACCGCTAATTCAGGAGAAAATATTATTTCCTGTGGGAGTAAAAGAGATTTTGGTGGTGGTGGTTTTCTTGGTCAAGTCATCAATAGTCTTTTTCAATGTAAATTTAAACTTTGGAGTGCTACTTTTGGTATAGATGAGTGAATAAAAAACATTTTAAGAATGCACAAATATGAAACAACACATTGTTTGAAGTAAAGGTAGGCCTGCTACTGCTGCATGACCTGCACTACACCTGTGGTGCTGAGCGATGCTGGAAATGGGAAGGTGATTTTATGGTGGAGAGGAAACAAAGATGCACAGTTCCATGAGGAGATGCTCTCTGTGCGAGCAGTCAGGCTGACTATGAGACAGTCACTTTACTGGAAGAGAGTCTAGAACTGTACAATACAGGAAGCAATGTTGGAAATGCAGCTGCTGCTTGGCTCCCATTAAAATGCTTTCTTTAGATACTTGCAGGCAGAGTATAGCTAACTAGTCTGGGCACCCTTTCAATGTGAATGTCAGAGATGAGCTTCTGAAACTACTCCCAAAATACTCTCAGCTGATTTTGACCCTGTTGGCAAAGTAAGTCTGCAGTCAAAACTGCAAAAATAAGTAGAAGCCTTTTAGACAGCTTTTTATCTTAGGTAGTATGCTGATGGACTTGTTCTTCACAAAAGGTGAAATAAAATAAGCAGAGCTTATTCTCCTTCCAAATAAGGTGATTATTAAGAGATGTTTTGAGCTGCTCAGCATGCAATGAGTTTAAGAAGGGGGTGGAACTAGAAACTGTATCCTGTATGTTCATCACCACAAGAGCTGCATTGTTGCTGTCCGCATGCATTCCTCCCAGCTCTGGTCAAAAATATCGTGATATTTAGTGATAAACTCATCTGGCAAGTGACACCATTGTTGCAGGAAAAGAAATACAGGGAACTGTAGGTGTAAAGCCTGTGGCGTTTATTAGTTTCTGTATCTGGATGATCCACTTGTCCATTTACAACACACAAACAGGTCACGTCTCCTGTGTCACAGGATTGTCTCTTGTGTCTATACAAAAAGCCTGTCTAAACCCAAAAGACAGGTTCTAGGGACAAAAATGGTTGAATATAGTCTGTTGTAGTCGGAAATAATTCTGGAGCTGATTCAGCTGGAAGGTAGTCCATGCATAATCTCCACCACTGTGGGGTTTATGGCAGAATATAGGATTGGGAGTGTCTCTGCTGAACTGTAATGCATGTGACCATTAAGTTTCCTATCTGCTGTGTCTTGTGATTCTTCCAGCCTTGGTGTGGCTGCTTTTTGCATTTGCATAACTCTATGTACTTATGTAGTGTGGCATGGGGAACAGGGGTAGTGGTCTACCCTTCTTTCCTGGACAAATGCCATTATCCTTAACCAAGCCAAAATGCTGGCTGACGTGGGTAACTTTGGAATGGTTAGAGGAGCAAATAGCTACAAAGCAAACTAGCAGATTTACAGCACAGCTGCTCCTCTGAGGTAGTGGCTAGTGTGAATACCAGTACCCTACTGTAAATTCAAGGCAGCTTACCTCACTTTGATTAAAGGCTGGCCTCTTTCTCCTTGCCACAGGATGTGGGCAGCTAATGCCAGTCTGTGTTGTTCCCTATGCTAAATTGATTGTTTGCGCTTTCTTTCTGTAAGCCAGATCAGATGAGCGGATGCTCTTAATGTGATCTAGTGCTGAAAGAGCAGATTGAGAAGTATTCCAGGTTCAATTATGTCTTGGTACACATTGTAAAGTAAAGATTACATCCTGCATGTTGGCAAATATTTAAATATCTGAAAGTCAGATCTTTTCTCCCCTCGCCATGCATGGAAGCTGCTTGAAGTTGATAACAGCTTGACCCTTATTGTCGGGATTCAAGTAGAATCCTACCCTCAGGCTCTGGGGTACTTGGTAACTTTTCAGAAAAAGTGAAGGTGCATTATGAGAGTGCATCTTTTTTGGCCCTGTGGGTAAGACCAGTTTGAGAGACTGGTCTTTCATGGGAAAAGAAAAATCAGTTATTAATTTGCTGGAACATGCTGCTTTGATTCATCTTCTGCAACATGGCTTTCCTGTTTTTATGATATGTTTGATTTGTGTGACTCGACTCCCATTATGATCTTGAATATAATGGCCTTACTGAATGTGCATTTTTCTAGGCATAATCCTGAGTGCAATACTTCTGTTTCTTGACTATGCAGCCAGACTCACAGCATTCAGGGCTGAGCTTACACAGCTTTTTTTAAAAATCTGAAGCAATGATGCACATGTGAAATACTGCCAGATTCATTAGAGCCATCACTGAGTCCAAGACCTCTCTGAATTTTGCTGTGAAAGTAAAAGAATGTGTATATATAAACGAGTTTGGTATACAAAGGACTGAAAGTTAAATTCTAGAGTCTACTTTGCTTTGGTTTTGGGATTTTTTGGTTGGTTTGATTTGTTGTTGTGTTTTTTTTTCCTAAATGCTTCCAATGTATTTAAAAGTTAAACTCAAACCATTTGGAACATTACTTTTTTGCCATTCAAAGATGCTTTTTTTCCTGACAATTCTTAAGCTCTTGGACCAGAGTCTCATGTAATTAATTGATGCCATATAAGTAATGCCATTTCACTTAGCCTCGTCTCTAGCAATGACAGTTGTTGGGTTCTTTTAGCACTTTGTCTGTGTAAAATAACTAGATCCCCTGTGTGCAGAGATGTGTGTGTACACCTACATGGTATATGAGTGTGTGTAAGATGTTTCTTAGCAGATTCTTTCAATATGTGAAGTAAATTCTGTTTCTTTAATGTAAAGATGACAGGAGCTGATAGAACAGTTTCTACATCTCAAGCACTTGTCATTGATCCATAGACCCAATGGCAGTCTTGCAGACATAAATAGTATTTGTCAGTCATTTTAGACATAAGATGGCAGACAGGACAGAGCCGTTTCTCCCACTGAGGCATCAGAGATTCTGAAGGGAAGAACCTCAACTCAGAGGAGCTGAGGAATTTGACTCTTTTGTAGTAGGGATCATTTTAGGACATGGTGTAACTTGCTCCATCTAAGTCATTTAATCAGATTCTCTCTTCAGCAAAACACTTGTACAGAGAAATATTTATTTACTGGAATTTCAAAAGCACGGCCCATTTGATTATATGACCACTAACTACTTTCAGCTTCAGATCAGGAGGAAAAGATGAAGGCAAAATAAAAATGCCCCACATTTTTCAGGTTAATCTTGGGCCAGGTTTCTTCAGAGTAAGCATTTGAGTGCCATATACTGGGGAGGCAGGTAAGAAAGGAGTAAATAGCTATTGTGCTGAAAGGTCTCACTCCTAAAACAGCTTAGGAGCACACTTTATCTCTTATAAACTTGAGAAAATTATTCATGGTGCATAGACTTAAACCTTACGTGGAGTTAGTATGGGAGTCGCAATGTTTAACTAGGTGTTTAAATTTAGATCTGTTCCACTTAAAACTGAAGAGACCGAGGCGCTTAGGAAGCATGTAGACAGCGCCTTTACCTTGGCTGAAAGCGCAGGCTAATCCAGCCTGGCACCTGGAGTGAGTCGCCCACGTGGCGTGCGGTGCGATCTGGTGAGTCGGCCTCTCTGCTCACGTAAGCAGTTGAAGCTCCGTGGAACTCGGTGGGGTGTTTCCCTCTTACCTCAGCAGAGGACACTGAACCCTAAAGAAGAGAGAAAAGACTTGCTTTCTGCCAGTACCCCAAGAGGATGAGGGAAGTGCATGGTTCAAGATGCTGCTTTTGCGTGAAGTGTTCATGACTTTGGAAACAATAAAGCGCTGCTGTTTTTTTATGTTGTTTGAGTTTGGGTTTATGTATTCTTATCCGTGCGGAAAGTTCTGCTGTGTGCCACCTTTGAGATGCTTGCTGATTTTAGTGTTGTGTAGGTTGTGTTGATGTCACCTGTTACAGAGCCCAAAAGTTTGAGGGAAACCTTTTTGTGTCCCGCCCTCCCATTTTACGGTGATGGGGACTTTCTAATCTTGTGTATTGCCCCAAAATGGCAGTCTAGTGGCTTTCATAGAATGAAGCAGGATGGAAGAGACCTCCAAGATCATCCAGTCCAACCTAGCACCCAGCCCTGTCCAATCAACCAGACCATGGCACTAAGTGCCCCAGCCAGGCTTGGCTGCAACACCTTCAGGGATGGTGACTTTTGGAATTGTTTGAAAATAGTATGTGCACTTAAAAAGCAAGTCACCTGGAATGTACTTTGGCTCTACAGCGAGTGCATCGGCATCAGATCTGGCCCAAATGCCATCTGAAGGGTAGGATCAACTAAAAGTGTCAAATGGAGTTGTTCTTCTCTTCCAGTACAGCTTGTTCCTTGGATATGCAGGAGAGGGAGGGAATGATCAACAATGTGGAAAAAACTGTTGTAATGCATAAAACTAATGGTTCTAGCTAAGAAACCTTCTCAATCAACCTTCTGTTTTGAGAAGGTGGTGGTAAGAGGTTGCATACTGTACTCAAGGCATTAGATTGTTTGGTCTTGGAAGTATTAACAATTAGTGATGTGGTTTGGCTTTTGCTGGGCACTGCACTGTGTTCATGTGATCATCTTGTCCCAGAGAATCTAGAGCTCTTTTGACAGCGAGTGTAATCCTGTAAACAGTAAGGAACCGTCGTAGTCCACCAACTATGATCTCTGTGTTACACTATTGAACTGCGCCCATGTTGCCCTTCTAGCATTTAGGTGCAAATCGCTATTCCAGGTGTCGGGTAGCAGAGAGCCATGTCTGCCTTCACAGCAAAATATGGTGGAGTCGGTTACCTCTTGTATAATTCACAGCTGTTGCTTCAATCCATTGCTTGCACCTTCCCTGGAATCAAAACATTTTCTAGGTATGCAAAGCAGGATTTGTCCCTTGTATGATCAGCATATGCTAGTGGTAGGCACTCTGTTCAGGAATCTTTTCCATAGAGCTTATTCCCCAGCAGGAATTACCAATAAGCATACATGATAGAGCTAGATTCATCAGATGATTGCTTAGTGCAGACTGGATCATCTAGTTTCCATGTTTGGTTTTGTTTATTGTATCACTTGCTTTTCAAGTGGGGTTGCAGGAAGGGTTTTGTTACCTGTTTGCTTGCTCAGCTGAAAGCTCTGGGGTTGCCACAAAACAGTAGGTGAATGTAGGCTATAGTCTTGAGAGGTGAAGGAAGCATGGACTCCATTTGGAAGGCAGTGCTTGCTATGGACTAGTGCCTTTCAGTGAGGGGTTTTTTTTGTGCTTGAGACTTCTAGGGAGCCTGAAGAATTCACACACAATTTTCTATTGATTGCCTGATGCATCACTGGTATCACATTTGACTTAATTTACAAAGATTCTTATTGGCAGGCCAGGTTGTGGCTCTTTTGATCGTTGCGGTGCCAGTTGTCCAGGGCCTGATTAGCGTGCGCTGGTCTGATGGTATAAAAACAGTGTTGATGGTTCCTGCAGGAGCACTGTATGGTCAGTGCAGCATTGAGGAGGGGGGCAAGCTGCTTGCATTTTGATTCTGGATGTGGGAATTGATTATCTGTCAAGGATCTGGTAGGTTGTAGTCAGCTGAATGAGAAGAAATCTTTGGTTCTTTAAATTGTTCCAAAATAAGTGTTGTCTGTTCTTATCTTCAGATTGAGAATTGTTGTTCTTGCAGTGGGACCATCTTAATTTGCTTCACGAGAAATCCACCTTTATGCTGGTATCCTTTGGAATGTGTTTATGAGAGGAAAAATAAAGAAATACAAGAAAAATACATGGGCCACAAGCTAGAGTACGTGGAATAGTCACTCCTAATTTTTGCCTTTGCTTTTAGATATTGTAGGAGTTAAATAACTGCTTTTGCTGCTGTGTCTTTATTCTTTATGGATACTGTAACTGCACGAGGAGTGTGCTTGTGGATAAGTATGTTCTGAAGTACATTAAAATGTTTTTATCTGAAATTACAATAAAAAGATCAATTTATCTGACCACTAATGCTTGTAGTGGAAACAATGACAAACACTGTAGCCCTGCATTGGCAGGACTCACCAATAATTAATATTTACTCTTATTTTCTGATTAATAATCTTCAGAGCTTCTGAGGTGTTTCTTGCAATGGCTCAAAGCTCTGTGAAGATGCAAATTGCTATATAATTGCTAAAAAGCTATTTGGCAGAGCTTCCATTACTGCTTTGTTTCTTTTGTGTTAATGTGTCTTCAGGTGCTTGCTTACTAAATTATTCCAGAAGACGATGTACTTCATAAAAAGATCTTCTAGTTCTGAGTAAAATGTTCAAATGGACTCTGGGATGTTGAACAATCAAGGGTTTCAAGTTCATGGCATTGCTTAGTACACTGCCTTCGCCTCAAATGCTGCCCCTGGGTACAGGGAACAGCAATCTGGGCCCATCCAGTTCATTATGAATTTTCTTTACTGGGAAGCAGATTCTTACCTGGGATTTGGTACCTAACCTAGTTTCCACATATTGGCAGAAGGGGCAGGAGAAGTCCTTGGGCTGGAGTCAGTCTGCTCTCAAATTGCAAACTTGGTAGGAGGTGTATGAACTCTTTCTGTTGGCAACTTGAGGTGCAGAGTTTGAAGGAACTGTGGCTTGGGATTCAGTACTTAAGAGCCTAGCATGCTTTTCAGTTCTTAGTTGCTTGACATAAATTACATGTGCTGGAAATACTCCACTTAAATAGAGAAAAAGAAGCCAAAACAATAAGGAAAATCTTTTTAGAACTGATTCAGAAAAAGAGGCTTAGTGCAGTAGCTTTTTGTTTTTGCTCCAAACTTCCCCTTCTCCCACCCCTTTCCTCTCTTTAACCAGTGTGCATGCATCTCTACTCTGCTCTATTAGAGTGGCTCCTTGGATGAGATGTGTTCAGGACATTATTTACTGCTGTGATTTGTCACTGGAATGTTTGGAGTGACTTCTCTTATGACATGGAATGCCAAACAGCAGCAGGTTGAGTAGCATGTAATGCTCTCAAATCATCGCTACAAACCTGGGTTTTCTGGATACAAGCTGGAAAGAGGTGGGGGGGAGGGGTGTGTGGAATGAAAAGAACAGCTTCTATTAATTTTTGTCTTCCTGCTTAACAAATACAGGGACAAACTCCAGTTCTGTGTTCTATGATGCAAAGGTGTATTGTATGCCCATAACCAGAGCTTATGGCTGCAAGAAATGGAGAGTTTACTGGGCTACAAAATGACTTTGTTAGAGATTTTGTACTGAGCTATTCTCTTTCTGTGAGCAGAGTTTAATAGAGTTTAATTAAAAAAAATGATTTTTTATATAACTCTGACTTTTGGGGTGTGGTTTTTTTTATTATTTCAAAGTCAGGTAACTAGCACAAATAGTTGGCTTGCATGAGTAAAAATTCTTATCCCAATTTTTTTGGTGCGCTCTAGATGAAGTGTCACTGATTTCAGTGAGAATTTGCGCTAGATAAGGACACTCTGTGATGTTTAACGGAATGTGTAGGAGTTCACTTACCTAGACTTTACATTGCACACTAAGATATTCACAGAATAATAGAAAACTAAGTACCAAAATAGATTCTTTTTTATTCTATTTAGATTTTTATTGTGTGAAAACAATGCAATGAAGGTATAATTACTTAAGTAAGACTCTAGAAGTGGTAGTGTGTTTTGAGCTTAAATGGTGTTTGCTGTAGGAGATTCCTTACTGAGTAAAACCTGCTTTGTGCTGCAAACCAGTGCCATGACCTTGTCCTTGCTTTCTGACACTTTCTGAATCTGCTTTTGATAAGGAATCAGTTATGAGATTTTATGTGCAATGCTTGTTGCTGAAACTCTCCTGAATGCCTGTTTGCAGCAGCACTATTGAATATGCGTGTAATACTGTAACAAAAAGCTGTTGGCATAAACTGTCTTCCTTTCAGGTCTGTAACCCTCTTGGCTCTGGAAGTCATTGTCTAAAGCCCACTGAAAGTACTGATTTACTAAAATCCTTGGACTGAACCATTAGGATGACAGTCTGAATTCTAAATTAAACAAGCCTGTGTGGTTTTGACCCCTGCTTCGTACTAGGAAAAGTATGGTTCAGCTAATTTTTGACACTTGTTTTAGGCAATTTGTCGTTCTTTCAACACCTTGAGTCCCTGACTTAGTGAGCCTCTGGCTCACAAAGGCACTGGCTACCAAGGCACTGGGCTTTCAGCAGTTCATTGCAAGAAGGTGGCTGCTCAACAGCTCTAGCAGGCGATGTGTTAAATAGAAGAAATTAATTTACTTTGTACTGTCTTTTGTTTGGAATTTTAACAACTGACTGAGGCCTAATTGGGTATTTTGATCTGGCCAAAATATTCTTGGTGGTTTTTTCACCTTATTTTGCAATGCATCTTTTTTTTGTGGGAGTGCTGGGTTACAAATAGGTAACTAATTAAGCATTAACTAATATGCAGTCTTAAAGTGGCTTTTCGGGTGTCCACCAAAAGCAAATGCTGCTTTTTGAGGATCTTTTTAACAGCAGTCAAAAACTACTCAAAGTTGTTTAGTTTTGGGGTATTTCTACTGTAACAGGGAATGGAAACCAAAGGAGAAAGCCAGCGGCTCACCTGGAATGGCTGCCTTGCTGTATACCTACAGGAGGTAATGTAGGCTTACCAGTGGCTACAAGGCAAGGGCGAGAGAAGGCTGAACAAGTTTTGAGCGGGCAGCCTCCCTGCAGTGTGGTACCGTGCCTTAGCAATCGCCTTGTCCCTCCTGGCGCTGCTGTAAAGGAAGGAGGTTATTCATACGACAGTAAAAAGCAGGGCAGGCACTTTGTGGTAGTGCTAGCTCTTTGTTAATGCTTCTTCAGTTACAAGGTTAAAAAACCTAAACCCGAGAGGCTTACAGAGTGGTTGGAATACTTGCCAGAGAACCAGAAACAAGACTTGCCAGAACTTTTGTAAGGATGATTCCTTTGCTCCTGCTCCTCCTGTAGCTGTGGCAGGCTCACACAAGGCTGCTGCTGTGTCTGCAGGCTCTGTACAGTACATCTCGTGTTGAGAGGATGAAAATGAGGTCCCTGGTTACTGCTGCCTCGATGGGCACAGTGGTATGGAGGAACACCTAGAATGGCAGAGCTTCTGCTCTCCTGCCCAGCCCCAGAGCAGCCTGAATCTTCTCGTATGGTGAATATTGTGCAACATGTGATTTGTACAATCACAACCTTTGCAGTTTCTGATCTGGGATAAGAGACCAAACTAGCTTGTGCAGCATTAAGTAGGCATTTTGCTGAATGTTGAAAACAAATGCCAAATCTTATGCATTAACTAAAAAAAAAAAAAAAAAAAAAAAAAAAAAAAAAAAAAAAAAGTTCAATTTGGAATGTAATTAGCTTACATCATTTCAGTTTTATGCATAAGTGTTCTTTAACAAACAGCTGCAAAGTAGCCATATGGAAATATTCATCATGGGTTAAAATAGAGCTAAAATTCTGCTTTAAAAGCTTCTAGCACAACAGCAGTTGTGTTAACCATAAAATCAGTGTTTGCTTTTGTCTGTGTCTAAATAAATACAGCCAGACACCCTTGTGACTGAAATTAGGACATGCTTTTCACCTTTGTGTCTTGCATTTAGTCTATACAAGCTCTTTTCTGTATTTCAGATGTTAAGGAGGCTATTCTGCTGTGGATTGCTGCAGCTCTTGCAAAGTAAATTGTAAAACCACTTACATCTTCCTGGTGTAACTCCTGAGCAGTCCCAAATACATGTTTAAGTGTTAGTGTGAAAGCCTTTGCCAGCCACACAAGGGACAGCTCTTCATTAGCTTTGCCTGTCTTTAGCTTTGCCACAAGAAGGTTTTCATGGCATCATGAAACTGCTTTCTTTTGTCAGCACATAGAGCCTGGTTTTGGGTGGTTTTACATATTTATTTTGCCACCCTATATTAAAGACTAACAATGTGATTGTACCAAAGCCAGAAATTAAAAGTTACAGAATCTCTTCAGTTGAAAAAGACCTTGATGTTCATTGAGTGCAACTGGTGAGCTAACACCACCATGGTTATTAAACCATGTCCCCATGTGCTATGTATACAAACTTTTCAACACCTCCAGGGATGATGACTCCACCATGTCCCTTGGCAACCTATTCCAAGGCCTGACCGCTCTCTCAATAAATATATATTTTTTTTTCCTAATATTGAATCTAAACCTACTCTGGTGCAACCTGAGGCCATTTCTTATTCTATCACTTGATACTAACCCCCACCTCACTACAATTGTTTTCAGGTAATTGTAGAGAGCAGTGAGGTCTCCCCTCAGCCTCCTCTTCTGAAGACTAAACAATCCCAGTTCCCTCACTCCTCAAAAGATTTGTTCTCCAGACCTTTCACCGTGCCCTTATCATGGATTTGTAGCAAAAAATGCTACGAATAGAAACTGACCCAATCTTTGAAATGACAGCAACAGCTGGAGGATGAGACTGGTGGCTCCCCTGGAAAAGCTCATCCCCACAGTAGGGTTCAAACCCTTCCCCACGTCTCCAAGGTGGGCATACCTGCAGGGGTGGTAGCTCAGCTCCAACCCCTTCATTTTCCCAGTTCCCAGTCTAACCCTCTGCTCATACCCATCGTTTATGGACAGGATTGGCCATCCTAACTCCCACTACAGAAACGCTGGGTAAGGCAGGTAAAAGTGCCAAAACCTTGCCAAGCAACAAGGAAACGTGCAGGTTGGGTCTTGGTGTCACTTGGGCTGTGGCAGCAAAGCGTTGGCTGTGCTTGTCTGCTGCCAGCCCCGCGTTATCTCCCCTACTATCCTTCCCATCAGCTCACTTCTCTCAGCTCTCCTGGTGATTCAGTCCATTAACTGGGTGGCATATTTTATTGCAAACTTGAGCTAATTAATCACATGCTCTTAGGAAAAAAAAAAACTGCAGGCCAGCTGTAGAGGGGAGTGGTGATGCAATGGAGGTGCAAAGACAAAAGCTGTCACTGCCGGAAAGGGAGAAAGGCTTAAGAAGCTCAGCCTAGCCAGAAGAGCTGCTTTGCCAGGCAGAGCGGTTGCTGGAGCCACTGCTCGACAGCTTGTGTTGCAGGGCTGCAGAGATAGGGAGTTTCTTAGAACAGAATCATAGAATTGTTTTGCTTGGAAAAGACTTTGAAGATCATCAAGTCCAACCATCAACCTAGGACCAACATGGTCATTAAACCATGTCCCCATGTGCTCATGTCCACATGTTTCTTGAACACCTCCAGGGATGGTGACTCCACCGCCTGCCTGGGCAATCTATTCCAATGCCTGACCATCTGTGCTCATTAAGAAAACAGAACCAGTAATGCTTTTTAGGCAAGATGATGAAGGTTCTTTGAAAGGGTGAGCATCTGGGCTTGCTCAGAGGGATATGGCAGGAAAAACACTGATGAGGAGGGCTACCACCAAGGGCTGGGAAGTGGAAGGGTTCTTGCTTAGACTTGTTCCTGTGCAGACCAAGGGCACCGCCAAATCCTGTGTGCCGCTGTCCTGGTTTGAGACCTCTGGAATGCAGTAAGAGATAGCAGCTGTGAGGAGGAGTGGACAGGACAGATGACCCTAAACCAACCAGAAGGGATTCCATCTCCTCCATGTCCATGTCATCTTCAGTAGAAAGCTGAAGAATCACCAGGGTCAAGCCTATTCTTCAGTAGTCAGCACTGGAGGAGGACTCTGCTTGCTCTACATTTGATCCTGATCTGTGTGTTCCCAAATCCAGCACTTCCCATCTGCTGCTAAATCCAGTCTGGGAAGGTATGGAAACATGGTTCTTCCTTTCTCCACCCAGCAGTAAAGCAAGGGGAGGAGGTGCCCACACGTCCTGACATTCTGTTTGGGTCAGCATCATAACTCTGCAGCCTAATCAGAAAAAGGCACTCCTTGCTGTGGAGAGCTGCAGAGTTCCCAGCAGATTGGTGTCTCAACTCTTGCCCATGGGGAAGGAGGACACAGTTCCATCCCTTTGCAGGGAGCAGGCATGGGGAAAAGCAGGCATGAGCAAGGTGAGTAAGGCAGGGAAGGAGGGTGATTTCCCACTGCCTGCCCTGTCTGTCAGGGTGCAGGCTGGGAGCACCTCTCTTTCAAAAGAAAGCTCTGTGAACACGCCAGAATAAAGCCTTTTAAAAACCATTTGAAAATGCTGGGGCCATGACGAAGAGTAAACGGTGTGGTTTAAGAAGCCAGGAACATGGATAGCTGAGTGTATGAGTCACTGGAAAGGCCTTCTGCAAATGGGAATGCAGCAGGTATCATGCTGAAATTGCCGTGGGTGGTAGTTCACAACCTCTGAAGCACTGGCTGAGTCAATTTATTGTTTGCTACATGTTGGTCTCTTCTTGATATCAGGCCGAAACAATAGTTCTGCTTGCTCTGTAAAGCAAACTGTCTCTCCACTGCTTGAGCTGACATATTTCTGTGTGGTGTGGTTGATCCAGGCTGCATGCCAGGTGCACACCAAAATCACTCTGTCACTTCTCTCTGCAGCTGGATGGGGAGAGCAACTCTAACAAAAGGCTTGTGGGTCAAGATCAGGACAGGACAGAGACATCACTCAGCAGTTACCATCATGGGCAGAACAGACTTGACTTGAGGAAATTAATTTATTATCAATCAAATCAGAGCAGGATAATGATAAACAAAGAAGAAATCTTGCCCCCACCCCTCCTTTCTTCCCATGTTAAACTTCACTCCGAGTTTTCTCTACCTCCTCTCCCTGAGTAGCACAGGAGGATGACAAAAAGTATTTCCATCAATTCATCAGACATTGCCTCTGCTGCTCCTTCTTCCCAGCTCTCTTCCATTGCAGCAGCGTGGGGTTCTTCCCGTGAGTTCTCCACAAGTTTCTTCAAGATAAAAGCTTCCCATGGGCTTCAGCTCAAGCATAGGTTCTTTCCACAGGGTGTAACCCTTCAGGAACAGACTGCTGCAGCTCGGGGCCCTTGTGAAACCACCTGTCCTAACAGCAAATCTGCTCCACTGAGGGCTCTCCATCGGTCCCAGGCTCTTTTAGGTGCATCCACCTGCTCTGGCATGGGGTCCACCATGGGTTGCAGGGGGACAGCTTTCCTTACTATGGGCTTCACCACAAGCTGCAGGGGAATCTCTGGTTCAGAGCCTGGAGCACTTCCTCACCCTTCTCCTTCAATGACCTTGGTATTTGCAGTGCTGTTTCTCACATATTCTCACTCCTCTCTCCCAGCTACAGTTGCCGTTGCCCAGAAGATTTTCCTTCCTGAATAAGTTATCCCAAAGATGCTACCACTGTCACATTTGAAGTATCTGAAGTATACCTGAAACGTTGGTGCTAGGCAAGGTACAGAAAGTACTGGATGGTTTGTGCTGCATCTTCCATCCAGCTGCGTTCTGCAGCCCCTGGGAAGGTGTTGGTTGGTAGAGCGCATCTGTGGGAGGTGTGAAGGGAGCTGGGGGTCTGTCTGCCTGCACAGGGAGAGCTCAGCTGTCTCTGCTCGTCACAGTGCTAGAGAGCAGCTTTCAGAGCTCCGCAGCGTGCTGGAGCTGCTGCAGGAGGATCAAATGGTGTCTGCCTCCCAGACACAGGGAGAGCAGCGTGGAGCCTCCTCCTGTCTGCCTCGTCCATGTGGCAGCTGTCCTGGCACTTGTCATGCCAGTGAAGTAACTGAGCCATGCCGAGAGAGGGGAGGAAATGCAAAGCAGTGGCCCTGAGACAAATCTCACTCTTCCCACAGGCCCGAGCAGGTCTGAAACCCTGCCACGGAGAGGCACAGGCCCCACAGCAGTGCCTGCATTTCAGCAGCTGCCCATCGGAGCTAAGCACAGCCTCGGCTCAGAGGTGAGGGCATGGCTGTGAGAGTGCAGCTGTCACCAGCACCTGCTCCTCTCCGTGCTCCAGTGGGGCCAAACGTTTCAGATCCACCGCTCCTCTGGGCACTGCAGCACTGAGGACTAATTTGAGGGTGGGTTTATGTTGGGTTGGTTGGTTTGGCTTTGGTTGGTTTTTTCCCAGGTGCCAAAGCATCTGGGCCGTCTCTGATCTCACTGATCCCTTTTCTGTCATAAATGAAGCTTTACCAAAAAAGTTACAGTCGTGTCACTTCCAGCCTGATCTGCAGGGCTTGAGCAGCCACTGCCAAAGAGCAAAGCCTTTGTCAGGGCTCTCGGAGCAGCTCGTTTGTTGTGTGTGTGAAAAAGGCAACCAAGTGTCAGGGGTTGTCTTTCCCATCTTCTGGTGGGGTGCTCTGATGTGCTTTATTTCTGTCTGGCTGTCACTGGTACGTGTCCCTGGCAGCTCAGGAGCATGTCTGCTGGGCAGTGCTGGGGGCCAGGCGTCCCTCCTGTGTGTGCATGGCCCACATGGCAGCACCCTGCAGTCAGAGCTGACTGTGTGCACTGGAGGTGGAGTGTTGGAGTGGGATCAGCTCAGAGCTCTGCAAGGTCAGTGCATGGCAGTGGAAAATGAAATGCTTTGGCAGTGTTTTTACTGGGGGCATAGGAGCGTGCCCTCACCTTCACAGTGTGAGTAACTGAGCTTTGTCCTTGGTTGTTTCACTCTTGGCAGGTTTGCACTTTGCTTTCCACTCCACTGGCCAAGCCAGCCAGATGTGCAGCAGCAGCAGGATGGGCACGAGGGCCCCAGCTGCTGCGGTGAATCCGTCAGCACGGACGCTGGTGCCGCTGCAGCCTGGCCCTGCAGCCTGGCAGGGTGATCTCCTTTGGCTCGGCTCCTGTGGGCTCCAGGTAGGGTTTGTCTGTGTCTGCCAGGAGGGAAGGGTTGAAAAGGAGATTGCTCAGTCCGAGCTCTGACCTAGTAGCTGAAGATTCTGTCCAATGCAGATGCTGACAGAGCAGCTGGATGAGCAGAAAGCCTCTCGTGCAAACGGCTGTGGAGTGCTTCTCTCTGTTCCCTGCTGCTGGGAGGTGCTGACAGGTTAGAGTTAGTGGAGGGGTGTGAAGAATTTGCAGGGATCTCTAAGGGTCTGCAGACACCTTTGAAAGGTCTGAAGTTGTCTGTAGATGTCTCTAGGGTGCTGCAGGGGTCTGCAGGCACCTCTTAAATGTCTGGAGGGGTCTGTAGCTGTCTGTAGAGGTCTCTAGAGCTTTGTAGAGGAATGTGGGTGCCTGCAGCTGTCTCTAGGGGGGTGTGGAGGTCTGCAGGCACCTTTCAAATGTCTGGAGGGGTCTGCAGAGCTCTGTCAGGGTCTGTAGATTTTGGCAGGGTTCTGTAGGAGTCTCTGGGCAATTTTAAAGGTGTGGAGGGGTCTGCAGGTGCCTGTTGAGCTTTGTCCATGTCTGTGGTGGTGTGTAGGTGAGTGTGGGTGTCTGCAGAGGTGTGAAGGGGTCTGTAGCTATTTGTCAGGGTCTGAGAGAGTCTGCAGAGGTCTGTAGAGTTGAGTAGGTGTTTGGAGGTTTCTGTGTGGGTCTGTAGGTGCCTGCAGGCATCATTGAAGGCTCTGGAGGGGTCTGTAGATGTGTGCAGGGGTCTGTTAAATATCTGGAGAGGTCTGGATGGGTGTGGGGAGCTCTGTAGGGGTCTGTATGTGTTTGCAGACACCTGCAGGGGTCCGTAGATGCCTGTAGGGATTTGCAGGGCTCTGTTAGTTCTCTGTAGAGGTCTGCCTGGGTCTGGAGGTGCCTTTTAATGGGTCTGTGGAGGTCTCTGCAGTGGGCTGCAGTGGGCTGTTAAAGGTGTGGAGGGGTCTGTAGGTGTCTGCATTCAGTGAAGGAGTTCTTTGGCTCCAGGACACTTTTGTCCAGTGTCTCTAAAGTGTGACTGTCCCAAATGAGATAGAGGTGCACTGGCAGCGTGTTTGCAGGTGGCCCCAAGCTGAGTGGTGCTGGAGAGCAAGCAGAGGGGCAGGATGGCATCCAGGAAACACCTGGGCAGGCAGGGGAGCTGGGCCCAGGCGAAGCTTGTGAGGTTCCAGGAGAGCAAGGGCAGGGTGCTGCGTGTGGGCGGGAGGAAGCCTGCCTGTGCCTGCGGGCTGGGGGCGGAGGCGATAAAGAGCAGCCCTGGGGGTGCTGGGGAGAAGCTGAGTGCGAGCACATGGTGTGAGCTTGCAGGCCAGGAGGAGCCTGTCGGTGTCTGCAGGGCTGTGCAAGCAGCTGTAGGAGTCTGCCCAGGTCTGTAGGTGTCTGCAGGGGTCTTCTAAAAGGCCTGGAGGCTTTTCTGAGTGTGCAGAGGTGTGCGGGGGTCTGGAGGCATCTGTAGGTACCCTTAGGGGCCTGGAGGGCTCTCTGGGTGTCTGTGGAGCTCTCTGGGTGTCTGTGGAGGTGGTTAGGGGTCGGTAGAGGTGTCTGTGGTGCTGTAGGTGTCTCAAAAGGCTGTGAAGGTCTTGAGGTGCCTTGCAAAGGTCTCGAGGTGTCTGTAGGGGTCTGCAGGGTTCTCTGGCAGTCTGTAGAGGTCTGTGGGGGTCTCTAGGGGCCTCTTAAAGACATGCAGGGGTCTGCAGGGCTCTATGGAAAGGTCGGGAGGGGTCCCTAGAGGTCTCTAGGAGGCTGGAGGGGTGTGCGAGTGTCTGTAGCATTCAGCAGGTGTGTGGAGGTTTCTGTTCTGGGCCCGCAGGTGTCTGCAGGCATCTTGTAAAGGTCTGCAGGGGTCTGTGGAGCTCTGTCAGGCATCTGTTAAGTGTCTGCAGGAATCCATTGAAGGTGTGGAGGGGGCTGCAGGGCTCTGCAGAGGAGGCTGTGGCTGTGTGTAGAGGTCTTAGGGGTGTGAAGAGTTTGCAGGGGTCTGTAAGGGTCTGCAGAGGCCTTGGAAAGGTCTGAAGTTGTCTGCAGGAGTCTGGAGATGTCTCTAGGGCACTGCAGGGCTCTGCAGGGGTCTGCTGCTGCGGGAGGAGTGGGCTGGCGGAGCCACGCCCCCTCCCTGGCCTTTCTTGCCTGGCTCTGGTTGCTGCCTCTGTATTTGCATAACCACACCCCCTTTCCATAGCCACGCCCCCTCCCCATGCTGCGCCTGGCCCCGCCCCCTCGGCCCCGCCCCCGCGTAACTAATTATATGGTGACAGATTTGGAGCTTCCTTTGGAGGAGTAGTTCAGGAGGTGGCTGCTGATTGGTGGATTGTGATGGGCGTGGTTTGCCGCTTGTTCTGCCTCCCTCATTTGCATACATTTCAATATCAGGCTCTGCCTTTGAGTACCTTGGAGATGGGTTGGGGGTTGGGGAGGGGTTACCGGGAGGGTCAGCAGCTGATTGGTGGATCCTGGGGGGGCTGTGGGCATGGTCACCCCTGTGCCCCGCCCCCTCATTTGCATAAATGAAGGCAGGGTCCACCTGGCGGAGTTTGGTGCTTTATTGGGGGGGGGGGGAACTGGTTAGGACGGGGAGGGTCAGCAGCTGATTGGTGCGTCCTCTGGCGTGGGCGGGGGCCTGCCCCTGCCCCGCCCCTCCGAAGTGCTCGATGGTCTCCAGCACAGCCCCAGCAGCTCCAGGAAGGAGGAGACCTCCCCCCGCAGGCCTCCAGCCCCCCGGGAGACCCAGAGCCTATGGGGGGAGGGCTCAGGGACCCCCAGACCCTCCCAGGGACCTCCAATAACCTCCCAGGGACCTCTGATGACCTCTCGGGGACCCCCAGACCCTCTCAGGGACCCCCAGACCTTCCTAGGGACCTCTCAGGGACCCTCAGACCCTCCTAGGGACCACCCAGGGACCCGCAGACCCGCCCACTGGCCTCCCAGAGACCCCCACTCACCTCCTTGTATGCCCCCACTAATCCCCCAGCCCCTCCCCGTCCCCGCCCAGCGCCCCCCAGTGCCCACTCAGGCCCTCAGCTTGTCCCCGCAGCACTGCAGCCTGGCCTGGGGGCGCTGCTGAGGCCTCCCCCAGGGCCGGGCTGGGGGCTGCAGGCCTGGGCCCAGCGCCCTCAGTGCCACCTGTGCCAGGCCAGCAGGCAGCGGCAGCAGCACCTCCCTGGCAGGGCAGGTCAAGGAGCCTCGGGGGAGGGACCCCAGCACCCCCCAGCGTCCCCCCAGTCCCCTCCCACTGCTCCCAGTCCCCCCCAGGCACCCCTGGGACTCTCTACGGCACCCACAGACCCTTCCCCTCCCCCCCCAGCCACCTCTGACCCCCGTCAAAACCTCACCCGGGGACCCCCATGACACCCCCAGACCCTCCCTCTGCTCCACTGCCCCCTCCCCCCAGCCACCTCGGACCCTTCCCAAGGCGCCCCCAAACCCCCCCAACCCCGGGGCCGCCTACAACACCCCCAGACCCTCCCCCTACCCCCTTCAGCCACTTCGCCCCCCCCCCAAATCCCCCTGCGACCCCCCCAAGCGCCCCTGGCAACCACTGACTCATCCCCAGACCCTCCCCCCACTGCTCGCCCCCCCTCCAGCCACCTCATCCCCCCCCCCGGGACTCCTCAAACCCCCCTGGGGCCCCCCCGAAGCCCCTCTGGGACTCTCCAAAACCCCCCAGCCCCTTCCCCCGCCCCCCCCCGAGCCCTCTCGGACCCCTCCCGGGACCCCCCAACTCCGCCTAAGACCCCCCCGGGGCTGGGTACAGCCGCAGCAGCTCGCTCCGCGCCGCCATCTTGCCTCCGTGCCGTCACTTCCGGCTGGCAGGCGACGCTCTGGGCTCTCCTCTCGCTGGTCAAAGCCGCTCTAGGCCTCCGAGCTCCTCCAGGCGCCACTGCGAGCGGCTCCGGGCCAAAGCAGTGACTGTGCTCAGCTGCAGGGGTGGATTTGCCTGCACTCAAGCTGCTGCTGCCAGAGCCCCTCCGTGTCAATCTGTGCTGCCGTTGGGTTCTGCAGCTCTCTCCAGCAAGCACGGCATGAGCTGAAGGAGCAGCAGGAGCAGCATGGCCGTTCCCCAGGCAGCAGGAGGGTTCAGCCCAGCACCAGCTCATGCGGGAGGAGCAGATGCTGAGGAACATCCCCCACGAGACGCAGGTGGCCAAAGAGGCTGGGTCAGGTAAAGCTTTGTGTGGAGTTTGTGCTCCTTCTGGCAGTCAGGTGCACCGGTTCTGAGGAGTAGAAGCATGGAGTGGTTGCTGTTGGAGAAGAGCTTCCAAATCATCCAGGGCAGCCCTTAAGGCAGCACTGCCAGGTCACCCCTAAAGCATGTCCCTGAGCAGCACAGCTGTAGGACTTTGCCTCCCTCCAGGTAGCTGCAGCCAGCAGTGAGCTCACTGATCAGACTCTGTGCTCAGAGCAGAGCTGCTGCAGCCCTCTCAGCATCTTGGTAGCCTCCTCTGCACTGGCTCCAACACTTCCATGTCCTGGTTGTGCTGGGGGCTCCAGAACTGCCCCCAGGACTGCAGATGGGGTGTGAGGAGAGCAGAGGCAAGGGGCAGAATCCCCTCCCTTGCCCTGCTGCCCACACTGCTCTTGCTGGAGCCCAGCACAGGGTTGCTGTCTGGGCTGCACTCACACTGCAGGCTCCTCTTGAGCTTTGCATCAGCCCAGACCCCCAGGGCCTGTTCCTCAGGGCTGCTCTCAGCCGTTCCCCATCCAGCCTGGAGTTGTGCTTGGGATTGTGCCCACCCAGGTGCAGGACCTTGCACTTGGCCTTGATGAATGCCATGAGGTTGGCCTGGGCGCACCTCTGCAGCCTGCCCAGTTTGTAACTGGGGCTGTAAAGAATGGTTATGCATTGCCTGTGCTTCTGATTTCAGGAGAGTCCCATTTCATTCTTGATGCTTTCTTTAAGAGAGGCATACAACTGAGCTCCCTCAGAGAAGCAGCATGAAGTGCATGAAGGATGCTGGCTGCACTCAGTACAGACAAGGCACATGGGAGTAGGTTAACAAGATGCTTGACATTTGCCCTTAATGGTCATTGTCTTCAAATGCATCATTCGGGAGTGAAGTTGCTTGGCATTTGCAGTTGACTACTTCTTCTCTGGCCTTTGGAGTGAAGGAAGGGAAAAACCAGAGTTGAAGATGTCAGCTCTGTAAGTTTTCTCTGGGTGATCAAAGCATGCACAACATCCTGTGCTTGTGCTCTGGAAGATTCTAGGAGCTTCACGGGGACTCAGGGAGCACAAGTTCTGGATTTCTGTGGGCTGTCTCTAGATGAACACCTGAGTGCAGTGAATCTAAAAGCAGCTGTCTCTCATTTGAAGTTAAAGTGATGTGACTGATCTGGTGCTTTATAGGTGCCAAAAAGGAGACCTTCTTCACCTGCTTCTCCTGTGCAAGCTCTTCTGTCTGTCTGCTGAGATGTTTCTGCCTGTTTCTCTGGCAGAGAAGTGTTTGCTTTTTGGGCTGGGTAAGTAGGAGATTTGTTTTGTTGATTTGCTTTGTTTTGTCGCTGAATACTTGGTGCAGCTGGCCTCAGATGCTGTTTGTTCACAAAGGACACACTACTGTGTGATTGGTGGGCATAGAAGCAGTAATTGCTGACAGAAGCACGCTTGTGACCTTGGCTGTAAATTCATGAACAGGCATTACAGTGTTTCTGTCTCTGCAAGCCAAAGTACTCTCATGCTGAAGAACTTCTTCCTCAGATCCACTCTGAGCAGCCCTGCTCTCCCTCAGCTTCAAACCATTCCCCTTGCCCTGTCTTTAGACACCCTTATGGAAAAAGTCCCTCTGCAGCCTTCCTGCTGCAGGTTCCCTTCAGGTGCTGGGAGGTAGCTTTAAAGTCTCCCTGGAGTCTTGTCCCCTTCAGGCTGAGCAGCCCCAGCTCCCTCAGCCTATCCTCTTAGAAGTGCTCCAGCCCTTGGCTCATCCTCGTGGTCCTGCTCTGAACTGGTTCCAGCAGTTTTTCGTTCTTCAGCTGGACTGTGGCCATGTGGAATGTTTTGGGTTGTGCTTTTGCCTTTGCATGCTGAAAGACTTCCTGTGTTACCTTAGTAGTACGTTTCATGTGCAAGGTTCCTGTCTGTGATCTCTTGCTGCTGGGGAAGTCATGAGCTACCTGTGGGGGTGTGAAATGCAGTAAGCTTCCATCGCGTTGCCTGCACGGATGTGAGGGGACAAAGTACTGCTGAGAAGCTTTTTTGTACCATTCTCTTCCCCCTTCCCCTCTTGCCTTTAAGGGAACACACACAGGGAGAAGCTCACTGAGCGCCCTCTGACATGCTGTAGGAATTCTTTGCTTTGCAGTGTTTTACACTGTGGCTCTTCAAACCTGTAACCCATCTGCTTTCCATTGCCAGCGAGCTGACCATCCGTACTACCGTCGCCTTGAATGCCTCCAACCAGCAGTGTTTGCTGCCAGACAGACACCTGGAGAAGACAGAGGACATGGTTAAGTTCATGAAGGATATCTTGGATGGTGCTGCTGAAGTAAGTCTTTGTTGTGGCTTGAGATATATTGGTTGGTGTTTGGTTTTTCCCCCCTTAGCTGCGGTGGCTCCGATTGTTACGCCGTGTGATTTATCTTCCTGTCCTGGCTGTCTTCCCGTGCTGGGTGCTGGCAGTGAATACGTGGTGAGGAGTGCTTGGGGTGTGCCATCCTTTGCTGTTCTCACTGTGGGAACTCCAAGAGCCATGGAATGGGTGCGTTATGAGTGATGCACAATTAATAACCAATATTAATGTTGGTATCCAGGCAAAGGTTGTTAATAACTACAACCAACCTGTTTCTTATCATTCAGTCTCTGCAGAAAGCTTATTGACAAGGTTCAAAGCACACAGCTGGGGTATTTGTACACTTAGAATCATGGAATCAGCCAGGTTGGAAGAGACCTCCAAGCTCATCCAGCCCAACCTAGCCCCAGCCCTCTCCAGTCAGCTAGGCCATGGCACTAAGTGCCTCATCCAGGCTTTTCTTGAGCAGCTGCAGGGACGGCGACTCCCTAGGCAGCCTCTGTGGTCTGAGAGCAGAGCAGCAACTTGCTGTTAGTTTGCTGTGATGGTCTCAAACAACTGTGGGAGAGTTTGGCATGAGCCTGTTGGAATGCTTAGCCTTACTGGAGGAGCTGGGAGCGTCTGGGCAGCATGAAATGCAAGAGCAATTGCTTTTCACTTCCTTCTTAAGGGACTTAAGGGTTGGGAGGTCTGAAGAATGAACTGTTGGGATCATAACTGCAAAGTGTCAGCAGTTTTGACATGGTTCCATTTGACATTGCAGGCACAGGCTGGTGATGGACTTCTGCAACGAAGCAAGAGAGTCATCTATGAGGCCAAGGCTGCTGTAATGGTAGAGTTCATTGCTTATTCAGTGAGGTGATGCTCTTGTCAGTCAAGAAGGACTTAGTTGCAGAGGCTTTAGAAATGCTTTGATGTAAGCTTGTTGCTATGCTGTGCCTAGTGTATCTATTGTCACTATTTAGAACTAGGCTTAAACCAAATGAACTTCTGGATTAAAACAGCCAATCATGTCTGCCACAGTTCTAACTGTTCCACCTGCAGGAATGTCACATTTTTCACTCTGCTGTTAGTCTGACATATTTTAAGGGACAGAATCATGAAAATCCAACCTCTTTTCCTTGAGCTTTTTGCCATCGCTTCAGAGGTTCTTTTGTGTTCTGAGCAATGTTTTGGTTTCAGTCTGTCCCAGTCCTCTGTCAGCCTCCCAGCCAAGAAATCTCTGCTCCTGGTGAGGCGGAGCAGCTTCTGTCTGTTGTTACTTGTCCTAGTGCTGAGCACCACCAAGCAGCAGCTGGCACCTTGGTGCTGACCCCTGCCCCTCGGCAATGTATAGACGTTAAGGAGATCCCTTCTCTTCCCCAGACTATACAGCCCCTCCCCCTCGCTCCTCTTCACACTCCCCCCCCCTCCTCCTCCTCTTCACTCTCCCCCCCTCCTCCTCCTCTTCACTCTCCCCCCCTCCTCCTCCTCTTCACTCTCCCCCCCCCCCCCTCCCCTCTCCTCTTCCTCTCCCCCCCT